>NC_143202.1:9235000-9565000 GCF_051530095.1 Phoenix dactylifera
ATTCACTATAATCCCGCGGATTACAGTTGGATTGTTTTCCGGGCTCACAATCCAAAAACCTTTACACTTTGGTTTTCCGGGTTCACCAAAAACCTATGTTGGTTTTACGGGCTCACCAACGAACCTTTCCAATTGGTTTTTCGGGTTTACCAATCAACCTATCCCGTTGGTTTTGCAGGCTAACCAACCAACCTTTACAAGTAGTTTAACAAATAAAGAAGGAAGATTTAAACTCCTAGATGAGCAAATAAAACAATATAATCAACAAAAAAGAGTTTAGAAAGTATTTATCGCTTGTAGTGACTTCTCTCTTCTTTGTCAAGGATGCTTCACTCTTCAAGGGAGGATGGAGCTCTTGATGACTCTTTGAATCTGCTCAACCCCTTTCTTTGATTCTTGAATGAAGCACTTGGATGAAGAAGATTAGGGCACTTTCTCTTTCTTGTGTACTCTTTGATATTCTTTCGAAAAGATGTTCTATCTGATGAATAGTGCCCCTTTAAATAGCTTCCTACATCCATTGGACAAGCCCCAATGGTTAGAATTCAAAAACTAGCCGTTACTCACTTTTGGAAGGATAAAAAGTACATCTGCAGAACTAGCCGTTATGCTTCAGCCCGTGTTTGGGTCGGCTCAACCTGTCCTTGGGTCGACCCAACTTTCACTTGGGTTGACTCAAACATTCCTTGGGTCGACCCTCTCAGAAACACAGAAACTTTATAATTCAGCCTTCCTTCACTTGGGTCGACCCAACCTTTCTTTGGGTCGACTCAAAGTTCACTTGGGTCGACTCAACTTCTTCTTGGGTCGACCCTAACAGGGTTTCCAGAGAACCTTTTCTGTCTTCTTTTCTGTCTTGCCTTTGGGTCGACCCTCTCAGGGTTTGGGTCGACTCAAGCTTGGGTCGACTCAACTACTTCTTGGGTCGACCCTCTCAGTAAATCCAGAGAACCATTTTTCTGTCTTGTTTTGAGGATCTTGATCCTTGGGTCGACTCATGCTTTCCTTGGGTCGACCCAACTCACTGTTCATCTTTGCCATTTTTACAGAAGTGTGCCAAATGTTTTCTTGATGTGCCGGGGTCGACCCAATCATCCTTTGGGTCGACTCAATCCATACTTTGCTGCATCTCAAGGTTAGATTCATTCAAATGAACAATGAAATGTATCTATATCAATTAATACAAAATATACTGAGAGTAATAAACTTATAAATGAAGTATCGATTTAACTTATAACATACTCTAGATTATTGCTTGTTAATCATCAAAATAACACTATCATCCTCAATCTCCCCCTTTTTGATGATTACAAAATAAAGAGTATGAGCCTATTGATACTTATCTTAAATTCAGTTTTTGAAAGGGTTTAACTTGCTGAATTTCAGCTTTTCATATATAAGAGTAAAGTCTCCCCCTATATCATTTAAATGTTGCCAATTTGACTTTTTGTGTTACTCCCCCTTTCATTTATAATTCATTAAAGATGAAACTCCAAAAATTTGAGATAAAACATGAGTTTCAGGTTATGTATCGAGGTGTGAAAGGTGCATGCCAAATTCTGAATTTATGTGTGCCAAATTCTGAAATTTGATATAAATTGTTGAGTTGAACATTTTCATTGTTGCAAATTGCTCCCCCTTGGATGTATATGCTTTCCTATATGATTTTCAATTTGTTTTACAAGTTATTTTACTTTCTTTCTTTACTTCTCCCCTTATTACTCTTTCTTTACTTCTCCCCCCTTTTTGTTACTCTATTTACTTTTATCTTTACTTCTCCCCTATTTACTCTTTCTTTACTTCTCCCCCTTTTTATTATCATCAAATAGGTATATGGGAAAAGATGCAATAAATAACAACCATTCAAACTTCATTGATCAAAATAGGAACATTTGAGTACATTCATGTCCAAAAACAAAAGCAGATACAATGTTCCTTAATCAAGATTTAAAGATACATGATAAAAGCAAGATACATATGAGAACTAGATATCTAGCCGAGGCTCTAAACAGAAATGCTAATATCAGCCTAGGGAGAATCTAATGGCTGGGATCTAGTCCTCATCCTCCTAGTGTACGTGGCGAGGGGAGGTCGAGCCTGGTGAGACTGTGTCTGGCGTGGAGCACGACGAGCTGGATGACTCTGTGCCGAAATCTCTGACTCAGCAACCTGTGGCACAGATGGTCCATGGGTCTCTCTCTCTCTCCGGAGTGCTCCTATCTGCTGCCTCAGATCACTGATCTCAGCAGACATGACGTCCAAACGGACGTCCAATCGGCTCATTAGCCCGTCAGTGAGCTCAGTCATCCTGCTCCAGAACTCATCCGTATCTCTCGGAGGAACGGATGACGATGGTCCAGCCTCTGAAGGTGCAGTAGGATGATCCATATGCTCCTCATCCTCAGCCTCTGGTGCATCTCCCTCTAGTGCCTCACCCTGAATGCCTGCTCCAGTGTTAATCCACTGCCCGTTCACTTTCTCATATCCCATGCGTATAAGTGTCCGTGCAGTGTATGTGTCAGTATGAAGCAGACTCTTGGATGCCTCCCCCTCAACAGATATACCATGCTGCCGAAAAATCAAGGTGAGTATCATACCATAAGGTAGTGATACCCTAGAGTTGCAGATCACTTTCCTCATCTGTCTCAGTATCATGGCCGGAAGATTTAGGGGTATCCCCTGAATCATACACTCCATCACTGCTAGATCTCGCTCTGTGATGAGATCGAATCTCCCAGTCTTTGGAAATAAAATTCTGTTTATTATACTGAGCAGTAATCTCATTTCAGCAGAAAGAGAACTAGCTATTACCTTCTCGAAAAAGTTGAAGTTCTCATTTTCCATGATCAACTGTAGGGCTCTCAGTTTATCTTCTGGCCTTTCCGGAGTGGCTCCTACGCAGGGTAGATGAAGTAGCTCACTCAAGCTCTCCTCGGAAACTCGAACTCGAACCCCTCGAACTTCCGAAACATGCCCTCCATACCAGTTTTAAGGAAGGCATAGAACTCTTGAACCAATCCGGGGTAGATCAACACATCTAGGGAGCAAAGATACTCCCAACCTTGCCTTTGGATCCATTCCCTCAACCGAAACCCTTCTTGATCAAAGAACTCGGAATGGATCCTTCTCCCCGTTGTAACCGGTCTCCCCGCAAATCTTGCAAGTATAGCAGAGGGGGAAGGAGGAGGAGGTGGCTCCGCACGTGCCTCACATTGTGGAGACACAGTAGATGGCTCCGTAGGTTGCCTTTCCTCACGTTGGATCCGTGTGACTCTTCCGGATCTCTTGGCTACGGCTCTTTTGGGTCCCATTTCTCCAAGATCTTAAGGTAATCTACTGTTTGGAGGAGTTTGGAGAGTGGGGATTAGAGTATTCAGAAGAGAACAAGGGCAAACAGTGCCCTAACATTGCTTTCGGGTCCCCTTTTAACAGTGGGGTCCCGACGTTGGGTCGACTCAAGAATTTTCTTGGGTCGACTCAACGTTGGGTCGACCCTATTCTGGGTTGGGTCGTCAGGAAGGATAGCCAACATAGAAGAGCTTTTGCCCATTCCATTAGTCGAAGCGAAGTCCTGTCCTTGGAAAATGATTTGATTCACGTTTCCTATCTCCCCTTGATAGAAAAGGGATCCTCGCCTGCCAAAGGTTCTTCTTCCCTCTCTGCAAATGGTGATTCCACAGCATCTGAGTTCATCAAGCGAAGAACAGAGATCCTTTCTCGATGAAGGTCTTCTTATCTTATTCCTCTGGGAAAGACGTGGTTCATGAGCCATTGACTCGATCATCAAGTCGAAATAAGGCGCTTTCTTGAGTTCTTTTACCCATCTATTGTACCGTGGGGAGCAGCATCCGAGCTATGGGATCGCTAGCTTATGAAAGATCATAGATCGGGGACATCTGACTGAGATAGATCGTCATCTCCGGGCGAACCTCTCTTTGTCGATCAGGTAACTATGAGAATGGTTAGATATGTGAATTCAAAGAAAATAGGGGACATAAGGGTTCTTATGCAGTTGGCTTCGAATTGGACCAGTTTCTCCTCAACAAATAAGGGCTTGGGCCAACAAAATCCTACCTAATGGAGAGATAGTTGGAGAGGTGACAAAACCCTATACTTTTCATTATAAAACCAATAAACCGGAAAAAGATGGATTGTTTTGTGAAAGAATCTTTGGACCCATAAAAAGTCGAATTTGTGCTTGTGGACTCCTTTCTTCGTACAAATTAGACCTAGCTCGTAGGCGAAAGATACCTTCCTTTGCAATACTCCTGTCGGCGGGATCCGCCAGTGCCCCCGTGTGTAAGGCGACCAAGAAAAAGAACACTTTTTTAAAGCACAGGGCTATAGAAAAGGGCCGGTAGGGAAGGTGCGATTGAGCGACCGTCTGTAGCTGAACTTGCCTCTCGGAAGGAGTCTAGATCCGTCTTTAGCTGGACTCTCTCGTTCTTCCAGTTTCCTTCGATTCAAAGAAGGGGGTAGCCCGAACTGCCAGCAGGAAGAAGTGTCATCTCGGTTCAAAGGAAAAAAGCTCTGTTCTCTCCGTTCGTCTTCTTCGTTCTGTCCCGGCAAACAAGGGTAGGTCAGAATTTTTCTTTTTTCTTTCTTTTTGCGTCTAAAAATTCTCCTTGCTTCCAATCCTTATAAATTCTTTCTGGGACAATGATACATGAGTAAGGAATCTATAGATAACAAGTTTGACTCATGTTTCATGGGTTTTTAGAAATTGGAGGAATGTATCATGAAACTACTAGCTCCCTTTTATATTTCTTCAATAAAAAGGATCACATATGTCTAATTCCCTCCTTAGCATGCAGAATCTATCTTCACTCAATGATTTTGTAAATATGTCGGCTAATTGTTTTTCAGTGCATATATGCTCAATACATATGTTTCCATTTTGCACATGATCCCTAATAAAATGATACCTTATCTCTATGTGTTTGGCTTTAGAATGCTGAACTGGATTTTTAGTAAGATTGATGGCACTAGTATTATCACATTTAATAGGAATATTATCTAGCTTAACTCCATAGTCCTCTAGTTGTTGTTTAAGCCATAATACTTGAGCACAACAACTACCAGCAGCTATATATTCAGCTTCAGCTGTGGACAGTGCCACTGACTTCTGCTTTTTGCTAAACCATGATACTAAGTTATTTCCTAAGAATTGACATGTGCCACTTGTGCTCTTCCTATCTAATTTGCATCCGGCAAAATCCGCATCTGAATATGCAAGCAAATCTAGACAGGAGTCTCTTGAGTACCATAATCCTATATTGGTGGTTCCTCTTAAATATCTAAGGATTCTTTTAACAGCACTTAAATGTGACTCCTTAGGATCCGATTGGTATCTAGCACATATTCCTACACTAAATACGATGTCGGGTCTACTAGCAGTAAGGTAGAGCAAGGATCCAATTAGTCCTCTATAGAGCTTAATATTAATACTCTTGCCTTTTTCATCTTTGTCTAGCTTACTAATAGGATTCATTGGAGTGCCTACTCCTTTATGATTTTCATTCCCAAACTTCTTTAGTATTTCCTTTGTATACTTAGTTTGATGAATGAAAATGCCTTCTTTAGTTTGTTTGATTTGTAATCCTAGAAAGAAGCTTAGTTCTCCCATCAAACTCATTTCAAATTCTCCATGCATTAAATCAGCAAATTCTTTGCAAAGAGTATCATTTGTGGCACCAAAGATTACGTCATCTACATATATTTGTACCACTAATAGATTTTTGTCCTTTCTTTTGAGAAATAGAGTTTTATCTACATTTCCTCTACTAAAGTCATTATTAAGCAGAAATTTGCTTAATCGATCATACCAAGCCCTTGGTGCTTGCTTTAATCCATATAAAGCCTTATGTAGTTTAAACACATGATTTGGCATTTCATGATTCTCAAAACCAGGAGGTTGTTCTACATATACTTCTTCCTCAATAAAACCATTTAAGAATGCACTTTTTACATCCATTTGATACAATTTGAAATTCATGAAACATGCAAATGCTAGAAGTAGTCTAATGGCCTCTAATCTAGCTACAGGAGCAAATGTTTCATCAAAATCTATTCCTTCTTCTTGATTGTATCCCTTAGCTACAAGTCTAGCCTTATTTCTTATAACTAACCCATTTTCATCTAATTTATTTCTAAATATCCATTTTGTTCCAATTACTGAGTTATGCTTTGGTCTTTCAGTTAATGTCCATACATTACTTCTTTTGAATTGATTTAATTCATCTTGCATGGCATTTATCCAATTAGTATCATTTTCAGCTTCTTCATAAGTCTTAGGTTCTAATTGTGAAACAAAAGCAAGATAATCATTTAAGTTTCTAAGAGATGATCGAGTTCTTACCCCTTGAGATGGATCACCAATGATTAAGTCTTTAGGGTGTCCATATGCATACCTCCATTCCTTTGGCAAGCTCTGGGATTGTGGTGGCACGCAATCATCTCCCTTATCTTGATTTGGCATGTCATCAATATTCAACTTTTCAAAGTCGATAATTCCTGTATCATCATCAACAATATTTTCTTTCCTAGCAGACTCACTATCAGACTCATCAAATATAATATTGACTGACTCTTCCACTACTAAAGTTCTTTTATTGAATACTCTGTATGCCCTGCTAGATGTGGATGTTAGATGTATGCCCTAGAAGCCAATTTGGCTGACACATTGTTGATTCTAGGGACATAATTTTGTACTTGACTATTTATTATTGAATAAATAAAAGGCATCTTTTCATTCATATTGTTTATGTGTCTATGAATCGTCCAAGAAATTAATAAGATGATGATACATATTCTCAAGAGTTGAGAATTTGAGCCATGTATCATTGGTGATTAATTTCTAAATGCTCCTGATCAAAGGATCATCACGAGGACGGTGATCGATCCGATCAGTGCACAGATCACTCTCCTTCTGGATGGACGAGACTTGAGTCCACAGTGTAGGGACACTGAAGTGATAGTGCAGGTGCTTGTTAGAGAACAAGGGTACTGAGCGTGACCAATACAAGAAGTCACTTGGATGTCTATCCACTCGTCAGTGACTTGCTTGATGTTGCAGTAGTGTGACTGGTCCTTTGACCTGCGGTGCTTCGGCTGCTCACAGTGGGGTTATTGTAGTTTGACTGCACGCATACATGGTCCCTAGCCATATGGGTCCATGCAGTGTAGATTGGCTGCAGTAAGTTCACTGTAGGAGTAGGGTATGCACCTATATGGAATCTATCGACCTTGATAGATAAGGAGAGATCCTATGTGATTTATAAGACTGAGTTCGTAAGACCTCGGCCGGGGCAGTATACACAGTGGAGAAAGAGTTTCTCACTATCGAACTCGAGTCGAATAAATCTTGACATATGACAGACGATGGGGTTTGACGAGTTGTCCATGACCTCCGTCCTGTAGGGATCCACGATAGTAGGACTATATCACATGTTAACTGCACCTAGAGGTTCATCATTCCATTCTGCTGGGTAGCCACTACATGCTGCTAGGAGTCACTGGTGGATGGTGGGACTCATAGGGATTATCTTGATGATCGATAAACCCTAATGAGTTGAGTTGGAATCGTTCCAACCCATTGAAAGGAGTTTTCAATGATATAGTGATAGAGATCACAATATATCTCACTACCAGTCAGAATAGAACCTATGGGGTCACACACACTAGAAGTATTGACCGATCCGATGGTTGAAATCGTGATTAGGAATCACAAGAAATCAATTTGATTGATAAGAAGTTGAAGAAGAAACAAAGGGAATTAATTAATTAGACTTAAACACAAATCCTACTTCGGGAGGGATTCCTAGAGTCCTAATTGGATTAGGGCTGGGAATCCTAGTTGGAGTAGGACTGGAATTCCTACTTGGAATAGGATTCCTACAATCCTAATGAGATTAGGAATTTTGAATTAAAATTGGATTCCTACTTGGAGTAGGATTCCTAGAAATCCTAATTGGATTAGGACTTCGGATTCAAATAGAGTCCTAATTGGATTAGGACTAAAATTAAATACATCCTAATTAGATTAGGATTCCTTAAGTCTAAATTAATTATTAATCTAATGAATCAACATGACTCCTAATTGGATTAGGATTGAAGAGTTCAATTGAGTCATGGTTCATTCAAATCCTAATTGGATTAGGACTAGCATAGATTGAACCCAATTTGGCTAATCCTAATTGGATTGGGATTAAACCATAAGAGAGGCACCCAATCCTCTTTGGAAGAGGATTAGGGCATCACAAGAAGGAGGGTTCACGCCCCTCCTCCTCTCCTTGAGTGCGGCATGAAGAGAAGGGCCGGCGCCCCCCTTCCCTCTTAGGCAATATGTCTAGGGCTCCTAGATTGTAGGAGCCCTAGATGGCTTTATAAGGAGGCATGAGGCCGGCGCCCTAGCCAAGAGCTCTCTTCCTCCTCTTGCTGCCGCCACCAGCCCCCTCCTCTCTTGGTTCAGCCGCAAGCAAAGGGAGAGCAAAGTCCAAGCGTTGGCGTCATCCTCTTCCTCCAATCCTTCTTCCAACGCAGGGAAAAGAAAGAAGGCTGCAGAAGCTGTGTTCTTCTTCCTTGAGTCCCTTCTTCTTCTTCCTCCTCTCAAGCACTTTCAAGAGTTGAAAGAAAGAGAGGAGATCAGCCATCAAAGGAAGTCTCTGCAAGGGAGCTAGCACCCCGGGGAGACGAGAAAGCTTTGATCGGTCCTCTGCTTCGTGTGGATACCCGTAGAGGCCGGACGTTTGAACGGCTTCAAGCGAACCCTCTTCCTAAAACCACAAATTCATATTTGCGGTGATCATCTACCCGCGCAAGGTGAAGATTTGATCTTCCTATTAGTTTTAAAAGGATTTAATTCTTACCTAATTACGAAAGGTCTCGAAACAACGTTCATGAGATGAACGTCGAACTCGTGCATGCCGATTCCGCTGCCATCTGAAAAATTTTTGAAATATCAGCGGCATGGGCGGGTTCCCAACAGTGGTATCAGAGCATAGGCTTCGTAGATTAAGGTAAGAATTAAATATTTAAAGGCTTATTAGATCTGAAAATTGATTGATCATGCATGCTGAAAAATTCTGCATGCAGATTTTTCAGGGGTGCTGAATTTTTACATGCTGATTTTTATGTGATAAAAAGATGATTCTAATTGCATTGTTAATGGGATTACAAAGTTTAGAATCATGATTAGCATGATCAGCGACCTATGTCATGATATAATCAGTTAAGTTTCAGATCTGAAAATTATAATTGTAGCATACGGTGATGATCATAGGATTCAACCCCTTTTGGTATCAAATGTAATGACCTGCGATGTGATCTGCGATGTCATGTAATTTTTCAGATGCTTGCATGCATCTTATTTGATGTTTTGAGAGGCCTGCGTGCCCCCTAAAAGGAGATGTAAATTATTTTTATTTTTATTTTACATCTGGTTGTATTTCTGTGATGTAATGTACATCAACGATCAAGTCGAAGACGATGCATGAGATGAACAGGGGTCTAAGCGGTTGATGGCGATGGGATCAAGAGTTGATCAAGGATCGAATCAAGGAAGCTTGGATCCAATTCAAGAGTTGAAGACCACTTGATCGATTGATGTGCATGTGCTTGTAATACGACCTAATTAGAATCCATGATCATCACCTAGTTAAAGTTTAGCTTTAATTATTGCCGCGATTATAACTGCCTGCAATGCGCCGTTTGCATGTGATGTGAATGAGAGTCGGGTAGATAGGTCTACATGTGATGTAGCAAACCCAATTGAGACCTAAATCAAAACCTCCTCAATCAAGTCGAGAGTGAACCGACATGAGCAAGTCATATTAGATTAATTGATCTAATTGGTGTCTAGGAAAGCATGAAAGGTGGTTACTTAATTAGGACCTTACTCTCTGAGTAAGGGGAGCCTCCCACCTGCTTACCTGGCCAATTGTTCGATTACCTCTTATGAAAGGCTCAAGTTGCAAACACTAAGACCTGATTAACCAATATTAAGTCAATAGGTCTTCCACTGTAGTAGAGCTGCTAAGGCCTTTCTGATGTTGACTTGTCTCGGCTGGATACAGTGGTCAAGTTGCATTGGGGGGCTGGACCTCTCTATAGACATGAGATGTTGTAGGGTAAAGGTGGGGTTGGGCACCAATAACTGTTAGGTGAGGACCCAATGACGACTTTATTCCTACGGTTATACGGTGGGTCTGACTTAACTAAGAAATGGGACCAATAACTGTTAGGTGAGGTCTTCATGGCTTAGAGACCAAGTTGCACTGCAACATGCTTGAGAAGCATTGTACAAGAGTTGTACACTCATCCATCTATGTGTCACCAATAACTGTTAGGTGAGGTGGCATGTGAATTGGTGGGACCGCAGTACCCACTAGAAACCCTAGTCGTGTGGGATTTCCGTTTTCCTACCAGGAGAGTGTGAGGAATTCGAAAAAATAGTGGGAGTCATATTTGTTCTAAAAGACCTTAGGACAGATTAGGATCAAGTACAAGAGTCTAACTAGAATCTTTACTCTCTGCAGATACAATGTCGGCTTCAAACCCTTTGACCCGTATTCTTGAGACCAACCGACTGACCGGAACCAATTACAAGGACTGGCTTAGAAATCTAAAAATAGTTTTGGACTGTGAGAAGATAGGCTATATACTCGATTCAGATATCCCCACATTACCAGCACGTCCCACTGATGTTCAGCGTGAGATGCATAAAAGGTGGTTGGACGATGACATTAGAGTAAAATGCTATATGATGGCATCTATGTCTAAAGAACTCCAATGCCAGCATGAAAATATAAAGACTGCTAGGGACATACTGGCACACCTACAAGAGTTGTATGGTGAGCAGAGTCGCACAGCTCGTTTTGAAGTGTCCAAGAGGCTTTTCAAAGCGAAGATGCGCGAAGGGCAGTCTGTCCATGATCACGGTCTGACCATGATCAAGGACCTAGAGGAGCTTGAGAAGCTCGGTATGGACATGCACAAGGAATTGCAAGTGGATTTGATCCTACAGTCACTTCCTGATTCATTTGGTCAGTTTATAGTAAACTACCACATGAATAAGATTGAATGCACTAAGACTGAACTAATCAACATGTTGGTAACTGCTGAGGGAGCCTTGAAAGGTTCAAGGGGCAATGTCCTCGCTGCTGAGTTGACTTCTGGTTCCAAGAGAAAGTCTACTTGGAAGAAAAGGAAGCCTACAAAGAAGCAGAAGAAAGACAAGAAGCCAAAGAAGGAAGTTCAAAAGAAAAAGGCTAACGACAAAGGAAAATGTTTCCACTGCAATGTCGAAGGCCACTGGAAGAGAAACTGTCCTTCATACCTCGAGAGCCTGAAGAACAAGAAAGGTGACACACCTTCAGAAGGTATAGACTTGCTCATAATTGAAACTAATTTAACGGTTTCTTCTACTTCCAGTTGGGTTATAGATTCTGGTTCTAGTGCTCATTTGTGCACTACCATGCAGGGTCTAAAGGAAAGTAGAAGGCTGGCAGAAGGTGCGGTAACCCTTCGGGTTGGCAACGGGGCAAAAGTTGCTGCTGTGGCTGTGGGCACCTACCATCTGCGACTACCGTCTGGATTTAGTTTAATACTTAGAGACTGCTATTATGTACCTGTTGCTAGCAGAAATTTGATTTCTGTTTCATGTCTAGCACAGGAAGGTCATGTTTTTACATTTGACAAAGACTGCTGTTCTATTTATTTGAGAAATAAAATAGTAGCACGTGGTTTTATGATTGACAGTCTCTATCATTTACATATGGATGTATCTGTAAATGTTACCGAGCAAGATGTGAGTGCCAAAGGATCCAAAAGATCCAGAGATGAGATAAACCAAAGATATTTGTGGCACCTCAGACTTGGCCATATTGGAGAAGATAGAATGAACAAAATGGATAAAGATGGGCTCTTAGGCTCATTGACTTCCGAGTCATATCCAGTTTGCGAGTCCTGTCTTCAAGGAAAGATGGCTAGACTACCCTTTGTAGGACATGGGGAGAGGACCACTGAAATACTTACCCTAGTACATACAGATGTATGTGGCCCATTCGATGTGCTAGCCAGGGGACGTTATTCTTACTTCATTACCTTTATCGATGATTATTCACGGTAGGGTATGTGTATCTTATGAGACACAAGTCTGAATCCTTTGAAAAGTTCAAAGAGTTCAAGAATGAAGTAGAAAAACAAACTGGAAAACCTCTTAAGGGTCTTCGATCAGATCGGGGAGGAGAATACCTTAGTGGGGAATTTCGGGACTATCTCAAAGAAAACGGCATAGTCTCACAATGGACACCTCCGGGTACACCTCAACTCAACGGGGTGTCAGAGAGGAGAAATCGGACCCTATTGGATATGGTCAGGTCCATGATGAGCTTCACTGATTTACCTATGTTCCTTTGGGGAGATGCCTTACTCACAGCGAGTTATTTATTGAATAGAGTTCCCTCTAAATCCGTTCCTACCACACCGTATGAGATATGGCATGGTAAGAAACCAAGTCTGGGTCATCTCAAGATTTGGGGATGTCCGGCCCACGTCAAGCGACTACAGGCGGACAAGTTAGAGGCTAGGACCATAAGTGCTCGTTTTATAGGATATCCTAAAGAGTCATTAGGATACAATTTTTACGTCTCAGAGGATCACAATGTGTTTGTGAGCCGTCATGCCATCTTCTTGGAAAATCAGTTTATCCTTGATAGAGGCAGTGGGAGGAAAATTGAGCTTGAAGAGAAAGTCTCTGAAAAGCAACGAGTCATGGATCCTATAGAACCCATTCATAAGGAACCAGTACACGATGTCCCTCAACCACCTCGTAGATCTAGTAGAGTCTCCCATCCTCCCGATAGATACTTAGGTATACTTGAAGAGGATACTGAGGAAATGTTCCTAGTGGGAGATAGGGATCACATACAGGATCCCAAAACCTACAACGAGGCGATATCTGATATCGATTCCGAGAAATGGCTGGAAGCTATGAAGTCAGAGATAGACTCCATGCATTCCAACCAAGTCTGGACCTTAGTAGATCCACCAGAAGGTATTGTACCTATTGGATGCAAATGGATCTACAAAAGAAAGATAGGTTCGGATGGAGAGGTAGAGACCTATAAGGCAAGGCTTGTGGCGAAAGGGTATAGTCAGCGCGAAGGCATTGACTATCAGGAGACCTTTTCACCTGTAGCCATGCTAAAATCCATCCGAACATTGCTTGCCATTGCAGCATTTCATGATTATGAAATCTGGCAGATGGATGTGAAAACTGCTTTCCTGAATGGATATCTTGATGAAGATATCTATATGGAACAGCCTTTGGGTTTCACTTCCAGTGATAGAGATCACAAGGTCTGCAAGCTGCAAAGGTCCATCTATGGACTAAAGCAAGCCTCTCGGAGTTGGAACACTCGTTTCGATGATACAATCAAAACGTTTGATTTCATCAAAAACGAGGAGGAACCATGTGTTTATAAAAAGGTTAGTGGGAGTGCTGTCGCTTTTCTCGTACTGTACGTAGATGACATTCTCCTGATTGGGAATGATATTCCCATGCTAACCTCGGTCAAGGTCTGGTTGTCAAAAGAATTCTCCATGAAAGACCTTGGGGAAGCATCCTATATCTTGGGAATAAAGGTCTATAGAGATAGATCTAAAAGGATGCTTGGCCTGTCACAGAAAATGTACATAGAGGAGGTGCTGAAGAGGTTCAGCATGGAAAACTCCAAGAGGGGTCTCTTACCCCTAAGGCATGGAATTCATCTCTCCAAGAAGATGTGCCCCAACACACCTGAGGAGATTCAACGCATGAGCAAGATTCCTTATGCATCGGCAATAGGAAGCCTCATGTATGCCATGCTATGTACACGACCTGATATAGCTCTTGCTGTGAGTGTCACAAGCAGATATCAGTCGAATCCAGGTGAAGAACACTGGACAGCTGTGAAGAATATTCTTAAGTACTTGAGAAGAACTAAAGATTTATTCTTGGTTTTTGGAGGATCATCAGAGTTAAAGGTAGAAGGGTACACAGATTCAGACTTCATGACTGATGTCGATGACAGGAAGTCAACATCTGGATACGTGTTCTTGTGCAATGGTGGTACGGTAAATTGGAAGAGTTCTAAACAACCGATCATTGCTGATTCTACTATGGAAGCCGAATACATCGCCGCCTCTGAAGCTGCTAAGGAAGGCTTCTGGTTCAAGAAATTCATTGCAGAGTTGGATGTGATGACATCAGATGCCATAACACTCTACTGCGATAATAATGGCGCCATAGCCCTTGCTAAGGAGCCAAGGTCTCATCAGAAGTCTAAGCATATAGAGCGGCGCTTTCACCTCATACGCGACTATGTGGAGAAGAAATATGTAGAGGTGCAGAGAGTAGACTCCGCGGATAACGTGGCAGACCCTTTCACTAAGCAGCTGAGTCAGCAAAAGACTGAAGCCCACCTTGAGAAGATGGGCCTAAGATATATGACCAATTGGCTTTAGTGCAAGTGGGAGATTGTTAGATGTATGCCCTAGAAGCCAATTTGGCTGACACATTGTTGATTCTAGGGACATAATTTTGTACTTGACTATTTATTATTGAATAAATAAAAGGCATCTTTTCATTCATATTGTTTATGTGTCTATGAATCGTCCAAGAAATTAATAAGATGATGATACATATTCTCAAGAGTTGAGAATTTGAGCCATGTATCATTGGTGATTAATTTCTAAATGCTCCTGATCAAAGGATCATCACGAGGACGGTGATCGATCCGATCAGTGCACAGATCACTCTCCTTCTGGATGGACGAGACTTGAGTCCACAGTGTAGGGACACTGAAGTGATAGTGCAGGTGCTTGTTAGAGAACAAGGGTACTGAGCGTGACCAATACAAGAAGTCACTTGGATGTCTATCCACTCGTCAGTGACTTGCTTGATGTTGCAGTAGTGTGACTGGTCCTTTGACCTGCGGTGCTTCGGCTGCTCACAGTGGGGTTATTGTAGTTTGACTGCACGCATACATGGTCCCTAGCCATATGGGTCCATGCAGTGTAGATTGGCTGCAGTAAGTTCACTGTAGGAGTAGGGTATGCACCTATATGGAATCTATCGACCTTGATAGATAAGGAGAGATCCTATGTGATTTATAAGACTGAGTTCGTAAGACCTCGGCCGGGGCAGTATACACAGTGGAGAAAGAGTTTCTCACTATCGAACTCGAGTCGAATAAATCTTGACATATGACAGACGATGGGGTTTGACGAGTTGTCCATGACCTCCGTCCTGTAGGGATCCACGATAGTAGGACTATATCACATGTTAACTGCACCTAGAGGTTCATCATTCCATTCTGCTGGGTAGCCACTACATGCTGCTAGGTGTCACTGGTGGATGGTGGGACTCATAGGGATTATCTTGATGATCGATAAACCCTAATGAGTTGAGTTGGAATCGTTCCAACCCATTGAAAGGAGTTTTCAATGATATAGTGATAGAGATCACAATATATCTCACTACCAGTCAGAATAGAACCTATGGGGTCACACACACTAGAAGTATTGACCGATCCGATGGTTGAAATCGTGATTAGGAATCACAAGAAATCAATTTGATTGATAAGAAGTTGAAGAAGAAACAAAGGGAATTAATTAATTAGACTTAAACACAAATCCTACTTCGGGAGGGATTCCTAGAGTCCTAATTGGATTAGGGCTGGGAATCCTAGTTGGAGTAGGACTGGAATTCCTACTTGGAATAGGATTCCTACAATCCTAATGAGATTAGGAATTTTGAATTAAAATTGGATTCCTACTTGGAGTAGGATTCCTAGAAATCCTAATTGGATTAGGACTTCGGATTCAAATAGAGTCCTAATTGGATTAGGACTAAAATTAAATACATCCTAATTAGATTAGGATTCCTTAAGTCTAAATTAATTATTAATCTAATGAATCAACATGACTCCTAATTGGATTAGGATTGAAGAGTTCAATTGAGTCATGGTTCATTCAAATCCTAATTGGATTAGGACTAGCATAGATTGAACCCAATTTGGCTAATCCTAATTGGATTGGGATTAAACCATAAGAGAGGCACCCAATCCTCTTTGGAAGAGGATTAGGGCATCACAAGAAGGAGGGTTCACGCCCCTCCTCCTCTCCTTGAGTGCGGCATGAAGAGAAGGGCCGGCGCCCCCCTTCCCTCTTAGGCAATATGTCTAGGGCTCCTAGATTGTAGGAGCCCTAGATGGCTTTATAAGGAGGCATGAGGCCGGCGCCCTAGCCAAGAGCTCTCTTCCTCCTCTTGCTGCCGCCACCAGCCCCCTCCTCTCTTGGTTCAGCCGCAAGCAAAGGGAGAGCAAAGTCCAAGCGTTGGCGTCATCCTCTTCCTCCAATCCTTCTTCCAACGCAGGGAAAAGAAAGAAGGCTGCAGAAGCTGTGTTCTTCTTCCTTGAGTCCCTTCTTCTTCTTTCTCCTCTCAAGCACTTTCAAGAGTTGAAAGAAAGAGAGGAGATCAGCCATCAAAGGAAGTCTCTGCAAGGGAGCTAGCACCCCGGGGAGACGAGAAAGCTTTGATCGGTCCTCTGCTTCGTGTGGATACCTGTAGAGGCCGGACGTTTGAACGGCTTCAAGCGAACCCTCTTCCTAAAACCACGAATTCAGATTTGCGGTGATCATCTACCCGCGCAAGGTGAAGATTTGATCTTCCTATTAGTTTTAAAAGGATTTAATTCTTACCTAATTACGAAAGGTCTCGAAACAACGTTCATGAGATGAACGTCGAACTCGTGCATGCCGATTCCGCTGCCATCTGAAAAATTTTTGAAATATCAGCGGCATGGGCGGGTTCCCAACAGTGGAGTATCCTAAGAAGATACCTTCATCTGACTTGGCATCAAATTTACTTAGATCCTCCTTGCCATTGTTTAAGATGAAACATCTACATCCAAAAACTTTAAGATATTTAGCAGTTGGTTTCTTATTCTTCCAAAGTGCATAAGGAGTTTTCTTGGTTATTGGTCGTATTAAAACTCGATTTAGAATATGGCAAGCAGTGTGTTGACCCCCTAATAGATTTTGATGAATACAAAATACTAGAGTATAATTTCATTTATCTTAACAATTTACTTGAGAATTTTAGGTGATTAATTAAGAATATTGTTAAGAAATGTCTAGGCAAGTTTCCATAATTTTTATGAATTTATTGAAGAATTTTTTGAGTTGAAGAAAACAGATCAGGGACAGCCGAGACGTCTCCAGTTTGTCCCAGAGACGTCTCTAGCACAAACAGGAAGAACTGGCACGTTTGGAGACGTCTCCGGCACCTGGCGAGGCGTCTCGCAGGGTCGGAGTCGACTCTCTCAGTAGCGGAGTCGACTCTCTCAGTGGCGGCAGAAAGGCTGATTTCAAGAGATGCGCGCGAGCCGTCTCCACAGGATGCGGAGTCATCCCCGCAAGTAAAAAGCAGACTTTCCGAGTCGTCCCCTGAAAGAGCGGAGTCGACTCTCTCAGAGAATTCCAGAAGACTTGTTTTTCGGAGATATAACGGCGGAGTCGTCCCCAAGGCAGCGGAGTCGTCCCCATGCAAAAAGCGCAAACAAGCCGAGACGTCCCCGTAAAGTGCCGAGGCGACCCTCTCAGAAAAACAGAAAAACAAGTATTCAAACGGCTCATTTCCAGAATCGTCCCCATAAAGCGCCGAGTCGACCCCAAACATCGTCAAAAGTAAAATCTTACAGCCGAGACGTCTCGCGATGAAGCGGAGACGTCTCCGGAGCACCTGGGACGCGACTGACAACTTTTGCAGGTTTGGTTTGAATTTCAAATCTCTTTAACTTTATCTCTAACGGCTATATTTGCTTTTTGGGCTATAAAAGGGAGCTCTTAAGTGCTTTCCAACAACTTCTCACCAACCCAACACAAGATCATTCAAGAGAGAAGAAAGAAAAAGAGGTTCAAGGGAGTCAGTGCATTCAAGTGAAGAAATCAAGTGCCTTCAAGTTTTCCAACTGATTTCGTGCTCAACTACTCTCTCCCGTTCGGCATTCAAAGCTCACATTCAAGCCAACGCGATCCACATCGGAAGAACCACCATTTCCCACGCTTCCAACGGCTAAAAGGGTTCTTCCGGGTTTCATTGTTTATCAATGTTATATTTGCTTATTTAGAGCTTTCAAATCTTTTGTAAAACTTTTTCAATATTGTGCTTGTTCCAGTCAAGGGACTTGGAACAAGGGAAAGGCGTCCCAAGCCTAGGTGAAATTGGGGGTTATAGGGTTCGTTGTTAGCCCGGTGTAAAACAACGAGTTGGGTAGTGAACTCGCAAAACTACCGTACTGTAATCTTGGATTATAGTGGAAATTCCCAAAGGTGCTTTGGGGAGTGGATGTAGGAGCAGTGGAAGCTCCGAACCACTATAAAAGCTTGTGTTTGCGATTGTCTGTTTTCATACCTTTATTTTTACTTTAGCTCATACATTTGTGTGTTTTATTTTTAATTAGACAAAAAGTTTTAAAACACCCAATTCACCCCCCTCTTGGGTGACCATCTCTGGGCAACAAGTGGTATCAGAGCGGGTGCTCTGTATATTTCTTGAAGACCTAACCGTCTTAGCTAAAGATCTAGATGGCAACACCCTTCAACAATGTTCCTGCTGAGGGGCAGACAACTAATAGACCTCCACTCTTCAATGGGACAAATTATACCTATTGGAAGACTAGGATGAGGATCTTTATTCAAGCACAAGATTATGCCTTGTGGAGGGTTATAGTTAAGGGACCACAAGAACCATCACACATGGTGAATGGCATTCAAGTTTCCAAACCTGAGGAGGATTGGGATGAGAATGATAATAGGATGGTTCAACTCAACTCTAGAGCCATGAACTCATTATTTTGTGCTCTAGATGTGAATGAGTTCTCTAGAGTTTCAACCTGTACTTCCGCCAAGGAAATATGGGATAGACTTGAAGTTACCCACGAGGGTACAAATCAAGTCAAAGAATCTAAAGTGAACATTCTAGTTCACAAATATGAGCTATTTAAGATGGAACCTAATGAAACTATCACATGCATGTTTACACGCTTCACCGATATAATTAATGGTCTAAAGAGTTTGGGTAAATCTTATACTAATCCGGAACTTGTGAGTAAAATTCTCAGGTCTTTGCCGAAAGCATGGGAAGCAAAGGTCACGGCAATCGTAGAAGCCAAAGACCTCAACACTTTGGGACTAGAACAACTATTGGGCTCATTGATGACGCATGAGCTCACAATGAAGCAACATGAAGAAGAGTTGCCAAAGAAAAGGACAATCGCACTCAAGGCCACTTCGAGTGTGTGTGAAGAAGAAAGTAGTGAGAGCGAAGAAGAAAGCGAAGATAAGGATTTGGGTTTGATAGTGAGGAAGTTTAAGAAATTCATGAGAAGAAAGAAACCCTTCCCAAGGAAAAAGTTTGGAGGGAGAAATGATTGGGAAAAAGAAAAAGAAAAAGAAAGAGACCCAATCATATGCTATGATTGCAAGAGACCGGGACACATTCGTTCCGAATGCCCTCAACAAAAGAAGTACTTTGGGAAGAAGAAGAAGAAGGCATTAAAGGCAACTTGGGACGATAGTGACACATCCTCCTCCGAGGAAGAGAAGGAAGAGACCGCCAATTTGTGCTTCATGGCGTTCGAAGATGACGAGGTATGTCAAAACTCAACTATAAATTTTACTTTAGAAGAATTGTATGAAGCTTTTCAAGAACTTATGAGTGATTGTAGTATGTTAGGAGCAAAGAATAAAGAATTAAAAGCTTCCAATCTAAAACTAAAGGATGATATTAAAAATCTATTGATTGAGAAAGAGAGCGTTGAAAATGTTAACACCATTGATCTAGAAAATAAAAATTCAAAACTTAGCATTGAAATGAAACGGCAAAAACACTAATTAAGGAATTAAATCTAAAAGTAAAATCCCTACTCGATAATAATACCTCACTTGCACAACATGTTGAATCCCTTAAAAAGGATAAGGAAGAACTAGTTAAAGAAAATTTGAATCTTAAGAATGAGGTACATAAGTACAAACCAATTGTTGAAAAATTTACACAAAGCTCTGAAAAATTAAGTCTTATTCTTTCAAATCAAAGAGCTGTTTTTAATAAAGCCGGATTAGGATATAAAACTAACAAGCAACAAAAGTATCTAAAGAATTTCTTTGTGAAAGCAAAAGATGTCAAAACTGAAAAACCTACATGCTTTCATTGTGGAAAAAGTGGACATAAAGCTTACTCTTGTATTCAAAGAAAGATCCAAACAAACAAGAGTACATTTGTAAAAGCTAAAAACATAACTAAAGTATGGGTGCCTAAGGGAACCAACTACACTAACCACGAAGGACCCAAGAAAACTTGGGTACCTAAGAGCTTCACATGATCATTTTGCAGATATGCCTTGCAGCCGAGAATAAAAAGAGAATGTGGTATCTTGATAGTGGTTGCTCAAGGCATATGACCGGTGACAAAAGTCTCTTCGTCACCTTGAAATCAAAAGAAGGAGGAGTAGTCACATTTGGAGACAATGCAAAAGGTCAAATCATTGGTGTTGGTAAAATCTCCATATCACCCTCCTCATTTATTGACAATGTATTGTTAGTTAATGGACTAAAACATAATTTATTAAGTATAAGTCAATTTTGTGATAAGGATTTTAAAGTGTCATTTGAATCTTCACTATGCATAATTAGTAGTCCAGTTGACAATGAGATCATACTTACGGGACATAGGCATGGAAATGTTTACATGGTAGATCTTGATGATCTCACCATGAAGGATGGCCAATGTCTTGTAGCCATGGATCCCAAAGTTAATGAGACTAGTTGGTTATGGCATCGTAGGTTAGGGCATGCTAGCATGGATTTAATTTCTAAATTGATTACAAAAGATCTAGTCAAAGGACTACCAAAAATAGACTTTGAAAAGAACAAAATTTGTGCTGCATGCCAATTAGGAAAACAAACAAGAAGTTCTTTCAAGTCTAAGAACATAGTCTCAACATCAAAACCCCTAGAACTAATTCACATGGATTTGTTTGGACCCACTAGAACTGCTAGTCTAGGGGGTAAGAAATTTGGTCTTGTAATTGTTGATGATTTTTCACGTTTTACATGGGTTTCATTTCTTGCACATAAAGATGAGTCCTTTCCCGCTTTTATCAAGTTTCATAATAGAGTTTCAAATGAACTCAATCTTAAACTAAAAGCAATTAGGAGTGATCATGGTACCGAGTTTGAAAATCAGTACTTTGAAAAGTTTTCTGACGAAAATGGTATCAATCACAATTTCTCGGCACCTAGGACACCTCAACAAAATAGGGTGGTAGAAAGGAAGAATCGCACACTAGCAGATATGGCTCGTACCATGTTGTGCGAATCGGATCTACCAAAGTACTTTTGGGCTGAAGCAATAAATACTTCATGTCATATTTTAAACCGTGCTTTAGTTAGATCCATCTTAAAGAAAACACCTTATGAGTTGATAAAAAGTAAGAAACCAAACATAAGCTATTTTCATGTTTTCGGTTGTCGATGCTTTATTTTAAACAATGGAAAGGACAATCTAAGCAAATTTAGTGCTAAATCAGATGAGGGGATCTTCTTAGGTTATTCCTCATCTAGTAGAGCATACAGGGTCTTCAACAAGAGAACTCTCGTTGTTGAAGAATCCATTCATGTTGTTTTTGATAAAACTAATGGAGATTCTTCTAGAAAAGAAGAAGATAGTGATGCAGGTATACTTGAAGACAGAATGAAGGAATTCTCCATACAAGATAAGCAACTTGAAGATGAAGTCAAAGAAGATACAATTCAGCAAGATGAAGAAGATCAACCCCAAGCAAGAAATCAAGATCTTCCTAAGGAATGGAGGTATGCACATGGTCATTCAAGGGATCTAATCCTTGGTGATCCTTCGCAAGGGGTAAGGACAAGATCCTCTCTAAGAAATACTAGTAATTATCTTGCTTTCGTTTCACAAATAGAGCCTAAATCACTAGAAGAAGCCGAAAAAGATGATAATTGGATGAATGCTATGCAAGAGAAATTAAACCAATTTGAAAGAAATGAAGTTTGGACTCTAATGAAAAGACCCCTTAATGTTTCAATTATAGGCACCAAATGGGTAATAGAAATAAACTAGATGAAGATGGAATAGTAATAAGAAACAAAGCTAGGCTAGTGGCCAAAGGATATAATCAGGAGGAAGGAATAGATTTTGATGAAACTTTTGCTCCTGTTGCTAGGTTAGAGGCTATTAGACTACTTTTGGCATATGCATGCTTCATGGATTTTAAACTCTATCAAATGGATGTAAAAAGTGCATTTTTAAATGGTTATATAATGGAGGAAGTTTATGTAGGACAACCTCCAGGGTTTGAAAACCACTTACATCCAGATTACGTTTATAAATTGCATAAAGCATTGTATGGACTTAAGCAAGCCCCTAGAGCATGGTATGAAAGATTAAGTAATTTCCTAATTGAAAATAAATTTAAGAGAGGAAATGTAGACAAAACCCTATTCATTAAAAGAAAAGAAAATGACTTATTGCTTGTACAAATTTATGTGGATGATATAATTTTTGGTGCTACTAATGATAGCCTTTGTCAAGAGTTTGCCAAGCTTATGCAGGGAGAATTTGAAATGAGCATGATGGGTGAGCTTAACTTCTTCCTTGGGCTACAAATAAAACAATCAAAGGAAGGCATCTTCATCAGTCAGTCCAAATATATCAAGGAAATGTTGGAAAAATTCAAGATGAAGAATGCAAAGGAAATCAGCACACCCATCGGCTCAAGTTGCAAGCTTGACAAAGATGAAAAAGGTAAAAGTATAGACTGCAAATTGTACAGAGGTATGATAGGCTCTTTACTTTACCTTACTGCTAGTAGACCAGATATATTATTCAGTGTTTGTATGTGTGCTAGATACCAAGCAGGTCCTATGGAATCACACCTGCAAGCTGTTAAAAGAATTTTTAGATATCTAGTAGGGACATCTAATTAGGCTTATGGTATTCTAAACAATCTGACATAAATTTAATTGCTTATTCCGATGCTGATTTTGTCGGGTGCAAACTCGACAGAAAAAGCACAAGTGGCACATGTCAATTCTTGGGTGCTAATTTGGTTTCTTGGTTTAGCAAGAAACAAAATTCAGTTGCCTTGTCCACAGCTGAGGCTGAGTACATTGCAGCTGGAAGCTGTTGTGCCCAAGTTCTTTGGATTAAGCAACAACTTGAAGACTTCGGTATCAAAATGGATAATATACCAATTAAATGTGATAATACAAGTGCAATTAATTTAACAAAAAATCCTGTCCAACACTCTAAATCAAAGCACATAGAAATTAGGCATCATTTTATTAGGGATCATGTGCTGAAAAATGATGTGATGATTGAATATGTATGTACTGAAAATCAATTGGCCGATATCTTTACAAAGCCCCTTTGTAAAGATAGGTTCAACTTCTTAAGGAATGCTTTGATCTTGTATGATCCTAGCAAATAAATTCAACTTATATTGCAATGCTTGGCTACACAAACTGTAATCCACCTCAAGGTCCATAAGTGAAAGCATGAATCCATCTAAGCTAAATGACGAACTGTTTGACTTTCCGGAGGATGGTTACCCTCCTTTGGACTCTTCATGGAGATATTTTCAGAGCCTATTTCATAGGTATTCGAAATTTGGTCAAACATTCCTCATTTCAATATTAATTATTCAAAAATCATTATCAAACTTTTATAGGATGTATTATTAAGGGGGAGGATCACAAACAAACTCACTCTGTATTCACCAAAAGAAATCATGTTGATTAATGTGGTTAAATAAAATAAATTGGGAAAAGGTTACAAATCAGTCTGAAATTTTTCAGTGCCGGAGACGTCTCTGGCAAATCGCAGATGTCTCGGGGACCAAACGAGGGTTTTTAAAATAGGTCAAAACAGCTCGAGCCGACTCGAGCTATCCCTTTCATCCCCGACAAAAACAAAAACCCTAGCCTCCATTTTCTCTCCAACACAAACTCTAGCCTCTTTCTCCTCATTTCCCTAGGTTTTCCATTCAATGGCACCTAAAAGAGCTAGGAGGACTGGTGGGAGGCGTCCTAGGGCAGCGACCGACGGTGAGGAACGGAGGGAAGAGCCTTCCGCGCCGTCTCCTCCGGTTGCTCCGCCAACCGCGACCATTTCCTGTGCGAATCGCACAGTAACCACTGGAAGGTACATAGATTTTCATTTTCTAGATAGTGAGGGGTTCTCTATTGGAGAGAGACTCTGTGCCCAAGGTTGGGAACACCTTTGTACCCTCAATACATCGACCTACCCCGGCCTAGTTAGAGAACTATTTAGCAATATGGCCTTAGGGGACTTAGGGTACACTGCACATGTCCGGGGGACGTTGGTAGAGATTAATGAAGATGTCCTATCTAGCGTTTTGCAAATCCCTAAGGACGGTGAGGCTCCTACCTCACATCCCCAAAGGGAAATAGCCCTAAACTTGCTTTTAGGACGAGAGGACTGCGGCCCTCTTGATGTAGTGAACTCACAAGACCTAAATGCCGAGATGAGACTACTTTTGAGTATTGTCAACCGGGTCTTGTTTCCAAAAACCGGTCGCTTCGATTTTGTTTCGGAGCGAGACCTAGTTATCATGCACCACATCCTACTAGGGATTCCCCTAAACCTCCCTAGACTTATGTTGAACTACATTGCTACATGTCATAGGTATTCTAGGTTTAGCATACCTTATGGGATGATCCTTACCCTACTCTTCAAACATTTCAAAGTACCTATTCCAAAAAATGAACCTGCAAAACCCTTGAGAAACACCGACTATTATAATGAGAGCACAATGCGAAGAATGGAGTTTCACAAGGTAGATGGGTCATGGGTCAAGGTACCAAAGAGAAAAGCTCAAACCCTAGAGCCTGAGATCCCACTTCAGGAGCCTGACCACCACTCTCCTCCACATAGCCACATGGACTTTCCTGATGTACCCTCCAGCTCAGCTGGACCTTCCACATACATGCCACCACCTCCTCCAGTCAGTGGGCCCTACTCCCTATCAGAAGACCAGATATGCACTTTAGCATCTGTAATTTGCCAGCAGATGAGGGAGGAGATGAGATCGATGATCTCTACTGAGTTGGCCCCCATCAGAGCCTCACATGAAGGGATTCTACAAGAGCTGAAGGAAATTAGAGTTCAGATAGAAGCTACAGCGCAAGAACTAGTTAGTGTGAATGCCACCCAAGCCTTCAGATCAATTGAGCTACAAGACAGCTTGAGGACCATTTCAAATAGCCTTCAAGAACTGACAAGCCCTAGAGGTAATGTGGGCAGTGTGGTTGCCCAACTTCGAGGAAGAATTGAAAGGGCAAGCATTGAATTTGAAGCACTAGTGGCAGTCTTTCATCAGTCCCAGGGAGAGCAGTTCAAAACATTATTAGATTCCATCAATGCATTTATAGATGCAGCTTGTAGGGCTTATGAGCAACGTCGCCGATGAGGGACATTTTGTAGACATCTAGGGTTCTTCTTTTGTAAACCCTAGGCTCATTTTGAAACACTTTTTGTATTAGAGATGAATACTTGTAATGATCTCCTCTTTTAACTTTGTAATGATTTCAAAGGTTTACAATGATATATGAATGACATACAATTTCTTTTGAAACCTTGTGTACATTTTTGACTCTGTGTATGTGACTCTATGATGTGCCTTAAAGATCTCATAACATACCTTAAGTGCTCAAATTTGACACAATTTATGAATGCATACAAAACAGGGGGAGCACAATTACTTTTACAAAGGTCTGAAATGAATTACTTTTACAGGGAGAGCACAACCTGAATATCAAAGGGGGAGTGAAATGAATTCTGAATTCATTAATAAAACAATAGATAGTGGGAGCATAACTTGAATATCTTTGAGTGATTCATTGTAATATGCTGAATTTCCCTAGGAATTGTGTTTTAAGTACCTACGTATAATTTGTCCCCTTCATTGTTGATGACAAAAAGGGGGAGTAGATATATAGAACTTATATATGGAGTAGAACCAATAGGGAATGCAAAATTGAAGAATATTGGCTTTAAGATAATTGCCCTTCTGGAAAAGAAAGGGGGAGTCAAAAAGAACTTAGCTTTCAATTATCTTTAGCATCAATATCTCATTTTAACTTGATTCAAATTCAGTTGATATGCTAAAATTGCTTAAGAGCTATTAAGATCAATCTTATGCATAAGGATAGAACTGAAAATTGACTATTTTGAATTATGCACACTGTATCTAGCTCTAATCAAAACATTATACTTGTACATCTGATCAAATACTGTGTATATGTTTAAATTTTGAATTTTGCATATACTCAGTGTTTTGTCATCATCAAAAAGGGGGAGATTGTTGACCCCCTAATGGATTTTGATGAATACAAAATACTAGAGTATAATTCCATTTATCTTAACAATTTACTTGAGAATTTTAGGTGATTAATTAAGAATATTGTTAAGAAATGTCTAGGCAAGTTCCCATAATTTTTATGAATTTATTGAAGAATTTTTTGAGTTGAAGAAAACAGATCAGGAACAGCCGAGACGTCTCCGGTTTGTCCCAGAGACGTCTCTGGCACAAACAGAAAGAACTGGCACGTTTGGAGACGTCCCCGGCACCTGGCGAGGCGTCTCGCAGGGTCGGAGTCGACTCTCTCAGTAGCGGAGTCGACTCTCTCAGTGGCGGCAGAAAGGCTGATTTCAAGAGATGCGCGCGAGCCGTCTCCACAGGACGCGGAGTCATCCCCGCAAGTAAAAAGCAGACTTTCCGAGTCGTCCCCTGAAAGAGCGGAGTCGACTCTCTCAGAGAATTTCAGAAGACTTGTTTTTCGGAGATATAACGGCGGAGTCGTCCCCAAGGCAGCGGAGTCGTCCCCATGCAAAAAGCGCAAATAAGCCGAGACGCCCCCGTAAAGTGCCGAGGCGACCCTCTCAGAAAAACAGAAAAACAAGTATTCAAACGGCTCATTTCCAGAGTCGTCCCCGTAAAGCGCCGAGTCGACCCCAAACATCGTCAAAAGTAAAATCTTACAGCCGAGATGTCTCGCGATGAAGCGGAGACGTCTCCGGAGCACCTGGGACGCGACTGACAACTTTTGCAGGTTTGGTTTGAATTTCAAATCTCTTTAACTTTATCTCTAACGACTATATTTGCTTTTTGGGCTATAAAAGGGAGCTCTTAAGTGCTTTCCAACAACTTCTCACCAACCCAACACAAGATCATTCAAGAGAGAAGAAAGAAAAAGAGGTTCAAGGGAGTCAGTGCATTCAAGTGAAGAAATCAAGTGCCTTCAAGTTTCCCAACTGATTTCGTGCTCAACTACTCTCTCCCGTTCGGCATTCAAAGCTCACATTCAAGCCAACGCGATCCACATCGGAAGAACCACCATTTCCCACGCTTCCAACGGCTAAAAGGGTTCTTCCGGGTTTCATTGTTTATCAATGTTATATTTGCTTATTTAGAGCTTTCAAATTTTTTGTAAAACTTTTTCAATATTGTGCTTGTTCCAGTCAAGGGACTTGGAACAAGGGAAAGGCGTCCCAAGCCTAGGTGAAATTGGGGGTTATAGGGTTCGTTGTTAGCCCGGTGTAAAACAACGAGTTGAGTAGTGAACTCGCAAAACTACCGTACTGTAATCTTGGATTATAGTGGAAATTCCCAAAGGTGCTTTGGAGAGTGGATGTAGGAGCAGTGGAAGCTCCGAACCACTATAAAAGCTTGTGTTTGCGATTGTCTGTTTTCATACCTTTATTTTTACTTTAGCTCATACATTTGTGTGTTTTATTTTTAATTAGACAAAAAGTTTTAAAACACCCAATTCACCCCCCTCTTGGGTGACCATCTCTGGGCAACACAGTGCTTATAGCTTCAGCCCAAAAGTACTTTGGAAGATTTGACTCACACAACATTGTGCGTGCCATATCTGCCAATGTCCTATTTTTTCTTTCAACAACCCCATTTTGTTAAGGCGTTCTAGGTGCTGAAAATTGATGTGAAATACCATTTTTAGTACAAAATTCTTCAAAGTGTTGATTTTCAAATTCAGTACCATGATCACTTCGAATTGCTACTAAGGTGAGTTTCTTTTCATTTATGATATTATTGTATAGTTTCAAGAATTCTGAAAATGCTTGATTCTTATGTGCCAAAAATGAAACCCATGTATATCTTGAAAAATCATCAACAATAACTAGTCCATACTTCTTCCCTCCTAGACTCGCAGTTCTAGTGGGTCCAAATAAATCCATGTGTATAAGTTCAAAAGGCCTAGTTGTTGATACTATATTCTTTGATTTGAAAGATGATCTAGTTTGTTTTCCCAAAGAACATGGTCCACAGATTTTATCCTTTTCAAAAATCAATTTTGGCACATCCTTTATTAATTCCTTCTTGACTAGTTTTGAGATTAATTCCATACTAGCATGTCCTAGTCTACGATGCCAATGCCAACTTGTTTCATTTTTCTTTTCTTCATTAGTAATTAAGCATAATCCATTTTTCTTGCCTACATCATGAAGATCTACCAAGTAAATATTTCTTTGCCTTTGTCCTACAAGTACAATGCTATTATCTTTAGGATTTGTGATTATGCATACAGATGCTTCAAATGTAACTTTAAACCCTTTATCACAAAATTGACTTATGCTAAGCAGATTATGCTTCAATCCCTTAACTAATAAGACATTTTCTATAAAAATGGATGGAGTAATAAAAATTTTACCCTTTCCAATGATATGTCCTTTACCATTGTCTCCATAGGTTACTACTCCACCCTTCTTTGATTCCAAGGTGACAAATTGGTCTACGTCACCGGTCATGTGTCTTGAACAGCCGCTATCTAGATACCATCGTTTTTCCACTTTATCAGCTGCAAGACACCCCTGCAATCAAGATCAAGAAAGAGCTTTAGGTACCCAAGCTATGTTGGGTCCTTTAGGGTTAGTACTTGATGTTCCTTTTGGAACCCAAACTTTCTTGAATTTAATCTTTTGATTAATACTTAATTTGTTTTGACTGGACTTTCTATAGTTACATTCATATGCTTTATGTCCTAATTTGTTGCAGCAATGACAAGTAATATTTTCATTTTTAGCTTTTACAAAAATGTTCTTTAAGAATTTTTGTTTCCTATTTGTTTTATATCCTAATCCAGCCTTATCATATACAGCTTTTTGACTATCAAGAATCATATTTAATTTGGTAGAGCTAAGTGTAAATTTATCTACCAAGGATTTATATTTTTCAGCATCATCTTTTAACTTGATGTTTTCAGCAATTAGAATCTTGGTTTCATTTGTAAGTTTCCTACTTAATGTTTCATAGTTATGAGACAGTTTTAACTTATCTTTGATAAGAGATTGATTTTCTTCTTTTAGAACTTTATTTTTAATGATAAGCTTCTTATGTTCTTCCATGAGTTCTAAGAATGCATTATGTAATTCGTCAACAGTAAAATCACATTCAAGTTCAGAATCTACCTCATCGTCATTGGCCATATGACACATTTGGGCCGTCTCTTGATGATCTTCCTCTTCCGAACTTGACTCCTCACTTTCACTCCATTCAGCCATGAAGTTCTTCTTTTTCAGTTTTCTTGCCATCCATTTCAAATCTGGGCAATCTATCTTATAATGCCCGGGTTTGTTACACTCATAGCAAATAGGAGTTTCTTTTTCTTTTTCTTTGTCCTTACCCTTTTCTTTGCTTGAGCTACCTTTGAGGAAGGATTTCTTTTTATAAAATCTATTCTTACCTCTCATAAATTTTTTGAATTTTCTTCCAAGCACAGCCATCCCTTCTTCATCAAATTCATCATCATTATCTGAATCTTCTGATTCAGTTTGTTGTTTAGGGGTGGTAGTCTTTAGGGCAATGGGCTTTCTTCTCTTGACCTCTTCTTCCAAATTTTTCCTCATTGTCAACTCATGGGTCATGAGTGATCCTAGAAGTTCCTCTAATTGCAGTGTGTTGAGGTCCTTAGCTTCCTGAATTGCGGTTACCTTGGCCTCCCAAATTCTTGGTAGAGACCTGAGAATTTTTCGCACCAATTCAGAGTTAGTGTAAGACTTTCCTAAACTCTTAAGCCCATTTATAATTTGAGTAAAACGAGTAAACATATCAGTTATGGACTCAGTAGATTCCATTTTAAACAATTCATACTTGTGTACTAATATGTTTATTTTTGACTCCTTAACTTGATTGGTCCCTTCATGAGTGACCTCAAGTTTGTCCCAAATTTCTTTAGCAGAGATGCAAGTAGATATTCTGTTAAATTCATTTATATCTAAAGAGCAATAAAGTACATTTATAGCTTTTGCATTTAATTGTGCCAATCTTATATCACTTTCATTCCAATCCTTTTCTGGTTTGGGTATGATAGTGTCCTCTATATTAAGTGTGGGTGTGTGAGGCCCTCTAGTAATGATGTACCATAATTCATAGTCTAAAGCTTGAATGAATATCCTCATCCTAGTGTTCGCCCGATTCCTGCCTACCTAAAAATACGCTAGACAGATCGTTGTTAGAACCGACGGACAAAGTTTAAAATTTAATTTCTACTCTTACCTGTTCTACTCGAAGAATAGTGGTCGTAAGAGGTCGATCCACAGGGAGGCGATTGGAGTTGCATAAAAATTAAAACGTTCACTCGGATTTGAAATCGATTTTTGAATGATAAAAGAAAAACATTACTTTGGGGATGATGATGAATTCTCTAGTCTACCGGAGAATTATTATTTTTTTATTTAAAAATAATAAAAAGACATGTACTTAGATTTAAAGAGCATTTATATTTTTAACTAATCAAAGAAAAGCTCTGGCATAAATAAAAATGGATGAAAACAAGAAGAAACTGCATAAAAAGAAAAATTAAACCATTGCATAAAGAAAACAGAAATTAAACTAAACCTAGAACAAGGATTGCATAAAAGAAAATTAATATATTGTATTTAAAGCAAACATTAAAATGGACCTAGAACACGGATTTCATAAAAGAAAATTGATGAATTTCATTAAAAAAAACGGATTACAAATAAAAATAGAGATTAGAGGCCTAATACTCCTTCTATTCTGCAAATAAAATAAAGAAAATAAAACAAAAACAAATCTCTTCCCCCTTCTCTTTCCCACGGTGGACATAAAATATTACTTCCCCTTTTTTTTTTCTTTCTTTCCAAAGAAAACAGAGCAACGCTCTGTTTCTTCTTTTCTTCCTTCTCTCCCAACCCGAGCTCTCTCCTCTCCTCGTTCCCACCCCAAACCGAGCTCTCTTCCTGGTCTTTGGCTCAACCCCCAGCCGAGAGCTCCCCCCCCTCCTTCCTCCTGCCTTCTTCCCCCTTTTATAGCCCTTGGAGACGCGTTGGGGACGAGCTGGCAGCGACGGTGATTGCGGAGCTCGGACGCGGTGCGGGATCGCCGGATCACGGACGAGGGGCTGGCAGCGATGCGGATGGAAGGTGGGGACGCGGATCCGGGCGCTGGGAGGAGCCGATCATGGGATGCTTGCAGTCGGACGATGAATGCGGACGGCTTGATTTGGGAAGGATTCGGAATCACGGGAGGGCGGGGATCTTCCATGATTGCTGGGATGAACAAACGGACCGGCTGGGATGAAGCTGGAGATCTTTGAAACGGGCGGAAGAAACTGCATGAGGGGCGCTGATTCACGGATGCAGTGGAGGCTGGATCACGGGAACTGGCAGCGGACGTGTTCCACCGGAAGAAGAGGTGATGGGTTTCCTTCTTTGGGTGCCGGATTGGAAGCGGGAGATGTTGATCTGGAACGGAGTGCGGAGGTGGCTCCTTGATGGCAAGAGATATTCGGGGAAGACGCTGGCCGGCACGGGGATGACGGGCTGATTGCTGAGATGAGGGGAACGTGCCATGCATGGCACGCTGGCTGGCACGGGGATGACGCTGGTTTTTGCCATGCATGGGTCAGGTAGGTGCGATACCAGAATCAATGGCTGATACGTTGATGCACGTGATTGGGAGCTCGAATCACAGTTGGGCTGGACATGAAACATGGGATGCTTGCGATGTTGTGTTGTATCGTGGGATGAAGTCAGACAGGCCCTGAAAGATGCTGGCTTGACTTGAGCTCGGGCTGCCGGGCATTGGGCTCAATCCTAAAGTTAATTGGTTTCTTGGATTACTGCACTTAAACACAAATACCACGTTAATTAGTTAATTTTATTATTAATGATTAGCTAAAATATTAATTAAAATGGTCTGACGATTGCACTTTTGTGCTCTCATCACACCCCCCAACCAGCTTATTGCTAGTCTCTAGCAATTTAGTGCAGAAATGAGAGTGCAAAAGTATTAATTATTATATATACATGAACTAAGATAAATACTCACTTTCGTAGAGCATTACGATTGCACTTAGCATGTGCAACAAGCCTTTAAACCCCTAAGTTATCCTAGTGGACGAGTGTTGTCTCGTGAGGGTTTGCAGTGAAGTTACCCACAAACTTCATCAGTTAGGGATTTCCAATTTTTAACTCGAAATTTGAACAGGTATTACTGTATGAAACTAGAATTGCAAGGACAATAGAGACTTGTTGTTATCATATTTAAACAGACTCTAACTCAAGTTTCATTACACCCAATCTATCTGCTAACAAGTCAAGAATGTAGTGCAAGATAGTATCATATAAATGAGTGGCTTTTACTTACTTCCAACATGATTACTCCATTTTTCAAGACTTTCTAGAGTTAAATGGTAATGAACACCCCGGATTTATTTATTCATTTATATATATATATATATTTCATACTGAATACTAAGAAGAATGACTTGTGCAATATCTAGCCTTATTAAGCTTTCTAGCTAACCCATGTAGCGAGTGTTAGGCCAATGACTCCCGATCCAGATGGCTCAGGGCACTAGGTGTAGAGACACCCTAACAGGCTTAATAACTCAAGTTAACTAGGCTTCAAGGCCAAATTAGTCACTCAGAGTTTAATCTCAATCATCCTCACCTTTTTACGCGAACACTCGCTGCTTGCCAGGCAAGAGGCCCGGTTACTCAGTGAGAAGACTTTAAATTAAACTCATTATTTTATTTTATTTTATCTCTTTTTTTTCTCTTTTTTTTTTCTTTTTTTTTTTTGGGTTAGGTTAGGGTGTCCATCACACATATAACTCTCAATTATTCCGAAGATTAAAAGTATTCATATTAGTCGTAAGTTTACATACCCCACTATTCATGTGCTTACGTGTAGGTGCTAAATCATCTTGTATCATGTTAGCAGAAGATAGGTGGGATGAAAACTTAAGCTAGAACTGCTATCATATTCCTTAACTCAAAGCTATTGTCAAAGCAATTCCTACTTTATACAGCCAAAAAGATTGGATTTTGAGTTAAAAATTTGAAATCTCCTTTTTTATTATTATTATTTTTAATTTTAATAATTTTTTTTTAATTGCATAAAAAAATCAAAAATATTCTCTCCCCCACACCTAAATCTAACATTGTCCTCAATGTGAAAGAAAATTTAAAACAGTAATAAGATAGAGGAGAAGTTACCTGATATGGGTAGGTAAAGTGACAATAGGGGCAAAAATCACAAACATGCATTTTTTTTTTTTTTTTTTGAAAATATTTACATGTCAGGTTGCCTCCCAAGAGCGCTAAGTTTTATGTCTTCAGCCAGACAAAATGTAAATCTCCCTTTTTTTTTCAACCATTATCTAAGAATGGTTTTGGAAAAGTCCGATGAAGAACAGTCGGCTGATGACGATCTATGCTCATAAGGGGAACAGAACTAAGAGGCGCATGCTTGATCCCTTCCTCGGAATGGGCAAGGTAAGCTTCTAAAGGGTCCTTATTATAAGTTTGTAAGAAAGTCTCCTGAACCAGACTTTCAATCATGTCAACTTCATTGATTTCTTTGTCGTCTGGTGGTTGTTTACTTATGTTGAAGACATTAAGCTCGACTTTCATGTTGCCAAAAGATAACTTCAGCATCCCATTTCGACAGTTGATCACAGCATTTGCTGTGGCTAGGAAAGGTCTACCTAAAATTATAGGTGTGTGACTGTCTGGATGTATTGCAGGTTCAGTCTCAAGGATAACGAAGTCCACAGGATAGTAAAACTCATTTACTTTCACTATTACATCCTCTACAATCCCCTTGGGGTACTTCACTGTCCTATCTACTAAGAAAAGGGTAATATTCGTAGGCTTTAATTCCCCCAAACCTAATTTTTGGTACACATAGTAGGGAAGTAGGTTTACACTGGCTCCTAAATCTAATAGAGCTCTTTGGATGATCGTCTCTCCTATTTTTATTTCAATAGTTGGGCAACCAGGGTCTTTGAATTTCGGGGCAATCTGTTGTTGAATAAGAGATGAGGCTTGTGCAGCCATCACAGCTTGCCTAGGAATACTGGTTTTTCTTTTGACCGTGGTGAGGTCTTTCAAGAATTTTGTATAGGAGGAAATTTGTCTTATGGCATCGAGAAAAGGTATATTTATTTGAACAGTTTTAAAGACTTCCATGATTTCATCAAAGTTAGATTGTTTCTTGGAGTCCCGAAGTCTACTGGGAAAGGAAACCTTGGGTTTGTATGTTTTTATGGGTTCTTCCCTTTTTTCCGGTTTGTCCTGTTCTTGACCCCTCTTCTGAATAGGGTTCTTATCGGATTTAGTTTTATTTTCCTTTTCGTATTCAGAAAGTTGGACTTTATTGTCCACTTGCTTGCCAGACCTTAAAGTGGTAATTGCCTGGACTTCATAGGTCGGATTTCCATTAGAATTGATTTGATGCTGACCTATCTGACCTTGATTTTGTTGTCTACTAGGGTTAGGCACTGGTTGACTAGGTAGTTCACCTTTCTTCCTATCCCCTAGAGAGTTAGCTATTTGGCTCAGACTAACCTCAAGTTTTGCAATTGCTTGCGCATGGAATTGGTTAGTCTGGGCTTGGGCTGTATTGGTCTGTTGTTGTTGCTTGATAAAATCTTGTTGTTGTTTCATCATATTAGCCATCATGGTTTCTAATTATGAAGGTTGCTGTGGGATAGGGGCATTATAAGGAGGTACAGATGGAACCAAAGGTTGGTTCATTTGTGGTGGACCTATCCTGGGGAAGTTGTTCTGAAAACCTGGTGGACCACCTTGATGCTGAATAGGTTCATTTTGCTTATATGAGAAATTTGGGTGGAACCTATTATCAGGGTGGTAAACTAGGCTGAACGAGTTGGGAGTGGGCTTCTTAAAGGCACTATATGAATTTAGAGCATTTGCTTGCTCAGCCTTAATGTTGGGTAAACTAGGACAACACTCCACTAGATGCTCAGAACTATTACACAAGATATATAAACTATGTGACTCGTGATCCACTTTCATGATGGGATTTAACTCTTTATATGAACTCGAGCTAGTGGAAACAGTGAAAGCATCAAACTTTTTGCTTAAGTTGTTCATTCCAGTCACCAGATTGGACATGACATTTTTGAGTTCTGGGTCTGCTTTTATTTCATAATTACTTGGTTTTCTAGACCCGAACTCATCTCTATTTATTTCCTCACCATAGCTACTCCAATTTTGGGCGTTCTCGGCTAAGTCAACAAGAAATTCATAGGCTTGATCCGGGGTTTGGTTCATGAACCTACCCTTGTGCATGGACTCGATCATATTTCTATGTGCTGGAGGTAGTCCTTTGTAAAAGAAATGTACTAGATCAGCCTTGTCAAGCCCATGGTGCGGGCACTTGACCAAAAGATCATGGAATCTTTCCCAAAGTTGAGAAAATTCCTCCTCAGATTTTCCTCTAAAAGTTCTGATGGCATCCTTAATTTTTTCAGTCTTCACCATGGGATAGAACTTAGCCATGAACTTTCTAGATAGTTGTTCCCATGATGTGATGGAATTTGAAGCTAGGGAATACAGCCATGCAGCAGCACGATCCTCTAAAGTCATGGGAAATAACCTTAATTTAATACCCTCTTCATCTAAATTTTGATTTCTAAACGTTTGACAGATTGTCAAAAATTTGTTTAGATGAATGTAGGGTTGTTCACTCTCGAACCCATGAAACTTGGGTAACATGTTTATTGTTGCAGCCCGAATCTCGAATTGGGCTGCATTATTAATTGGTAATACTATGCAAGTAGGGGGACTAGCGGATGCGGGTGCAAACAATTCATTCAGGGTTCTAATATGTTCACCCATTGTAGAGATCGACGGTTGGTTTACAGTTCGCAGGTTATGATGAAAAGTTCTGTCAATCTCAGGATCAAATGGGGTTAATTTATCCCTTAATGATCTTCTACCATGCATACATTATCAATAACTTAATTAGACTCGACTCCTAAACGAAATCCTAAAAGAAAAGAAGGGCTAGACACAGCTGACCACAACCAACACCACACAACAATTTGATCCTATTAGTCTTAGAACTAAGTGAGGTTTAGTAGCTTCTTAAATCTAGTTGCACAGAGACTTATCAGGTTAAAAAAGTTCCTGAAATTCTCTCTAGATTAGACAACTCCTAATCTCCCTTTCAGATTAAGCTTGAGCTTACCAGTTAAGCAATCCAGTAACCAGTGACCAGGAAAGTCCCGGGGTGTGTGGTGGTGCCAGAAGGGATACACCGATACCACAATATCCGTAACAGTTCTCACTGTTGTAAAACTTTCCTAGACATCACCAATTACTAAATTCTCACTGGAGTGGCTTTCAGCCGCTTCTTTCCAAGAGCCTAATTGAGCTCGAAAACCCTAAGGCCAACGTCTAATTTGATTTTAATTTAATTTGGCTTAGGATATGTATGCAAGGTGGTGATTTTTGGGCTAAGGACAGGTAATGACTTCCCGACCTTATCTTTTTAATGGGTTTTGCCCTTAATTACTTTATGCAAATGCTTAATACTAAATGCAGCAAATAATCAATATTTTTTAAAGTTTATGCAATGTCATTAGGTTGTACTGATTAAATGAGCAAGCAATTTTTTTTCTAACTTTTTTTTTAAAATTTATTTTTTTTTAATTTTTTTTTAATTTTCTTTTTTTAAATTTTTTTATAGCAATAACTTGAATGTACTGATTAAACTAAAACTAATCCTTATGCGTCAGTCAATCTCCGAATGCCCGTTGAATAAGCTCTGGAGATTACTCCGTGAGGAGCCCCAATAAAGGTATGATAACCTCGGGGGATTGCACCTTATCAATTACTAGCAAAAATATTTTTTTGAATTTTTTAATTTAATTAATTTTTTTTTTAACTTTTTTTTTGAATTTCAAATTTCAAATCACAGAATTCAAATTTTGAATTTAAATTTTTTAATTTTTGAATTTTTGAATTTTGAAATATATTTTTTTTTTCAATTTTTTTTTGAATTTTTTTTTTGAATTTCAAATTTCAGAATTTAATAACTACGAAATTATTAACTAAAAATAATAAAAATAAAAACTTACTACCGGAGTGCGTTCACTCCGGGCATCCAAAATCCAATTTGATCTTGTGATCATTCTTGCTTCTCGATTTGCCTCCCCGGCAACGGCGCCAAAATTCTGTTCGCCCGATTCCTGCCTACCTAAAAATACGCTAGACAGATCGTTGTTAGAACCGACGGACAAAGTTTAAAATTAAATTTCTACTCTTACCTGTTCTACTCGAAGAATAGTGGTCGTAAGAGGTCGATCCACAGGGAGGCGATTGGAGTTGCATAAAAATTAAAACGTTCACTCGGATTTGAAATCGATTTTTGAATGATAAAAGAAAAACATTACTTCGGGGATGATGATGAATTCTCTAGTCTACCGGAGAATTATTATTTTTTTATTTAAAAATAATAAAAAGACATGTACTTAGATTTAAAGAGCATTTATATTTTTAACTAATCAAAGAAAAGCTCTGGCATAAATAAAAATGGATGAAAACAAGAAGAAACTGCATAAAAAGAAAAATTAAACCATTGCATAAAGAAAACAGAAATTAAACTAAACCTAGAACAAGGATTGCATAAAAGAAAATTAATATATTGCATTTAAAGCAAACATTAAAATGGACCTAGAACACGGATTTCATAAAAGAAAATTGATGAATTTCATTAAAAAAAACGGATTACAAATAAAAATAGAGATTAGAGGCCTAATACTCCTTCTATTCTGCAAATAAAATAAAGAAAATAAAACAAAAACAAATCTCTTCCCCCTTCTCTTTCCCACGGTGGACATAAAATATTACTTCCCCTTTTTTTTTTCTTTCTTTCCAAAGAAAACAGAGCAACGCTCTGTTTCTTCTTTTCCAAAATTTTGTTCGTCCGATTCCTGCCTACCTAAAAATACGCTAGACAGATCGTTGTTAGAACCGACGGACAAAGTTTAAAATTTAATTTCTACTCTTACCTGTTCTACTCGAAGAATAGTGGTCGTAAGAGGTCGATCCACAGGGAGGCGATTGGAGTTGCATAAAAATTAAAACGTTCGCTCGGATTTGAAATCGATTTTTGAATGATAAAAGAAAAACATTACTTCGGAGATGATGATGAATTCTCTAGTCTACCGGAGAATTATTATTTTTTTATTTAAAAATAATAAAAAGACATGTACTTAGATTTAAAGAGCATTTATATTTTTAACTAATCAAAGAAAAGCTCTGGCATAAATAAAAATGGATGAAAACAAGAAAAAACTGCATAAAAAGAAAAATTATACCATTGCATAAAGAAAACAGAAATTAAACTAAACCTAGAACAAGGATTGCATAAAAGAAAATTAATATATTGTATTTAAAGCAAACATTAAAATGGACCTAGAACACGGATTTCATAAAAGAAAATTGATGAATTTCATTAAAAAAAACGGATTACAAATAAAAATAGAGATTAGAGGCCTAATACTCCTTCTATTCTGCAAATAAAATAAAGAAAATAAAACAAAAACAAATCTCTTCCCCCTTCTCTTTCCCACGGTGGACATAAAATATTACTTCCCCTTTTTTTTTTCTTTCTTTCCAAAGAAAACAGAGCAACGCTCTGTTTCTTCTTTTCTTCCTTCTCTCCCAACCCGAGCTCTCTCCTCTCCTCGTTCCCACCCCAAACCGAGCTCTCTTCCTGGTCTTTGGCTCAACCCCCAGCCGAGAGCTCCCCCCCCTCCTTCCTCCTGCCTTCTTCCCCCTTTTATAGCCCTTGGAGACGCGTTGGGGACGAGCTGGCAGCGACGGTGATTGCGGAGCTCGGACGCGGTGCGGGATCGCCGGATCACGGACGAGGGGCTGGCAGCGATGCGGATGGAAGGTGGGGACGCGGATCCGGGCGCTGGGAGGAGCCGATCACGGGTTGCTTGCAGTCGGACGATGAATGCGGACGGCTTGATTTGGGAAGGATTCGGAATCACGGGAGGGCGGGGATCTTCCATGATTGCTGGGATGAACAAACGGACCGGCTGGGATGAAGCTGGAGATCTTTGAAACGGGCGGAAGAAACTGCATGAGGGGCGCTGATTCACGGACGCAGTGGAGGCTGGATCACGAGAACTGGCAGCGGACGTGTTCCACCGAAAGAAGAGGTGATGGGTTTCCTTCTTTGGGTGCCGGATTGGAAGCGGGAGATGTTGATCTGGAACGGAGTGCGGAGGTGGCTCCTTGATGGCAAGAGATATTCGGGGAAGACGCTGGCTGGCACGGGGATGACGGGCTGATTGCTGAGATGAGGGGAACGTGCCATGCATGGCACGCTGGCTGGCACGGGGATGACGCTGGTTTTTGCCATGCATGGGTCAGGTAGGTGCGATACCAGAATCAATGGCTGATACGTTGATGCACGTGATTGGGAGCTCGAATCACAGTTGGGCTGGACATGAAACATGGGATGCTTGCGATGTTGTGTTGTATCATGGGATGAAGTCAGACAGGCCCTGAAAGATGCTGGCTTGACTTGAGCTCGGGCTGCCGGGCATTGGGCTCAATCCTAAAGTTAATTGGTTTCTTGGATTACTGCACTTAAACACAAATACCACGTTAATTAGTTAATTTTATTATTAATGATTAGCTAAAATATTAATTAAAATGGTCTGACGATTGCACTTTTGTGCTCTCATCACCTAGCTTTCCAATATGTGTAGTTTGTGCCATTAAATGTTGGGGTATGTGGAGACCTTTGGTGATGAAGAGAATTGAAGGAAAATCAATTCTGCATAGTTTTCTGTCTGGCGGACTGTCGGAGTCGACTCGAGCTTCAGTCGAGTCGACTCGGGAACAGTCGAGTCGACTCGAGGTCTGTCGAGTCGACCCGAGAGGAGAAAGCCGCAAAAACCATGTTTCTGTCTGGACTGTCAGAGTCGACTCGAACTACAGTCGAGTCGACTCGGAGCATCGTCGAGTCGACTCGAGATACAGTGGAGTCGACTCGAGATCGTGCCAGTTAAACTGGAAGTTGTTCAGACGTGCCAAAGTCGACTCGGACTTCAGCCGAGTCGACTCGGGCTCGCGAAAAATCGTACGGACGATTTTCTTTTGGTGTTTTTGGTGGCGTTTCGACGGCTATGATCATCTGAAGGTCTTGAGACTATATATAGGACTCATGAGAGCCCTAGGGTAAGGCGATTGGCCGTATATTTGAGAGAGACTCTTGTTTGTGAGGCTAGGGTTCTAGAGAAGAAGAGGATTGGGATCCTACTTCTTGTGCAAAGGGAATTCTGTGTGAATCTCTTGTAGATAGATCGCTTGTGATCGTTCGGGTGTGTGCTATCTCTGTAATCAGTTCATCCTTATTGAGATTTGGAGCGGTGGAGGACGTAGGCTATTTGTAGCCGAACCTCGTTACATTTTTGTGTTTGCTTTGCTATTTTCTTCCTTCTTCTTCCTTTGATCTTTGATAATCCGTTGCGGTGCTCAAGTGTTTTACCCTACTGATACCACGGGGTAATCTTTTGCCCTTCGTAGGCGGAGCGAAGAGGTGATCCTTGAGTCCGGAGTCGAGGGAGCGAGAGAGTGCTTATCCGTTTGTATCTCTCTTGCTTGTCCGACGTCGGTGGCGGCGCTGGTGTGAGTGGGTTCCGGTGCGGGGCGCCGACAACAATTGGTATCAGAGCTATTGGTTATTCTGCAATGGCGGATGAAGGGAAGTTGCGAATTGAGAAGTTCAATGGCACGAACTTCGGGTTTTGGAAGATGCAAATAGAAGATTACCTTTACCAGAAGGATCTCTATTTACCTCTTGGAGGTAGAGCAAAGAAACCAGAGAAGATGTCCGATGAAGACTGGGAGGTTCTCGATCGGAAGACGCTCGGCACCATCAGATTGTCACTTGCATCCCAAGTGGCATTCAACATCAAAAACGAGAAGACGACGATGGAGTTGATGGCAACATTGTCGCGGATGTACGAGAAACCCTCAGCATCAAACAAGGTATTTCTCATGAAGAGGTTGTTTAATCTTCGTATGAAAAATGGCGGCAGCGTAGCAGAATACCTCAACGAGTTCAATGGACTCACGGCCCAGTTGGAGTCAGTGGAGATTAGTTTTGACGACGAGATTCGGGCATTGCTAATCCTCTCCGGATTGCCTGATAGCTGGGAGGGCCTGGTGATGGCGGTGAGCAACTCTTCGGCAACGGGGAAGTTGATTTTTGATGACGTTGTGGGAGTGCTTCTGAGTGAAGAAGCAAGAAGGAAATCTTCTGGAGCTACGGAGTCGTCTGGAAGTGCACTAAACACCTCTGACCGGGGAGACAAAAGAAGGACGGTCGATTTCGAAGCGACTCGAAGTCGAGATCCAGCAGGTCTCGAGCACCTCAGAACAAGGGAGCGAAGTGCTGGAACTGCGGGAAGACGGGGCACTTTAGGAGGGATTGCAAATCTCCTAAAGGGAAGCAAGGCGACCACACCGAAGGAGTCAGCAAGGATCTGGCAAATCTTGCTGAAGACGGTGATATGGATGCCCTCGTTCTATCTTTGTCTACCTGTGACGAGTCTTGGGTGATAGACTCGGGCGCGTCTTTCCATGCTACATCCCAACGGAAGCTTCTTGGAGGATATGAGAAGGGAGACTTTGGCAAAGTCTACCTAGGGGATGGAGAGCCTTGCACCATACAAGTAAGGGGAAGCGCGGAAGTGAAGTTGGTTTCTGGATCTTCACTTGAGCTTGAGGACGTACGACACGTACCTCAACTGCAGAGGAATCTGATTTCTGTTGGACAGTTGGCGAGCCAGGGGTACAAGGCTACTTTCACAGCTGATCAGTGGAAGATATCCAGAGGTTCGTTGACGGTGGCTAGTGGCAAGAAGGTTGGGACACTTTATGTCACCAACGGCACGGAGAACTCTATTGGAGTTGTTGCAGCAGATGTGGACACCAAGTTATGGCATTGTAGACTTGGGCACATGAGTTATCAGGGACTGGAGGTGATGCACCAGTTGGGAAAGCTGCAGGGTCTCAGGAGTGTTGAGATGGACTTCTGTGAGGATTGTGTTCTCGGAAAGCAGAAGCGTGTTTCATTCAACAAAGAAGGTAAACCTCGGAAGCAAGAAAAGCTAGATCTCGTGCACACGGACGTGTGGGGGCCTGCACCAGTTTCTTCCATTGGTGGATCTCAGTACTATGTTACTTTTATTGATGATGCTACCAGGAAGCTTTGGGTGTTCTTCTTGAAGCACAAGTCAGAGGTATTTGGGGTCTTCAGGAGATGGCAGGCAATGGTAGAACTCGAGACAGGAAAGAGGTTGAAATGCCTGAGATCGGACAACGGTGGTGAGTATTGTAGCAGGGAGTTTGAGGACTACTGTGCAGATGCTGGGATCGTCAGGCAAAGGACAGTTCCAGGAACACCACAACAAAATGGAGTTGCTGAAAGGATGAACAGAACAATTAATGAGCGTGCCAGGAGTATGAGGATACATGCTGGATTGCCACAGCAGTTTTGGGCGGAAGCAGTTAACACTGCTGCCTACTTGATCAACAGAGGGCCATCAAAGAAACTTGAATTTGGGATTCCTGAGGAAGCATGGACAGCGAAGAAGATTGATTTGGCGCACTTACGAGTATTCGGTTGTACCAGTTATGTCCATGTTGATTCCAGTCAAAGAAGCAAACTAGACGCCAAATCAAAGAAGTGTATTTTCGTTGGATACGGAGGTCAACAGTTTGGGTACCGGCTTTGGGATCCCGAACACAAGAAGATCATTCGTAGTAATGATGTGGTATTCAATGAGAAAATGCAGCAGAGCACTGAATCAGAAACAAAACCTGTTGAGCCGTGTTTTGTGGATCCTGAAGAGGAGTCTACAAATTCTGGTCAGAAGACTCAGTCAGAGCAAGAACCTGAAGCATTGGCACCCCCTCCACAACTAAGAAGGTCCACTCGTAGTACTCATGGGAAGCCTCCTCAAAGGTATGATGGGACTCTTAGTTATTTGCTGCTCACAGATAATGGCGAACCTGAATGCTTCACGGAGGCATTGGAGGTTGATACCAGGAAGGAGTGGGAGTTGGCCATGGATGATGAGATGAAGTCATTGGAGCAGAATCAAACGTGGGATTTGGTGGATCTGCCCAAGGGGAAGAAAGCACTGTCAAACAAATGGGTTTACAGGCTGAAGGAAGAGCAAGGCGGGAAGAAGCGATACAAGGCCAGGCTGGTTGTAAAAGGATTTCAGCAGAGAGCAGGTATCGACTTCACAGAGATCTTTTCTCCTGTAGTTAAGATGAGTACTATTCGAGCGGTGCTGAGCATGGTGGCAGTAGAGGATCTTCACTTAGAGCAGCTTGATGTGAAGACGGCCTTTCTCCACGGAGATCTCGATGAGGAGATATATATGCAGCAGTCGGAGGGATACATTGCAGCTGGCACGGGTGACTTAGTCTGCAAACTAAAGAAAAGCCTCTATGGTTTGAAACAGGCACCCAGACAATGGTATCTCAAGTTCGATAGTTACATGCTTGAGATAGGATACAGGAGATGTCAGGAGGATCACTGTTGCTACTTCCGGGACTTCGGTACATCTTACATTATCTTGCTATTGTATGTTGATGACATGTTAGTTGCAGGAGCTAGCATGCATGAGATTGCAAAATTGAAGCTGAAGCTGTCAAGAAAATTTGCAATGAAGGATCTAGGAGCAGCAAAACAGATCCTTGGGATGCGGATCAGTAGAGATAGGTCTAAACATATCCTCAGACTATCTCAGGCGGAGTACATCAGCCGAGTACTCTGGAGATTCTGCATGGAGGGTGCCAAACCTGTTGGCACACCGCTGGGTGCCCATTTTAAGCTCTCAAAAGGGCAAAGTCCGAAGACACGGGTGGAGGAGCTCAATATGTCAAAAATCCCGTATGCATCGGCAGTGGGGAGCTTGATGTACGCTATGGTGTGTACGAGACCAGACATTGCTCAAGCAGTGGGAGTTGTGAGTCGCTTCATGAGCTGCCCAGGCTTGGAGCATTGGCGCGCAGTCAAATGGATACTGAGGTATCTGAAAGGCACTGAGCACATGTCATTGTGCTATGGAGGTTCTGAGATCCGGTTACAGGGCTATGTGGACTCAGACATGGCAGGGGACTTGGACGGCAGGAGAAGCACGACAGGGTACTTGTTCACCTTGGGCAGTGGAGCCGTCAGTTGGATTTCCAGGTTGCAACCAGTTGTTGCATTGTCGACTACGGAGGCGGAGTATGTGGCAGCCACAGAGGCGTGCAAGGAACTAATATGGCTTCAAGGCTTGATGAAGGAGTTTGGGAAGGAACAGAAGGATTGCATGTTATATTCAGATAGTCAAAGTGCAATTCATCTGGCAAAGAATTCAGCTTTCCATTCAAGGACGAAGCATATTGACATACGGTACCACTTCGTGAGGTCATTGCTCGAGCAGGGACTCGTCAAGTTGGAGAAGATTCATACAAGTCAGAATCCTGCAGATATGTTGACGAAGGTCGTCACGGTGGAGAAGCTGAGGAGTTGTTCAGCTTCTGCTGGTCTTCATGCTTGAAGACGTTGAGGAGGCATCGTACCTATTTCACTAGGATGATTTAGTTTCAGTGGGAGCACAGAGGAGAGCCAAGTAACATGAGGATATACCCAAGGTCTCCAAGTGGGAGATTGTTGGGGTATGTGGAGACCTTTGGTGATGAAGAGAATTGAAGGAAAATTAATTCTGCATAGTTTTCTGTCTGGCGGACTGTCGGAGTCGACTCGAGCTTCAGTCGAGTCGACTCGGGAACAGTCGAGTCGACTCGAGGTCTGTCGAGTCGACCCGAGAGGAGAAAGCCGCAAAAACCATGTTTCTGTCTGGACTGTCAGAGTCGACTCGAACTACAGTCGAGTCGACTCGGAGCATCGTCGAGTCGACTCGAGATACAGTGGAGTCGACTCGAGATCGTGCCAGTTAAACTGGAAGTTGTTCAGACGTGCCAGAGTCGACTCGGACTTCAGCCGAGTCGACTCGGGCTCGCAAAAAATCGTACGGACGATTTTCTTTTGGTGTTTTTGGTGGCGTTTCGACGGCTATGATCATCTGAAGGTCTTGAGACTATATATAGGACTTATGAGAGCCCTAGGGTAAGGCGATTGGCCGTATATTTGAGAGAGACTCTTGTTTGTGAGGCTAGGGTTCTAGAGAAGAAGAGGATTGGGATCCTACTTCTTGTGCAAAGGAAATTCTGTGTGAATCTCTTGTAGATCGATCGCTTGTGATCGTTCGGGTGTGTGCTATCTCTGTAATCAGTTCATCCTTATTGAGATTTGGAGCGGTGGAGGACGTAGGCTATTTGTAGCCGAACCTCGTTATATTTTTGTGTTTGCTTTGCTATTTTCTTCCTTCTTCTTCCTTTGATCTTTGATAATCCGTTGCGGTGCTCAAGTGTTTTACCCTACTGATACCACGGGGTAATCTTTTGTCCTTCGTAGGCGGAGCGAAGAGGTGATCCTTGAGTCCGGAGTCGAGGGAGCGAGAGAGTGCTTATCCGTTTGTATCTCTCTTGCTTGTCCGACGTCGGTGGCGGCGCTGGTGTGAGTGGGTTCCGGTGCGGGGCGCCGACAACATTAAATAGAGGTGGTCTATTTGCGGATTGCCCCTCACTCATAATACATCCCACTTGGGTTGTCATGATCTTTAACTCTTGATTGTGAGATCAATGAGTACTATTGGAGCACCTTGCTCTGATACCACTTGTTGCCTAAGGTGACAAGCCAAGAGGGGGGGTGAATTGGTTTCTTTTAAATTTAACTAACTTACTTAAGTTAAATGAATGATTAGTAGGCTAAAACAAATCACAATACAAACAACACAAAGTATAGTGGTTCGGTGTTCTCCTTAGCACCTACGTCCACTCCCCAAGCGACCCCTTGGGAATTCACTATAATCCCGCGGATTACAGTTGGATTGTTTTCCGGGCTCACAATCCAAAAACCTTTACACTTTGGTTTTCCGGGTTCACCAAAAACCTATGTTGGTTTTACGGGCTCACCAACGAACCTTTCCAATTGGTTTTCCGGGTTTACCAATCAACCTATCCCGTTGGTTTTGCGGGCTAACCAACCAACCTTTACAAGTAGTTTAACAAATAAAGAAGGAAGATTTAAACTCCTAGATGAGCAAATAAAACAATATAATCAACAAAGAAGAGTTTAGAAAGTATTTATCGCTTGTAGTGACTTCTCTCTTCTTTGTCAAGGATGCTTCACTCTTCAAGGGAGGATGGAGCTCTTGATGACTCTTTGAATCTGCTCAACCCCTTTCTTTGATTCTTGAATGAAGCACTTGGATGAAGAAAATTAGGGCACTTTCTCTTTCTTGTGTACTCTTTGATATTCTTTCGAAAATATGTTCTATCTGATGAGTAGTGCCCCTTTAAATAGCTTCCTACATCCATTGGACAAGCCCCAATGGTTAGAATTCAAAAACTAGCCGTTACTCACTTTTGGAAGGACAAAAAGTACATCTGCAGAACTAGCCGTTATGCTTCAGCCCGTGTTTGGGTCGGCTCAACCTGTCCTTGGGTCGACCCAACTTTCACTTGGGTCGACTCAAACATTCCTTGGGTCGACCCTCTCAGAAACACAGAAACTTTATAATTCAGCCTTCCTTCACTTGGGTCGACCCAACCTTTCTTTGGGTCGACTCAATGTTCACTTGGGTTGACTCAACTTCTTCTTGGGTCGACCCTAACAGGGTTTCCAGAGAACCTTTTCTGTCTTCTTTTCTGTCTTGCCTTTGGGTCGACCCTCTCAGGGTTTGGGTCGACTCAAGCTTGGGTCGACTCAACTACTTCTTGGGTCGACCCTCTCAGTAAATCCAGAGAACCATTTTTCTATCTTGTTTTGAGGATCTTGATCCTTGGGTCGACTCATGCTTTCCTTGGGTCGACCTAACTCACTGTTCATCTTTGTCATTTTTGCAGAAGTGTGCCAAATATTTTCTTGATGTGCCGGGGTCGACCCAATCATCCTTTGGGTCGACTCAATCCACACTTTGCTGCATCTCAAGGTTAGATTCATTCAAATGAACAATGAAATGTATCTATATCAATTAATACAAAATATACTGAGAGTAATAAACTTATAAATGAAGTATCGATTTAACTTATAACATACTCTAGATTATTGCTTGTTAATCATCAAAATAACACTATCATCCTCACAGCATATGTCAAACGTTTGAAGACAGACAAACTTGAACCCAAGTCTGACAGATATTTCTTTGTTGGTTATCCTAAAGAAACTAAAGGATATTACTTCTACTTTGCTGAAGAACAAAAGTTGTTCGTAAGCAATAGAGCTGTTTTCTTAGAGAAAGAATTCCTTAGTGAAGGAACTAAAAGTTCTAATGTTGAGCTTAGGAAAGTTCAACATGTAAAAGATCCGACACCATCTACTGAACTAGTTGAGTCGGATTTGATTAGATCAGATCCAGAACCCATATTAGATGCACCATTAAGGCGATCGGGTAGAGTACCACGTCAGCCGACAGATACTACGATTTCTTGGTCCGGAACAGGGATCCTATCGAACTTGATTAAAATGATGAGGATCCGATCACATATATGGATGCAATGTTGAGGTATGACTCTGATAAATGGCTTGGAGCCATGCAATCCGAAATGGAATCCATGAAGGTCAATGATGTATGGACATTAGTTGACCCACTCGAAGGGATTAAACCCATAGGGTGTAAGTGGATATTCAAAAGAAAACAGGGTGCAGACGGAAAGGTAGAGACCTATAAAGCCCGTCTGGTTGCCAAGGGATATCGTCAACGTTATGGTATTGACTATGACGAGACATTTTCTCCTGTGGCAATGCTCAAGTCCATTCGGATTGTGCTTGCGATAGCAGCACATTTAGACTATGAGATCGGACAGATGGATGTTAAAACCACTTTTCTAAATGGAGATTTAGAAGAGGAGGTGTATATGATGCAACCTGAAGGTTTTACATCTACAGATGAGTCTAAGGTGTGCAAGCTACAAAGGTCCATTTATGGATTAAAGCAAGCTTCACGGAGTTGGAATATACGTTTTGATAAGGTAATCAAAACATATGGCTTCATTAAGAATGAAGAGGAACCTTGCATTTATAAATGGGCAAATGGTTCAATTATCATATTTCTTGTTTTGTATGTGGATGACATTCTTTTAATCGGGAATGACATTCCTGCATTACAAGGAATAAAGGTTTGGCTATCATCTCAATTTGCCATGAAGGATTTGGGAGAAGCATCTTACATCCTAGGGATGAAGATCTATAGAGCTAGATCTAAAAGATTGCTTGGATTATCCCAATCCACATACATTGATACTATACTGAAGAGGTTCAGTATGATTAATTCCAAGAAAGGCTATCTTCCAATGGGCCCTGGAATTAACCTCTCTAAAAGGGATTGTCCGATAACCTCTCAAGAATGAGAGAGTATGGATAGAATTCCATATGCTTCGGTAGTGGGATCTATAATGTATGCCATGACATGTACTAGACCAGACGTGGCATACTCACTAGGAGTAGTGAGCAGATACTAATCTGATCTAGGTAGTAATCACTGGAAGGTTGTAAAAATCATCCTTAAGTATTTGAGAAATACTAAAGATCAGTGGCTTGTCTACGGTGATTCTGACTTAAAACTTGAGGGATATACCGATTTAAGTTTTCAGTCAGATCAAGATGATAGCAAGAGCGTGTCGGGATATATCTTCACTCTTAAGGGTGGGGCCATCTGCTGGAAGAGTTCCAAGCAGCATACAGTGGCAGATTCTACATGTGAAGCAGAATACATCGCAGCATCTGATGCAGCCAAGGAAGCCGTATAGTTGCGCAAGTTCATCACCGAGCTGGGGGTGGCACCTTCCATTGATGGTCCAGTTCCTATATTTTGTAATAACACTGGAGCCATAGCTTAGGCAAAGGAACCTAAAGCACATCAGCGGACCAAGCATATTCTGCAACGCTATCACCTGGTTCGAGAGATTACAGAATGAGGTGATATTGATCTTCAGAAGATTGACACAAAAGAAAATCTGGCTGACCCATTTACCAAAATCCTCGTATTAAAGAGTTCAACGAACACAAGTCGAAGATAGGTATTAGATACTGTGCCGATTGGCTTTAGGCTAAGTGGGAGTTGTTGGGAATTGTATCCTAAATGTCAATCGTCAGCATGTTGATGATTAAATGAATTGACAAATTAATAAAGTATTATTTGGCATTATTCATCATTTCATCTTCAAATGAACTCTTATATGATGAAGTCCTTAGGACTTATGTTATGATAAAGGAGGATTTATCTTTGAGTCCTTAAACTTGTTCGCGACCAAATGATATGTTGTTACTAGGACGACAACATTGTCGAGATTAGGTCGTTGTGTGACATATACGTTGGTTGTCCTCTTAACCAAGGAGTGTGGAGACACTTGAAAGTGAATCCTAGGTTCTTCGGTGTTTAGCATGCTGAATTTTTTTTTTTTTGAAAACCATGGCTGAACCTGATCGGGTTGCCTACGTACCCCTTCATAAGAGGGATCAAGCCATACGTAGTTCTTTTTATGTTTTAAAACGCAGCGGAAAAACCGAATCAAACAATTTAATTCATGCATGCTTACAAGATCAAATCTAGAAATCAGCACCTTAAGAACACATAGGATTATGCCGGAATCGTTTAAACAATTATGCTAAAACTTTTATGCATGATTAACTATCAGATCTGAAACTTAAGAACTCTATTCCAATTAATCTCCGAATATCCATCGAATGGATTCTGGAGATATCTCCGTGAGGAGCCCCAAAAGAGGGTAAAACCTCGGAAAATTGGACCTAAACCTTGACACCATAATAAATGATTAATGCTAGATTAATACCTTTTATGATGGATGAAAGTTGTGAATCTGATTCTTGACTTCGCAGCCACGCACACGAATGGCCTCTACGAGAAGTACACGCGAAGTCCTGAAGGATCTTCTTCCGCAACAGTGCTAGCAGCTGCAGAACACTTGAAAGCTGAAATCTGCCCGCCGGAATTCAATCAACTCTTGATCAATCGTCTTGAAGCAGATAGAGATGAGGTTTGTAAGGAAAGTAGAGGACTCAGATCTGATCTTGAATCTTCTAGATATTCACCCTGAAAACCCTATCTAAAATGGAGAAGAAGAGGAGGAGGAGGCGGGTGAGGAAGAAGGCTGCAATGGATCTGTTTTTGGTGCCCATGTTTGACCCCTTTTAATGGCCTCCGAATTTTCATTCAAAATTTGAAATTTATTTTCAAAAAACCTCTTTTAGTTGGCACATGCAAAGGAATAGGAACAACCCAAATCTGATTTAAATTCAAATTTTAAACACATGTGCAAGAGGGAAGGAATTTGAAATCCATGCGGCAAGGTAAAACACTTCATAATTTCGAAATCACCTCTTGAAATTCGAATTTAATCCATTCAAAAACTCAGACGCCACCTTGGCTGATGGTTTGAGTGATTAAAATCATTTAACACATTGCTTAATGTTTGAATTTAAATTCAAATAACAAACAATGTCGCCATGTGTCAAGCAATGGGTCCATGTGCCATGCAATAATTTTGGTTTATTTAAAATTCATGAAATCCAATTCCATGTCACCAATAATTGCCACATCATCTGAGCCTAATCCCCTTGGGTTGCACCTAATCAAATTTGGTCAAACCCGAATTAAAACAAAGCAATTTGGTTGAACCCAATCTAATCAGGTCAGACCCTGATTGAGCTCAAATTGAATCCAATTCAATTTTGGCTCATGCAAACTCAATCAAATTGAATTATTACTTTGTTTTGGACCTAATTCAATTAGGTCAATCCCTAATTAAGAACAAATTAATTTAAAATTAATTTGATCAGCTTAAGTCCTTTTTGGTTCTGACCTAATCCAATCAGGTCAAAATCCTGATTGAGCCCAAACTTGAATCCAATTCAATTTGGCTCATCCTTAGCACAATTACTCAATCAAATTGAGTTTATTAGTAATTTAATTACTAATTAATCCTTCAATAATTACTTTAATTATTTTATAAGATAATTTGCCAATCAAATTGACCAAATTACCCCTAAATGATTCTTAATCATTCATCAGCTTTCTTGATCAATCAGGAATCTTCTATGCGTGTGACCTCATAGGTTCGAACCTAAGCCGGTAGTATAGGAACAATTTTCTACACTAATCGATGTGACCATCTAGCAATGGTACCCGACGTCCGGATAGGTCGAATATATGCGAAGCAAATATTCTGGAACCCTGAACTATGGTTACTGTATAATTCAATCCCTTTGACTCCTAATGCCAGGATGACTTAGAGCTCACTGTCAACCCTATAATTAGTACATCCATTATGTGATTAACTTTAGATATCCCGTGACTCCTCACTGGAATTACCCTGGCCAAGGTTTTGCTAAATTAATAACAAGACATTATCTCCTGTTTTCAGGAGGGGTCCATTCCATCTTGACTCACAACTGACTACGCAAGTACTTGACTGCACCCAGTGACCTTCCGTCACTGAATTAGAAATTCAGGTAGTCCGGTACCAAAGTACAGTGAGTTGCTTGCTAGTCACAGGTTGCGGTCTCAGGTCAGAGGGCCAAACTTATACCCATATCCACTCGGAACATCTCTCGACAGTAGAGCGTTCCGGAATTGGTCACGTTTAGTGAAATGTACTTCTACACTTCACTTGTGTGGCATACCAGTGTCTCCACACTCCTTGGTTAAGAGGACAACCAACGTATATGTCACACAACGACCTAATCTCGATAATGTTGTCGTCCTAGTAACAACATATCATTTCGTCGCAAACAAGTTTAAGGACTCAAAGATAAATCCTCCTTTATCATAACATAAGTCCTAAGGACTTCATCATATAAGAGTTCATTTGAAGATGAAATGATGAATAATGCCAAATAACACTTTATTAATTTGTCAATTCATTTACAAAATTCAATCATCAATATGCTGACGATTGACATTTAGGATACAAATTCCAACAACTCCCACTTAGCCTAATGCCAATCGGCACAGTATCTAATACCCATCTTCGACTTGTGTTCGTCGAACTCTTTGATGCCGAGAACTTTGGTAAATGGGTCAGCCAGATTTTCTTTTGTGTCAATCTTCTGAAGATCAATATCACCTCGATCGATGATCTCTCAAACCAGGTGGTAGCGACGTAGAATATGCTTGGTCCGCTGATGTGCTTTGGGTTCTCTTGCTTGAGCTATGGCCCCAGTATTGTCACAAAATACAGGCACTGGACCATCAATGGAGGGTGTCACTCCAAGCTCGGTGATGAACTTCCGCAACCATACAGCTTCCTTGGCGGCATCAGATGCTGCGATATATTCTGCTTCACATGTAGAATCTGCCACTGTATGCTGCTTGGAACTCTTCCAGCAGATGGCCCCACCCTTAAGAGTGAAGATATATCCTGACACGCTCTTGCTATCATCTTGATCTGACTGAAAACTTGAATCAGTATATCCCTCAAGTTTTAAGTCAGAATCACCATAGACAAGCCACTGATCTTTAGTATTTCTCAAATACTTAAGGATGGTTTTTACAACCTTCCAGTGGTTGCTACCTGGATCAGACTGGTATCTGCTCACTACTCCTAGTGAGTATGCCACGTCTGGTCTAGTACATGTCATGGCATACATTATAGATCCCACTGCCGAAGCATATGGAATTCTATCCATACTCTCTCTTTCTTGAGGGGTTGTCGGACAATCCCTTTTAGAGAGGTTAATTCCATGGCCCATCGGAATATAGCCTTTCTTGGAATTAATCATACTGAACCTCTTCAGTATAGTATCAATGTATGTGGATTGGGATAATCCAAGCAATCTTCTAGATCTATCTCTATAGATCTTCATCCCTAGGATGTAAGATGCTTCTCCCAAATCCTTCATGGCAAATTGAGATGATAGCCAAACCTTTATTCCTTGTAATGCAGGAATGTCATTCCCGATTAAAAGAATGTCATCCACATACAAAATAAGAAATATAATAACTGAACCATTTGCCCATTTATAAATGCAAGGTTCCTCTTCATTCTTAATGAAGCCATATGTTTTGATTACCTTATCAAAACGTATATTCCAACTTCGTGAAGCTTGCTTTAATCCATAAATGGATTTTTGAAGCTTGCACACTTTAGACTCATCTGCAGATGTAAAACCTTCAGGTTGTATCATATACACTTCCTCTTCTAAATCTCCATTTAGAAATGCGGTCTTTACATCTATTTGCCAGATTTCATAGTCTAAATGTGCTGCTATCGCAAGCACAATCCGAATGGACTTGAGCATTGCCACAGGAGAAAACGTCTCGTCATAGTCAATACCATAACGTTGACGATAACCCTTGGCAACCAAACGGGCTTTATAGGTCTCTACCTTTCCGTCTGCGCCCTGTTTTCTTTTGAATATCCACTTACACCCTATGGATTTAATTCCTTCCGGTGGGTCAACTAATGTCCAAATATCATTGACCTTCATGGATTCCATTTCGGATTGCATGGCTCCAAGCCATTTATCAGAGTCATACCTCTGCATTGCATCCATATATGTGATCGGATCCTCATCGTTTTCATCAAGTTCGATAGGATCCCCATCCCGGACCAAGAAACCGTAGTATATGTCCGGCTGACGTGGTACTCTACCCGATCGCCTTAATGGTGCATCTAATATGGGTTCTGGATCTGATCTAATCAAATCCGACTCAATTGGTTCAGTAGATGGTGTCGGATCTTCTACATATTGAACTTCTCTAAGCTCAATATTAGAGCTATTTGTTCCTTCACCAAGGAATTTCTTTTCTAAGAAAATTGCTCTATTGCTTACGAACAACTTTTGTTCTTCAGCAAAGTAGAAGTAATATCCTTTAGTTTCTTTAGGATAACCAACAAAGAAACATTTGTCAGACTTGGGTTCAAGTTTGTCTGTCTTCAAACGTTTGACGTACGCCGGACACCCCCAAATCCTAAGGTGAGAGAGCATCGGCTTACGTCCAGTCCACATCTCATGTGGTGTTTTATTTACAGACTTACTTGGAACCTTATTTACAATATAGCAGGCTGACTCAAGAGCATATCCCCAAAAGGATATGGGCAGATTAGCAAACCCCATCATGGATCGAACCATGTCTAACAGAGTTCGATTTCTCCTTTCTGACACACCATTATATTGTGGTGTACCAGGAGGAGTCCATTGGGAGAGAATCCCATTTTCTCCTAGATATGTCAAAAATTCACTGGAGAGGTATTCACCTCCTCGATCTGATCGAAGAGTTTTAATACTCTTTCCAGTTTGTTTTTCTACTTCATTACGATATAATTTGAACATTTCAAATGATTCAGATTTATGTCTCATTAAATAGACATAACCATACCTAGAAAGGTCGTCTGTAAACGTAATGAAATATGAATACCCACCTCTAGCATCTGTGCTCATTGGCCCACATACATCAGAATGTACAAGGGTCAATAAATCACTGGCTCGTTCACCTTTTCCGGTAAAAGGTGATTTGGTCATTTTACCAAGAAGACATGATTCACAGGTTGTCAATAATTCACAATCATTAACATCAAGGATTCCCTCTTTACTTAACATGTTCATCCTATTCTTGTTAATATGACCTAGCCTATGATGCCAAAGGTAGACATCCGTGACATTATCTATTCTAGGGCATTTATTGGATTTATACATTACATGAATAGGCTGTGACAAAATGTAAATGCCATTACTCAGAATTCCATTCATTACAACAACACCATTCCAAATGACATTGCAATAATCCTTTTTTATTGATATTTCATAACCATTTTTGGCCAAAAGGCCTACAGAAATGATATTCAATAGAAAACTTGGACAATAGTGACAATCACTAAGGACATTTACATGAGAGCTGAATTCAAGTTTAAGAATTCCTAAAGCTAGAACTGGAACTGGTCTTCCATCTCCAACATTCAGGAACCTTTCTCCTTCTTCAAACCTCTTACTGACTTGTAGCCCCTGCAACGAATTGCAAATATTAAAAGGACTACCGGTATCCAATACCCAGGTCGAATTATCACAAATAGAAAAATTGCAAGGTGTTATCATATAAGTACCTTGATTGGCAACTGATTGCCCACTTTTCTTAGGCCGGTTCGGATCGAGGGATGCAATGTAAAGAGGACAGTTCCTCTTCCAATGTCCTTGCTTCTTGCAGAAGAAGCACTCCGCCTTGCTCTGATCAGCCTTTTTATTCTTTTTCTGACTAGGCTGAGCATGGTGCACCTGTTTCTTTTGGATTTTATTTTTCTTTTTCCCTTTCTTAAAGGAGCGACCCTTGGATGAACCTCCCACTAAATTCACCGTCTTCTTAAGAAGTTGGTGATCATTCTCAAACGTCTGTAGTAACTCCAACAATTGGTGATAATTCACTACAGGTTTCGTCATATGAAAATGAGTGAGAAAAGGACGGTATGATCCAGGCAATATCACAGACAGTTATAATCGCAGCATCAAATAAAGCTAAACTTTAAATAGGTGATGATCATGGATTCTAATTAGGTCGTATTACAAGCACATGCACGTCAATCGATCATTTGGTCTTCAACTCTTGAATTGGTTCCAAGCCTCCTTGATTCGATCCTTGATCAACCCTTGATCCCATCGCCATCAACCGCTTAGATCGCCGTTCATCTCATGCCTTGTCTTCAACTTGATCGTTGACGTACATCACATCACAGAAATACAACCAGATGTAAAATAAAAATAATAATAAATTACATTCCCTTTTTAGGAGGCACGCAGGCCATTCAAAACATCAAATAAGATGCATGCAAGCATCTGAAAAATTACATGACATTACAGATCACATCGCAGGTCATTACATTTGATACCAAAAGGGTTTGAATCCTATGATCATCACCACATGCAGCAATTATAATTTTCAGATCTAAAATCTAATTGATTATCTCATGACAATGTTAGATGTATGCCCTAGAAGCCAATCTGGCTGACACATTGTTAATTCTAGGAACATAATTTTGTACTTGACTATTTATTATTGAATAAATAAAAGGCATCTTTTCATTCATATTATTTATGTGTCTATGAATCGTCCAAGAAATTAATAAGATAATGATACATATTCTCAAGAGTTGAGAATTTGAGCCATGTGTCATTGGTGATTAATTTCTAAATGCTCCTGATCAATGGATCATCACGAGGACGGTGATCGATCCGATCAGTGCACAGATCACTTTCCTTCTGGATGGACGAGACTTGAGTCCACAGTGTAGGGACACTGAAGTGATAGTGCAGGTGCTTGTTAGAGAACAAGGGTACTGAGCGTGACCAAAACAAGAAGTCACTTGGATGTCTATCCACTCGTCAGTGACTTGCTTGATGTTGCAGTAGTGTGACTGGTCCTTTGACCTGCGGTGCTTCGGCTACTCACAGGGAGGTTATTGTAGTTTGATTGCACACATACATGGTCCCTAGCCATATGGGTCCATGCAGTGTAGATTGGCTACAGTAAGTTCACTGTAGGAGTAGGGTATGCACCTATAAGGAATCTATCGACCTTGATAGATAAGGAGAGATCCTATGTGATTTATAAGACTAAGTTCGTAAGACCTCGGCCGGGGCAGTATGCACAGTGGAGAAAGAGTTTTCCACTCTCGAACTTAAGTCGAATAAATCTTCACATATGACAGACGATGGGGTTTGACGAGTTGTCCATGACCTCCGTCCTGTAGGGATCCACGATAGTAGGACTGTATCATACGATAACTGCACCTAGAGGTTCACCATTCTATTCTGCTGGGTAGCCACTACATGCTGCTAGGTGTCACTGGTGGATGGTGGGACTCATAGGGATTATCTTGATGATCGATAAACCCTAATGAGTTGAGTTGGAATCGTTCCAACCCATTGAAAGGAGTCTTCAATGATATTGTGATAGAGATCACAATATATCTCACTACCAGTCAGAGTAGAACCTATGGGGTCACACACACTAGAAGTATTGACCGATCTGATGGTTGAATAGTAATTAGGAATCACAAGTAATCAATTCGATTGATATTCAGTTGAAGAAGAAACAAAGGAAATTAATTAATTGGACTTGAAACAAGAGTCCTACTTCGAGTAGGATTCCTAGAGTCCTAATTGGATTAGGACTGGGAATCCTAGTTGGAGTAGGACTGGGATTCCTACTTGGATTAGGATTTCCACAATCCTACTTAGAATAGGATTTTTGAATTCAATGTGAATTCCTACTTAGAATAGGATTCCTAGAAGTCCCAATTGGATTAGGACTTCTGATTCAAATTGAGTCCTAATTGGATTAGGACTAAAATTAAATACATCCTAATATGGATTAGGATTTCTTAAGTCACAATTAATTATTAATCTAATGAATCAATAAGACTCCTAATTGGATTAGGATTGAAGAGTTCAATTGAGTCAAAATTGATTTAAGTACTAATTGGATTAGGACTTACCTAGATTGGATCCATTGGTTCACCCTTGGGCTAAGCCTAATAGGATTAGGGCTTAACCACATTAGAGCAATGCAAACCCTAATGTGGACTAGGGTTTACCAAGAGGGAGGGGCGCAAGCTCCTCCCCTTGATCACTTGGTGCGGCACAAGAGAGGGGGCCGGCGCCCCCTCTTTGGAAAGTCATCTAGGGCTCCTACTTTGGAGGAGCCCTAGATGGCTATAAGAAGGCTTATGAAGCCGGCGCCCTAGAGCATTGCTTCCTCTCCCTTTTGTGCCGTGGCCACCCTCTCCCCTCTCCTTGTTTCAGCCGCAAGCAAGGGAAGAAGAACTCCAAGTGTTGGCGGTCTCCTCCCCTTCCCTTGCTTCATCCAACGCAAGGAAGAAAAGAAGGCTGCGTGGGGATTCTTCTTCATCCTCTTCTTCATCCTTCTTCTTCCTCCTCTCAAGCATATTCAAGAGTTGAAAGAAAGAGAGGAGATCAGCCATCAAAAGAAGTCTTTGCAAGGGAGCTAGCACCCCGGGAAGACAAAAGATCTTTGATCAGGTCCTCTGCTTCGTGTGGATATCCGTAGAGGCCGGACATTTGAACGGCTTCAAACGAACCCTCAACCTAAAACCATGAGCTTCAGTTTGCGGTGATCATCTACCCGCACAAGGTGAAGATTTGATCTCCCTAAAGGTTTTAAAAGTATTAATCCTTATCTTAACTACGAACGATCTAGAAACAGCGTTCATGCGATGAACGTCGATCCCGCTTATGCCAATTCCGCTGCAATCTGATTTTTATTTTGAAATATCAGCGGCATAGGCAGGTTCCCAACAGTGGTATCAGAGCCTAGGCTTCGTAGTTTAAGGTAAGAATTAACTATAAGTAGGCTTATTAGATCTGAAAATTAAATGATCATGCATGCTGAAAATTTCTGCATGCAGAATTTTTCTAGGGTGCTGATTTTTACATGCTAATTTTTATATGATAAAAGGATGATTCTAATAGCATTGTTAATGTGATTACAAAGTTTAGAATCATGATTAGCATGATCAGCAACCTATGTCATGAGATAATCAATTAATTATCAGATCTGAAAATTATAATTGTTGCATATGGTGATGATCATAGGATTCAAACCCTTTTGGTATCAAATGTAATGACCTGCGATGTGATCTGCGATGTCATGTAATTTTTCAGATGCTTGCATGCATCTTATTTGATGTTTTGAGAGGCCTGCATGCCTCCTAAAAGGAGATGTAATTTATTTTTATTTTTATTTTACATCTGGTTGTATTTCTGTGATGTGATGTACGTCAACGATCAAATCGAAGATGATGCATGAGATGATCAGGGGTCTAAGCGGTTGATGGCGATTGGATCAAGAGTTGGTCAAGGATCGAGTCAAGGAGGCTTGGAACCTATTCAAGAGTTGAAGACCAGTTGATCGATTGACGTGCATGTGCTTGTAATACGACCTAACTAGAATCCATGATCATCACCGATTTAAAGTTTAGCTTTAATTATTGCTGCGATTATAAATGCCTGCAATGCGCCGTTTGCATGTGATGTGAATGAGAGTCGGGTAGATAGGTTTACATGTGATGTAGCAAACCCAATTGAGACCTAAATCAAAAACCTCCTCAATCAAGTCGAGAGTGAACCGACATGAGCAAGTCATATTAGATTAATTGATCTAATTGGTGTCTAGGAAAGCATGAAAGGTGGTTACTTAATTAGGACCTTACTCTCTGAGTAAGGGGAGCCTCCCACCTGCTTACCTGGCCAATTATTCGATTACCTCTTATGAAGGGCTCAAGTTGCAAACACTAAGACCTGATTAACCAATATTAAGTCAATAGGTCTTCTACTGTAGTAGAGCTGCTAAGCCTTTTCTGATGTTGATTTGTCTCGGCTGGACACAGTGGTCAAGTTGCATCGGGGGGCTGGACCTCTCTATAGACATGAGATGTTGTAGGGTAAAGGTGGGGTTGGGCACCAATAACTGTTAGGTGAGGACCCAATGATGACTTTATTCCTACGGTTATATGGTGGGTCTGACTTAACTAAGAAATGGGATCAATAACTATTAGGTGAGGTCTTCATGGCTTAGAGACCAAGTTACACTGCAACATGCTTGAGAAGCATTGTACAAGAGTTGTACATTCATCAATCTATGTGTCACCAATAACTGTTAGGTGAGGTGGCATGTAAATTGGTGGGACCGCAGTACCTACTAGAAACCCTAGTCGTGTGAAATTTCCGTTTCCCTACCAGAGGAGTGTGAGGGATTCGAGAAAATAGTGGGAGCTACATTTGTTCTAAAAAACATTAGAACAGATTAGGATCAAGTACAAAAGTCTAACTAGAATCTTTACTCTCTGCAGATACAATGTCAGCTTCAAACCCTTTGACCCGTATTCTTGAGACCAACCGATTGACCGGAACCAATTACAAAGACTAGCTTAGAAACCTCAAAATTGTTTTGGACTGTGAGAAAATAGGCTACATACTCGATTCAGATATCCCCACACTACCAGCACGTCCTACTGATGTTCAGCGACAGATTCATCAAAAATGGCTGGATGATGACATTAGAGTCAAGTGCTATATGATGGCATCCATGTCTAATGAACTCCAATGCCAGCATGAGAATCTCAAGACTGCTAGGGACATACTAGCACACCTGCAAGAGTTGTATGGTGAGCAGAGTCGCACAGCTCGTTTTGAAGTATCCAAGAGGCTCTTCAAGACAAAGATGCGCGAAGGGCAGTCTGTCCATGATCACGGTCTGACCATGATCAAAGACCTTGAGGAGCTTGAGAAGCTCGGGATGAACATGCACAAGGAATTACAAGTGGATTTGATCCTACAGTCACTTCCTGATTCATTTGGTCAGTTTATAGTAAACTACCACATGAATAAGATTGAATGCACTAAGACTGAACTGATCAACATATTGGTAACTGCTGAGGGAGCCTTGAAAAGTTCAAGAGGCAATGTCCTTGCTGCTGAGTTGACTTCTGGTTCCAAGAGAAAGTCTACTTGGAAGAAAAAGAAGCCTGCTAAGAAGCAGAAGAAAGACAAAAAGCCGAAGAAGGAAGTTCAAAAGAAAAAGGCTAATGACAAAGGAAAATGTTTCCACTGCAATGTCGACGGCCACAGGAAGAGAAACTGTCCTTCATACCTCGAGAGCCTGAAGAACAAGAAAGGTGACACACCTTCAGAAGGTATAGACTTGCTCATAATTGAAACTAATCTAACGGTTTCTTCTACTTCTAGTTGGGTTATAGATTCTGGTTCTAGTGCTCATCTATGCACTACCATGCAGGGTCTAAAGGAAAGTAGAAGGCTGGCGGAAGGTGCGGTAACCCTTAGGGTTGGCAACGGGGCAAAAGTTGCTGCTGTAGCTGTGGGCACCTACCATCTGCGACTACCGTCTGGTTTTAGTTTATTACTTAGAGACTGTTATTATGTACCTGTTGCTAGCAGAAATTTGATTTCTGTTTCATGTCTAGCACAGGAAGGACATGTTTTTACATTTGACAAAGACTGCTGTTCTATTTATTTAAGAAATAAAATAGTCGCACGTGGTTTTATGATTGACAGTCTCTATCATTTACATATGGATGTATCTGTGAATGTTACCGAGCAAGAAGTGAGTGCCAAAGGGTCCAAGAGATCCAGAGATGAGATAAACCAAAGATATTTGTGGCACCTCAGACTTGGCCATATCTTATTCATAAGTGCTAAATAGTGCATAAATTAATATCTTATTCATAACACTTATCATTATTTTAATTCACATATTTTATAAATTTAACCAAAAAAAAATGTGTTTTTCTTCAGCATTTCATTTTAAATAAATTATTCAAGTTTGATTGATTTTCTTTATTTTATTGGTCGAGTCTAATGTTTGCAGATCGAGTCGAACTCATTTGGAATAATTTCTGAACCCAAATCGCATGCACCCCGCAAATTAAGATCCTCTCAACATCTTCCTTCTCCCACGTCCCTTATTCATCCTTATCCTTCCCAGCCGAATCAAGTGACTCAGCCGGATGGCCACACTTCCTCCCCAGCCAAAGGAAATCTCTTCTTCCCGTTTATATCACCCCATATCAAATTTCCATCCTCTTCCATGACATTCATCTAGCCGAATCCAAAGAGAACCCATCCCAAGCTCATTTCCTTTCAGCCGACTTCCCATTCTCCATCGTCCGCAAGATCATCTTCAACTTCCAGATAAGCTTCAAATCCCTTCCTCCCAAACCGACCAATCTTTATCCCAACTAGATTTCCAAGCTTCCCGTGAGCCAAATCCTCCCATTCAAAGCATCCTCAGCTAGATCCCAGTCAAGATAAGTCTTCCGGATTCCTCTGTTTTGGGATTAATCCCAGCCGAGATCCTCTCGGTTCATGGATTGTATTCCATCTCTCAGCCGAGATCCCCACGTCCACGAACAAACTCCTCTGTTCACACTTCCAGCCGTTCGACCAACGCCTTCCCATAGTTTCTCCCAGCCGCATTTAGCCATCGGCAGAATCCTCAAACTCCCAAACATGGATCTCAGCCCTCCTTCTATCTCAGTTCATCCTTATCTTCCCATCACGTATCCTCCGGCATCTTCCTTCACCCGAGAACATCATCCCCTATTCCTAGACAAAAGAAATCAAACTTTCAAACCGATCAATCCTTCATCTAACTGGATCAACTTCAAATCTACTTCCCGAGCTGATGGCATCTCGAATAGCTACATCCCGAGTTTCATGGATTAACAGCTTCGAACTTCATCCTGTTCTCCTCATCCTCCCGAATCATTTGCGACCGCGCTTCATCTCCTAGCCATTCCCACGTCAACCGCATCCTCCCCTGTTTCGGAACATGAGCAATATCCACTCTCAGCTGTAAACACCAACCTCATCAACTTTCTTCCTAGATCTTGCTGCTCATTCCAGTTGTGATCCTTATCCACGAACCCAGCGTCATCATCCTCTCTCACATCCATTTCCTCCCAAACAATCTCCTTCTGGATTTTCCCAACCGAGTTCATCCTATCTTACAGATCAACCATTAGCCATCTCCCAACTCATTTTCCCCTGTTCTGGATTACTCCCAACGTCCCAAGCTTCCCGAACTTCCTCTCGTTCCAGATCAACTTGTATCTGAGATTTCCTCTCACAAATCCAAACCGAACAACCACCCAGTCGCTTTTTCCTCCGCTCATCTCATTTCGTGTTCATCTTCCCATCGCCCAGCTCGCTCCCAACTGTTTCATCCATGACGTCGTTCCATCATCCAGCTTCCACACGCGACGGATTCCTCCCACGCATCACAGCAGTCCGGATAACCCTCAGCCAACCGCAAGTCTCCGCATCTTCCGAGTCCCCTAGCCGTGAGCATCGTCCACGTCGCCTCCACGTTGAAGAAGTGCGTCTACCGAACAGAGTCCGAATTCCCAGCATCCCGATCAGCCCCATCCATCCGCTTCCATCCTTATCCGTGAAGAAACAGGAGAAGAGAGAGAGAGGAGTTGCAGCCTATAAAAGGCCCGGGCGTGAACCGAGAAGGTTATTCCTCCTCTTCCCCACCAGGGGAGGGGACTGCTCCCTTTCTTCCTTCTTCTCCCACCGATCTCTTCTCAGGAGGGAATACCAGAGAAATAAAAAATAAGCAGAGGAGGAAGGGAGGAAGGAATCAGGAAAGGAAGGGAGGAAGAAGATGGAAGCTCTTCGTGCTGCTGCTATCGTCCACAACTATATGCAGGGCTGATCTCCTCTCTAGGGCTGGATGCAGCCCTAACAAAGGGACACGGGTTTTATATTTGATTTTATATTCTTGGAGTTGTATGAACTTATTGTTTTTAATGGAAATCTTCTTTTGAATCATATTTAATTTCTGTGATTTTAAGTATGATGTTCGTACAACTGTTCTTCATGATCACTAAGTAAATATAAGATAGTCCATGCTTAGGGAAGATGCGATGTGCTGCCACCTTAGATTAGGGTAGACATTTCATGCCTACTGAAGATGGATTATGCCCAAATTACTTTTGTGAATTTTTATTTAAATGCTTATTAGGCTTGTAGCCAATTTGCATGTTAATCCAAGAACGAAATAAAATATAAATAACCCTTGTTCTGATGTTAGTGGTGAATTTCTTGTCCTAGGTTCTCCAACTGATATCCTTTTAATTGCATTTTCTTTTATTAAATTCCTTAATTTAATTTTCTTCACAAATTCATCCTTTTAAATATTTTTATTTTTAAGAAAAACAACTATACCCCAATCTCTGTGGATCGATACCCGTAATCACTATCCTAGTAGATACGTGCTATTGCGTGGTCTTTAAAGTTGACTATCAATTTTTGGCGCCGTTGCCGGGGATTGCTAGCATAGTTGTTTTCCTTTTCATAAAAAAAAAACTTTCAAAAAATATATATATATATTTAAAATAAAATAAATATATTTTCTATTTTTGTTACTTTTCTTATCTCTTTTTTCTTTTACTAATTTTTGATTTTTCTCTTGATTTTTCTTGATCAGGAATCGAAAAGAAAATCTGGGACGATCAAAAAGGGAACTGCTGGAAAAGGAATGCTGTCGAGGTTTGAGTAAATTTTTTTTCAAAATTGCTGGGGAAATTCTCTTTGGTAACCTCTAAACCTTTCTTATTTAAATTCCCTTTTGTGGCGATTGTTTGATTTTAAATTCAGCAAAAGTGTGAATGCATGCTTGATACATACACCAATTAATCTGCACATAGTAAGGGCAATCACCCCAACAAGATAAGAACTGGATTTCATCACCAGATTCTTGCCCAAATTAGGTGAATCAATTCTCACATAGCTATCACATTAATTAAAATCAATTAGACGTTGGCCCCTAGGGATATTCGAGCTCAATAGGACGAAGATCACCGAAAGTTGCACCAATTTTGCTCTGTGGCTCAGTTGATGTCTAGGCAAGCTTTGTCCCAAGGAAGACAGTTCATCTGTTCGAGGCAAGTGGTTTTTAAGTGGGACCTTTGCAACGCATCGTGACCCCCCCACTTATCTGGGAGCTTACCTGGTCAACTCAGTTCATTAGACCGGATTGGAGGCTTAGGTGCCCTCTTCAAACCAGTTAGGAGCTATCTAGTGATTTTAGGGCAAACATAAGGAATTGATGTGTTTTTCTTTTAATACATGCTTAACTGCACCTGATGCGTCTGGCTGAAGACGTTAAACTTAGCGCTTGTTGGGAGGCAACCCAATTCTCATAGATTATTTTTGCATATTTCTTGTCGCTTTTTTTTTCAGGAGTCCTCATATTACTAATGCAACTAAGGTACAATGCTTCTATCCTCCATATGCATCATATTTTCATCCCAAATAAAAAAATATATAAAATAATAAAAATAATAATATAATATTCAAAAAAAAACATTGAGGACAATGTCTGATCTAGGTTGGGGGGTATAAGATTCGAATTTTTGAAGGAATTTTTCGCATTTTCACATTTTTAAGTGAAAACCCTAATTTCTATGCCTTAGTGCTGAAATGATAATCACACAAAGTATATAAAATTTAAAAAGCCCAATGATTAGTCAGGAATAAGTCAATTTGAGTTCTTTTCATTAAAAATTCTTTTAGCGAGTTGTAAGATAATTTTTACTTTGAAATTTCACAACACGTATGGCCTGCACTTCAAAGGGTTAGGTTTAACATGATATTGTTAAGTCTGGTAGCAACTTTGAGTCCTGATGAATCATACCTATCTAATTCGCTATTAAAAAAAAAAAAGAGAAGTGAATTTAGTCCGGTACATCGAAAAGGGCTACCTATTGTTAAAGGTCAGCGGGCTTGTGATGATGAACCCGAGCATAGGTCCGTAGGGGAGTCTTGATGCCCAACACCTTATGCCATCTGGCATGGGAGTTGTTGACTGAATGCTCGCTACACGGAGGAAGCATTACAAGAGTAAAAGTGCATAATTTATTTATAAATACAAAATAAAAAAAAAAGAAGAAAAAAAAAGAAAAGCAAAAAGAGAAAATAATATTGACCTTGAAAAAACGATAGTGTGAAAGCCGTCGTTGTAAAAATTCGAGTAAACTGGAATATTACAGATAAAGCCCATGAGGTATTAAAGTAAATATCCACAACTCTCGAAATCCTGCAAGGTAGGATGATTTTGAATCAGTGATTAGGTCTTATCTGACCAATTCTTGGAAACTACTAGCTTTAGCAGTATTTTGGGGATCTAAAGCCTTAGCTTGTATATGGTCCAGATATCACCGAGCACCCAAGTATAAAGAAGTCTTACAACTCTCTAACGGAAGCTTAATAACCTCAACTTAAGTTGCATACTGATTTGGGATTCGGGCTGACTTAGTAATTAAAACTTTGTGTGCTTTTGAAATTCTTGGCACTTATGCATTTGAAATTAGATTTTATAAATTAATAAAATAAATTCTTTCGACTACAGTTTGTGGGTATCTGAGCCGGAAACCCTCACGAGACAAAACTCGTCCACTAGGGCCACCTAGGGGTTTAAAGCCTTGTTGCATACGGTAAATGCAATCGCGATTCCTGCGAAAGCGAGTTAGTTTTTTTTTATTTTGCTCGAGGACTAGCAAAAAGTAGATTGGGGGGTGTGATAAGTGCTAAATAGTGCATAAATTAATATCTTATTCATAGCACTTATCATTATTTTAATTCACATATTTTATAAATTTAACCAAAAAAAAATATGTGTTTTTCTTCAGCATTTCATTTTAAATAAATTATTCAAGTTTGATTGATTTTCTTTATTTTATTGGTCGAGTCTAATGTTTGCAGATCGAGTCGAACTCATTTGGGATAATTTCTGAACCCAAATCGCATGCACCCCGCAAATTAAGATCCTCTCAACATCTTCCTTCTCCCACGTCCCTTATTCATCCTTATCCTTCCCAGCCGAATCAAGTGACTCAGCCGGATGGCCACACTTCCTCCCCAGCCAAAGGAAATCTCTTCTTCCCGTTTATATCACCCCATATCAAATTTCCATCCTCTTCCATGACATTCATCTAGCCGAATCCAAAGAGAACCCATCCCAAGCTCATTTCCTTTCAGCCGACTTCCCATTCTCCATCGTCCGCAAGATCATCTTCAACTTCCAGATAAGCTTCAAATCCCTTCCTCCCAAACCGACCAATCTTTATCCCAACTAGATTTCCAAGCTTCCCGTGAGCCAAATCCTCCCATTCGAAGCATCCTCAGCTAGATCCCAGTCAAGATAAGTCTTCCGGATTCCTCTGTTTTGGGATTAATCCCAGCCGAGATCCTCTCGGTTCATGGATTGTATTCCATCTCTCAGCCGAGATCCCCACGTCCACGAACAAACTCCTCTGTTCACACTTCCAGCCGTTCGACCAACGCCTTCCCATAGTTTCTCCCAGCCGCATTTAGCCATCGGCAGAATCCTCAAACTCCCAAACATGGATCTCAGCCCTCCTTCTATCTCAGTTCATCCTTATCTTCCCATCACGTATCCTCCGGCATCTTCCTTCACCCGAGAACATCATCCCCTGTTCCTAGACAAAAGAAATCAAACTTTCAAACCGATCAATCCTTCATCTAACTGGATCAACTTCAAATCTACTTCCCGAGCTGATGGCATCTCGAATAGCTACATCCCGAGTTTCATGGATTAACAGCTTCGAACTTCATCCTGTTCTCCTCATCCTCCCGAATCATTTGCGACCGAGCTTCATCTCCCAGCCATTCCCACGTCAACCGTATCCTCCCCTGTTTCGGAACATGAGCAATATCCACTCTCAGCTGTAAACACCAACCTCATCAACTTTCTTCCTAGATCTTGCTGCTCATTCCAGTTGTGATCCTTACCCACGAACCCAGCGTCATCATCCTCTCTCACATCCATTTCCTCCCAAACAATCTCCTTCTGGATTTTCCCAACCGAGTTCATCCTATCTTACAGATCAACCATTAGCCATCTCCCAACTCATTTTCCCCTGTTCTGGATTACTCCCAACGTCCCAAGCTTCCCGAACTTCCTCTCGTTCCAGATCAACTTGTATCTGAGATTTCCTCTCACAAATCCAAACCGAACAACCACCCAGTCGCTTTTTCCTCCGCTCATCTCATTTCGTGTTCATCTTCCCATCGCCCAGCTCGCTACCAACTGTTTCATCCATGACGTCGTTCCATCATCCAGCTTCCACACACGACGGATTCCTCCCACGCATCACAGCAGTCCGGATAACCCTCAGCCAACCGCAAGTCTCCGCATCTTCCGAGTCCCCTAGCCGTGAGCATCGTCCACGTCGCCTCCACGTTGAAGAAGTGCATCTACCGAACAGAGTCCGAATTCCCAGCATCCCGATCAGCCCCATCCATCCGCTTCCATCCTTATCCGTGAAGAAACAGGAGAAGAGAGAGAGAGGAGTTGCAGCCTATAAAAGGCCCGGGCGTGAACCGAGAAGGTTATTCCTCCTCTTCCCCACCAGGGGAGGGGACTGCTCCCTTTCTTCCTTCTTCTCCCACCGATCTCTTCTCAGGAGGGAATACCAGAGAAATAAAAAATAAGCAGAGGAGGAAGGGAGGAAGGAATCAGGAAAGGAAGGGAGGAGGAAGATGGAAGCTCTTCGTGCTGCTGCTATCGTCCACAACTATATGCAGGGCTGATCTCCTCTCTAGGGCTGGATGCAGCCCTAACAAAGGGACACGGATTTTATATTTGATTTTATATTCTTGGGGTTGTATGAACTTATTGTTTTTAATGGGAATCTTCTTTTGAATCATATTTAATTTCTGTGATTTCAAGTATGATGTTCGTACAACTGTTCTTCATGATCACTAAGTAAATATAAGATAGTCCATGCTTAGGGAAGATGCGATGTGCTGCCACCTTAGATTAGGGTAGACATTTCATGCCTACTGAAGATGGATTATGCCCAAATTACTTTTGTAAATTTTTATTTAAATGCTTATTAGGCTTGTAGCCAATTTGCATGTTAATCCAAGAACGAAATAAAATATAAATAACCCTTGTTCTGATGTTAGTGGTGAATTCCTTGTCCTAGGTTCTCCAACTGATATCCTTTTAATTGCATTTTCTTTTATTAAATTCCTTAATTTAATTTTCTTCACAAATTCATCCTTTTAAATATTTTTATTTTTAAGAAAAACAACTATACCCCAATCTCTGTGGATCGATACCCGTAATCACTATCCTACTAGATACGTGCTATTGCGTGGTCTTTAAAGTTGACTATCAATAGGATGAACAAAATGGATAAAGATGGGCTTCTCGGCTCATTGACTTCCGAGTCATATCCAGTTTGCGAGTCCTGTCTTCAAGGAAAAATGGCTAAATTGCCCTTTATAGGACATGGGGAGAGGACCACTGAAATACTTACCCTAGTACATACAAATGTATGTGGCCCATTCGATGTGCTAGCCAGGGGACGTTATTCATACTTCATTACCTTTACCGATGATCGTTATTCGATCACCGCAAACTGATGATCGTGGTTTTAGATGAAGGTTCGCTTGAAGCCGTTCAAGTGCCCGGCCTCTACGGGTATCCACATGAAGCAGAAAACCGATCCAAGCTTTCTATTTCCCCGGGTTGCTAGCTCCCTTGCAAAGATAACTTTAATGGCTGATCACCTCCCTTTCAATCAACTCTTGATTGTGCTTGGGAGGAGAAAGAAGAAGGAGGGATCTTGAAGAAGAATCAAAGCACCTTGCAGCCCTTTTCTTTCCCCTGCATTGGATGAAGCAAAGGAGGAGGGAGGAGGCTGCCGCCAAGCTTTCTTCTTCTCACCTTTTTGCTGATGGCGGCTGAAATCAAGAGGGGAGAAGGGTGGCCACGAGTTGGAGAGGAGGAAGGCTTCACTTATCATTAGGGCACCTCCTTTCAAAGCCTTTTAAAGGCATCTAGGGCTCCTATTTGGTTTTGTCCAAATCATGAATCAATTGGGTTCAATATATGCTAGTCCTAATCCAATTAGAACTTGAATGAACCATGACTCAATTGAACTCTTCAATCCTAATCTAATTAGGAGTCATCTTGATTCATTGGATTAATAATTAATTGGGACTTAAGAAATCCTAATCCAATTAGGACTTGTTTAATTCTAGTCCTAATCCAATTAGGACTCTAATTTGAATTCGAAGTCATAATCCGATTAGGACTCTAGGAATCCTACTCCAAGTAGGAATCCAAATTTAATTCAAAACTCCTAATCTAATTAGGATTATAGGAATCCTACTCTAAGTAGGAATCCTAGTCCTACTCCAAATAGGATTTCCAGTCCAAGTAGGAATCCCAGTCCAAGTAGGATTCCTAGTCCTAATCCAATTAGGACTCTACGAATCCTACTCCAAGTAGGACTCTTGTTTTAAGTCCAATTAATCAATTCCCTTTGTTCCTTCTTCAACTTATTATCAATCGAATTGATTACTTGTGATTCCTAATCACGATTCAACCATCGGATCGGTCAATGCCTCTAGTGTGTGTGACCCCATAGGTTCTACTCTGACTGGTAGTGAGATATATTGTGATCTCTATCACAATATCATTGAAAACTCCTTTCAATGGGTCGGAACGATTCCAACTCTACTCATTAGGGTTAATCGATCATCGAGATAATCCCTGTGAGTCCCACCATCCACCAGTGACACCTAGCAGCATGTAGTGGCTACCCAGTAGAATAGAATGATGAACCTCTAGGTGCAGTTATCATGTGATACAGTCCTTCTATCGTGGATCCCTACAAGACGGAGGTCATGGATAACTCGTCAAACCCCTTCGTCTGTCATACGTCAAGATTTATTCGACTTAAGTTCGAGATCGGAGAACTCTTTCTCCACTGTGCAATCTACCCCGGCCGAGTTCTTACGAACTCAGTCTTATAAATCACATAGGATCTCTCCTTATCTATCAAGATCGATAGATTCCTTATAGGTGCATACCCTACTCCTATAGTGAACCTACTACGGCCAATCTACACTGCATGGACCCATATGGTTAGAGACCATGTATTTGTGCAGTCAAACCACAATAACCTCACTGTGAGTAGCCGAAGCATCGCAGGTCAAAGGACTAGTCACACTACTGCAACATCAAGCAAGTCACTGACGAGTGGATAGACATCCAAGTGACTTCTTGTGTTGGTCACGCTCAGTTTCCTTGTTCTCTAACAAGCACCTGCATTATTACTTCAGTGTCGCCACACTGTGGACTCGAGTCTCGTCCATCCATAAGGAAAGCAATGTGTGCACTGATCGGATCGATCACCATCCTTGTGATGATCCATTGATCAGAAGCATTCAGAAATTAATCACCAATGATGCATGGCTCAAATTCTTAACTCTTAAGAATACGCATCATCATCTTATTAATTCTTGGACGATTCATAGACACATAAATAATATGAATAGAAAGATGCCTTTATTTATTCAATAATAAATAGTCAAGTATAAAATTATGTCCCTAGAATTAATAATGTGTCAGCCAAAATTGGCTTCTAGGGCATACATCTAACATCTGATACCAACTTGAGGGGTCGCGAGTCCCTCGGAGCGGAAGCGGAGGAAAGGAAGGAGAAGAAGCAAGGGACCGAGACGGAAGCAAAAGAGATTTTTTTATTACTTCAAGGGGCTATCTAAGGTTCCTCCGGACATAGAAGATGTACAAGGAGAAGATGAAGAAGAAGAAGAACAACGAGAAGAAGAAGAAGGAGTAGAAGAAGAAAAAGAAGATCAAGAAGGAGAGGAGGAGGAAAAAGAAGAAGAAGAAGAAAGAGAAGAAGAAGAAGAAGACAGAGGAGGAGAAGAAGAAGAAGAAGAAGAAGAAGAAGAAGAAGTGAAAGAAGGAGATGAAGAAGAAGAAGGAGAAGAAGATGGAGAAGAAGAAGAAGAAGACGAAGAAGAAGAAGGAGATGGAGAAGAAGAAGGAGAAGAAGGAAAAGATGATAGAGAAGGAGAAGAAGAAGGTGAAGAAGAGGAAGAAGAAGAAGAAGAGGAAGTAGTAGAAGAAGATGAAGTAGAAGAATAAGAAGAAGAAGAAGCTGGAGAAGAAGTAGTAGAAGAAGAAGAAGGAGAAGGAGGAGTAGAAGAAGGAGCAGGAGAAGTACTAGAAGAAGAAGAAGGAGAAGGAGGAGGAGAAGAAGAAGGAGAAGGAGGAGGAGGAGGCAGAGGAATAGCGAAAGGAGAAGAAGGAGGAGAAGGAGAAGGGGAAGGAGGAGAAGAAGAAGAAGTAGGAGAAGGAGATGGAGAAGAAGAAGGAGAAGAAGGAGAAAGAGAAGCGGAAGAAGAAGAAGGAGAAGAAGAAGAAGAAGAAGGAGAAAAATGAGAGGAAAAAGTAGAAGGAGAAGGAGTAGAAGGTGAAGAAGAAGAAGACAAAGAAGGAGAAGGAGAAGAAGAATAAGAGGAAGAAGGGGGAGGTGAAGGAGGAGGAGGAGGAGGTGGAGGAAGAGGAGAAGAAGAAGAAGAAAAAGGAGGAGAAGATGAAGAAAAAGAAGAAGGAGGAGGGGGAGAATCCTTTCTCCATTTCAAGACCTTGTTTAGAGGTTTATAATTTATAACCAAATTTGGTTCACCTCTATCTTTTCCTATGTTTTTATTAACATAGTAAGCTAAACAACTCCATGGGGATTGGGATTCCCTAATCATCCCTCTATTCAGGAGTGTTTCTAACTCTTTTCTCCATAGATCAAGTAATGTTCTTGGTTAGGAAGGACGCTACCATATCCCGGTAGGCCGGAGGAACAGAGCTTAGCCTAACGAAAGGCTAAGAAAGCATCTGGCTTGGCAGTGCTAAGGCACTCGAAGGTATGATGGTTCTTCACCTTAACTTTGATTAAGTAAATCTGGGTAAAAGACGCTAATAAACAGATTGGTAATAACCAAATCTGGGTAAAAGACGCTAATAAGCGCTATATTAAAGCATATTGCTTTGAAGTAAAAAGAATCTATTTTCGGCTTCATCAGCAATGCTTGCGGTGGAAGAAATCACTTCTCACCAACACAAGGACAAGCTCAGAGAAGATGCTCTGAACAAAGCTGATACAAATCTAATCAACAGTGCCAGCTCGTGAAGCCAGCACCAAAGTGGTCCTGACAAAAGCCACTTTCAGTCATATCATTGCTTTCCTTCAGGCGGAAGGAATCCCTCCGATCGAGGAAAGATGCTTTCTTGGCAACGAAGGATTCACTTTTGGCAGAAAGCAACACCGACCAATGTCACGTCACTCTAACGGATGGAATCTCCACCAGCAGAGGACAAGAAAAGGACGCACGAAGGAATCTACTTTCGGCAGACCAAGGACACTGTGTAGTAAAGCACCTTTTATAAAAGCAGAACTGTTTCACTGCTTTTTATAGCTTTGAGTCCTTTCGGTCTTTCTTTTCCTTTTCTTTATGTCGTGTCATTCTTTATTCATTTGTCTGTCGTCCATGTAAGGAAACAGTATGACCCCGGACTCCAAAATGAATTGAAATCCATTGTAACCCGCGATCTATATAAGGCTATCGACTACTCGCATTGGGTAGGAGAAACCTTACTTAGCCCCTTGAAGTAATAAGAAAATCTCTTTGCTTCATATCTCTGAGTTTGGGTTCTTGATCTCTTCCTTCCTTCTTCCTCCGCTTCCGCATCCGAGGGTCTCACCCCCTCAAGCTGGTATCAGAGCCAAGTAACGTTCTTGGTTAGGAAGGAGGCTACCGTATCCCGTTAGGCCGGAGGAATAGGGCTTTTAGCCTAATGAAAGGCTAAGAAGGCGTCTGGCTTGGCAGTGCTAAGGCACTCGAAGGTATGATGGTTCTTCACCTTAACTTTGATACCTGTGTCAGGTTCCAATCCATGAGGGTGATTATCCTCTGTTGGAGCTCTTCACAGAGTAATCTTCAGAGCCTATTCTTTGGGCATATGAAGATGAGTTGAGAATAGTTTCTATTCTGCTACATAAAGCATGAACTGGTAGTCTGTTTTGTTGGAAATTGTATCCTAAATGTCAATCGTCAGCATATTGATGATTGAATTTTGTAAACAAATTGATAAATTAATAAAGTATTATTTGGCATTATTCATCATTTCATCTTCAAATGAACTCTTATATGATGAAGTTCTTAGGACTTATGTTATGATAAAGGAGGATTTATCTTTGAGTCCTTAAACTTGTTCGCGACCAAATAATATGTTGTTACTAGAACGACAACATTATCGAGATTAGGTCGTTGTGTGACATATATGTTGGTTGTCCTCTTAATCAAGGAGTGTGGAGACACTGGTATGACATACAGGTGAAGTGTAGGAGTACATTTCACTGAACGTGACCAATTCCAGAACGCTCTACTGTCGAGAGATGTTCCGAGTGGATATGGGTATAAGTTTGGCCCTCTGACCTGAGACCGCAACCTGTGACTAGCAAGCAACTCACTGTACTTTGGTACCAGACTACCTGAATTTCTAATTCAGTGACGGAAGGTCACTGGGTGCAGTCAAGTACTTGCGTAGTCAGTTGTGAGTCAAGATGGAATTGACCCCTCCTGGAAACAGAAATAATGTCTTGTGATTAATTTAGCAAAACCTTGGCCAGGGTAATCCCAGTGAGGAGTCACGGGATATCTAAAGTTAATCACATAATGGATGTACTAATTATAGGGTTGACAGTGAGCTCTAAGTCATCCTGGTATTAAGAGTCAAAGGGATTGAATTACATAGTAACCATAGTTCAGGGTTCCAGAATATTTGCTTCGCATATATTCAGCCTATTCGGATGTCGGGTACCATTGCTAGATGGTCACATCGATTAGTGTAGGAAGTTGTTCCTATACTACCGGCTTAGGTTCGAACCTATGAGGTCACACGCATAGAAGATTCCTGATTGATCAAGAAAGCTGATGAATGATTAAGAATCATTCAGGGGTAATTAAGTCAATTCGATTGGCAAATTATCTTATAAAATAATTAAAGTAATTATCGAAGGATTAATTAGTAATTAGATTGCTAATGAACTCAATTGGATTGAGTAATTAGACTAATGATGAGCCAAATTGAATTAGATTCAATTCTGGGCTCAATCAGGGATTTTGACCTGATTGGATTAGGTCTGAATCAAGAGAACTTAGGTTGACCAAATTAAATTAGATTAAATTTGTGCTTAATTAGGGATTGACCTAATTGGATTAGGTTCAACCCATGGTAATTGGATCATTCTAATTGTTAGGATTTAATTAAATTAAATGGGTTTGATCTGAAACTGTTCGGATCTTGAAATCCACTTGTCACATATCCATGCAAGGCACCATAAATTGATTTTTAATATGATTAATAATTAATTTAATTTATTTAATGGTGCCATGGGACACTTGGCAACATCAGGGACCTCTTTCATCATTAGATGGGTCGAAATGGAGAGATAAATTCATGAAAAGAATTGGATAAGATCAAATTCTCTCTCTTCATGACATATCTCATCCTTATCTTTATCTCACTTCTAATTAAGGTTAAATTTCAAATTTAATCACCACAAAATCACCATGTGACCCTCTAATCTGATTGGGGGCATGGGAATTTCGAAATTGAAAGAGGGAAGTGGCAACATGATGAATGATTTAGATTAGATCAAGCTTCATCATGTAATGGCACATGAACTTGAATTTTGAATTCAAAATTCAAAACCCCACAAAATCCTCCACAAATATGGGATGGCTGGCATGAAGTTAGGTGGGAGAGCAACATTAAAAGGACCTCCATCAGCTGGTGGTCGAATTCAAGGAAAAAAGAGAGAAAAAGAAAAAAAAAAGGGAAAAGAAAAGAGAGGAACCCTAGTTCATGCATGGAAAAATTCTGCATTCAATCTAGCTGACTTCTTCCTCCTCTAAGTCCATCGCGCCATTAGTGTTAGGGGTCCCTGATAAGAGTCTTTAGATCAGATCTAAGTCCTCTTCAATCCCTTTAAACCTTTCCTCCAAGTTCTTCCAAGAAGGCGGATCAAAAGTTGATAGCGTTTGGAAGATCAAATTTCAGCCTCAAGAAATTCTGCGCAAGCTAGCACTTCCGCAGGATTGGATCTCTTCAGAAACTTCGCGTGGACTTCTCGTAGAGGCCATTCGTGTGCGTGGCTGCGAAGTTGAGGATCAGATCCACAAGTTTCATCCATCATAAAAGGTATTAATCTTACATTAATTTTTTATTATGGTGTCAAGATCTAGGTCTGATTTCCCGAGATTTTATCCTCTTTTGGGGCTCCTCACGGAGATATCTCCAGAATCCATTCAATGGATATTCGGAGATTAATCGAAATAGAGTTCTTAAGTTTCAGATCTGATAGTTAATCATACATGAAAGTTTTAGCATAATTGTTTAAATTATTCCGGCATAATCCTATGTGTTCTTAAGGTGCTGATTTCTAGATTTGATCTTGTAAGCATGCATGAATTAAATTGTTTGATTCGGTTTTTCTGCTACGTTTTAAAACTTAAAAAGAACTACGTATGGCTTGATCCCCCTTATGAAGGGGTACGTAGGCAACCCGATCAGGTTCAGCCATGGTTTTTTTAAAAAAAAAATCAGCATGCTTAACACCGAAGAACCTAGGATTCACTTTCAGTGGTATCAGAGCCAGGTTTATGTTTAAACTTTTATATTTTAATTCTTGCAATTAAATCTGAAATCATTAACATATTTAGATTAGATCTAAAGTGCTTTTTATGATTGATTTAATTGCTGATTATGCATGATTAAGTAGATCTGAAATTTTAGATGCATATGTGCATATTTGTGTTAGGATTAGTAACATAAAATAAATCTGAAATTATAATATTATTTAGATTAGATCTAAATAAAGTTTATGATTCATATGATCTCTGATTTTAATGAACAAATCAGATCTGAAAATAAAAGTAAAAAAAATAAATGCATAAGATGTATGTTGTTTGTATTAATTCATGTTGTTATGTATATGTGATGCATGAACATTAAATATAATGACTTAAACATGAATTAAATCTGATTACATGTGATTAATTATAAAAACTCAGATCTGAAAATATGTTTTAAGAACTGAAAGATTGTAATAATATGTAATTAAAAAGAAATATGCAATGATCAAAACTTTCATAAGTCTAAACTTAATTAAGAATTAAGTGTTATGAAATAGAATTGTAACTCAATTAATTGACATTGCATAATTCTTTGGACATATGGGTTAGCTTGAATCAAGTTCTTGGGATTGGGTTAGACCTAAGGTTAGAATCAAACATGGTCTAATTAGAGTTAATTGATCAAATCTAATTAAGTAGTAACTAGATTAGGTCAAGGAAACTCTAGGTTAAATACAATAGTTGTAGATTGATCAATTCCATGTCTTTGATTAGACCAAGATGAAACTTGATTTAGGCTCAGAGGTGTAGCCCGAGTCATTTGAGTAATCAAATCGAAATTGATTAACCAGTCGGTGTCTAAGGTAAGTTTGGCAGTTTTGACCGGTGGTTTTTAATTGGGAGCTACTCGCACTGATTCGTCTTTGTCGAGTTAATGGCATATCCCTTCCACCGATCTCACTTACCTGGCCGACATGGTCAATCACATTTTGATTGGATCACTTAATGATTCGAGTTAGCCCATGCCTTAAGAAAAATTAGTATGACTGATTTAGGTGTCTCCTTAACCGGTTTGAGTCTAATCTGATTTGGTGAAGTCAGTGGGAGAAATTAGACTAACCGGATCTTCTTATCTATCCTAATTAAGAAATCTTCTAAAATTATTAGGTCCTTAAAATGAAATGGTTATGGGGATGTTGGGAACCCGCCCATGCCACTGATATTTCAAAAAAAATTCAGATGGCAGCGGAATCGGCATAAGCGAGATCGACGTTCATCGCATGAACGTTGTTTCATGAATAGTTCGTAGTTAGATAAGAATTAAAACTTTTTAAACCTTTAGGAAGATCAGATCTTCACCTTGTGCGGGTAGATGATCACCGCAAACTGAAGTTCGTGGTCTAGGATGAAGGTTTGCTTGAAGCCGTTCAAGTGTCCCGCCTCTACGGGTATCCAAACGAAGCAGTGATCCGATCAAAGCTCTCTTGTCTTCCCGGGGTGCTAGCTCCCTTGCAAAGACTTCTTTTGATGGCTGATTTCCTCTCTTTCAATCAACCCTTGATTGTGCTTGAGAGGAGGAAGAAGAAGGATGAAGAAGAGGAAGAAGAAGAATCCCCACGCAGCCTTCTTTCTTTTCTCTGCGTTGGAAGGAAGAAGGGAGGAAGAGGATGCCGCCAACACCTTTGGCTTTTATCTTTCTTGCTTGCGGCTGAACCAAGAGGAGAGGAGAGGGAGGCGTACGGCAAGGAGGAAGAGGACTTCATCAATGCCCTAGGTGCCGCCTGCAAGTCCCTTTTTATAGACATGTGGAGCTCCTAACATTTAGGAGTTCTTGATGTCTTTCCTAAGAGGGGGCGCCGTCTCTTCTCCCTTCTCCACGTGGAAAGGGGAGGGGCTTATCCCCTTCCTCATGGTAAACCCTAATCCATATTAGGTAGGGATTGGAATGCCCTAATGTGGTCAAGCCCTAATCCAATTAGGCTTAGCCCAAGGGTGAACCAATTTGGATCCAATCTAGGTAAGTCCTAATCTAATTAGAACTTAAATCAATTTTGACTTAATTGAACTCTTCAATCCTAATCCAATTAGGAGTCTTATTGATTCATTAGATTAATAATTAATTGTGACTTAAGAAACCCTAATCCAAATTAGGACATATATAATTTTAGTCCTAATTCAATTAGGACTCTATTTGAATCCGAAGTCCTAATCCGATTAGGACTCTAGGAATCCTACTCCAAGTAGGAATCCAATTTTGATTCAAAACTCCTAATCTCATTAGGATTGCAGGAATCCTATTCCAAGTAGGAATCCCAGTCCTACTCCAACTAGGATTCCCAGTCCTAATCCAATTCGGACTCTAAGAATCCTACTCGAAGTAGGACTCTTGTTTCAAGTCCAATTAATTAATTCCCTTTGTTCCTTCTTCAACTTATTTATCAATCGAATTGATTACTCGTGATTCATAATCACTTTTCAACCATCGGATCGGTCAATACTTCTAATGTGTGTGACCCCATAGGTTCTACTCTGACTGGTAGTGAGATATATTGTGATCTCTATCACTATATCATTGAAAACTCCTTTCAATGGGTTGGAACGATTCCAACTCAACTCATTAGGGTTTATCGATCATCGAGATAATCCCTGTGAGTCCCACCATCCACCAGTGACACCTAGCAGCATGTAGTGGCTACCCAGTAGAATAGAAAGATGAACCTCTAGGTGCAGTTACCATGTGATACAGTCCTACTATCGTGGATCCCTACAGGACGGAGGTCATGGACAACTCGTCAAACTCCATCGTCTGTCATATGTCAAAATTTATTCGACTCGAGTTCGATAGTGAAAAACTCTTTCTCCACTTTATATTACTGCCCTGGCCAAGGTCTTAGAACTCAGTCTAACAAATCACATAGGATCACTCCTCTTCTATCAAGGTCGATAGATTCCTTGTAGGTGCATACCCTACTCCTACAGTGAACCTACTGCAGCCAATCTACACTGCATGGACCCATATGGCTAGAGACTATGTATGTGTGCAGTCAAACTACAATAACTTCACTGTGAGTAGCCGAAGCACCGTAGGTCAAAGGACCAGTCACACTACTGCAACATCAAGCAAGTCACTGACGAGTGGATAGACATCCAAGTGACTTCTTGTCTTGGTCACGCTCAGTACCCTTGTTTTCTAACAAGCACCTGCACTATCACTTCAGTGTCCCTACACTGTGGACTCAAGTCTCGTCCATCTAGAAGGAAAGTGATCTGTGCACTGATCGGATCGATCACCGTCCTCGTGATGATCCATTGATCAGGAGCATTTAGAAATTAATCACCAATGATACATGGCTCAAATTCTCAACTCTTGAGAATATGTATCATCATCTTATTAATTTCTTGGACGATTCATAGACACATAAATAATATGAATGGAAAGATGCCTTTTATTTATCTAATAATAAATAGTCAAGTACAAAATTATGTCCCTAGAATTAATAATGTGTTAGCCAGATTGGCTTCTAGAGCATGCATCTAACAATCTCCCACTTGCACTAAAGCCAATCAGTCATATATCTAAGCCCCATCTTCTCAAGGTGGGCTTCAGTCTTTTGCTGACTTAGCTGCTTAGTGAACGGGTCTGCCACGTTATCCGCGGAGTCTACTCTCTGCACCTCCACATATTTTCTTTCGAGGTAGTCGCTTATTAGGTTAAACTGCCGCTCTATGTGCTTCGATTTTTGGTGAGACCTTTGGCTCCTTAGCTAGTGCTATGGTGCCTTTGTTATCGCAGTAGAGTGTTATGACATCTGATGATATTTCACCTAACTATGCAATGAACTTTTTAAACCAAAAGATTTCCACTGCACCCTTAGAGACGGCTTAACATTCAGCTTCTAAGGTAGAATCTGTAATGATCTGTTGTTTGGAACTCTTCCAATTTACTGAACCACCATTGCACATATGCTGATGTAGACTTTCTATCATCAATATGTGTGTATCCTTCTACCTTCAACTCTGATCTCTCCCAAAGACCAAGAACAAGTCCTTAGTCCTTCTCAAGTACTTAAAACTGTTCTTCACAGCTATCCAGTGTTCTTCACCTGGATTCGACTGATATCTGCTTGTGACACTCACAGCAAGGGCTATATCAGGTCGTGTACATAGCATGGCATACATGAGGCTCTCTATTACTGAGGCATAGGGGATCTTGCTCATGCGTTGAATCTCTTCAGATGTGTTGGGGCACATCTTCTTGGAGAGATGAATTCCATGCCTTAGGGGTAAGAGACCCCTTTTAGAGTTTTCCATGCTGAACCTTTTCAGCACTTCCTCTATGTACATCTTCTGTGATAGGCCAAGCATCCTTTTAGATCTATCTCTATAGACCTTTATTCCCAAAATATAGGATGCTTCCCCAAGGTCTTTCATGAAGAATTCTTTTGACAATCAGACCTTGACCGAGGTTAGCATGGGAATATCATTCCCTATCAGCAGGATGTCGTCCACGTACAGTACGAGAAATACGACAGCGCTCCCACTAACCTTTTTGTAAACACACGGTTCCTCTTCGTTTTTGATGAAATCAAACGTTTTGATTTCGTCATCGAAACGAGTGTTCCAACTCCGAGATGCTTGCTTTAGTCCATAGATGGACCTTTGCAGCTTGCAGACCTTGTGATCTCCATCACTGGAAGTGAAACCCAAAGGCTGTTCCATATAGATATCTTCATCAAGATATCCATTCAGGAAAGCAGTTTTCACATCCATCTGCCAGATTTCATAATCATGAAATGCTGCAATGGCAAGCAATGTTCGGATGAATTTCAGCATGGCTACAGGTGAAAAGGTCTCCTGATAGTCAATGCCTTCGCGCTGACTATACCCTTTCGCCACAAGCCTTGCCTTATAAGTCTCTACCTCTCCATCCGAACCTATTTTTCTTTTGTAGATCCATTTGCATCCAATAGGTACAATACCTTCTGGTGGGTCTACAAAGGTCCAGACTTGGTTGGAATGCATGGGGTATAACTCTGACTTCATGGCTTCCAGCCATTTCTCGGAATCGATATCAGATATCGCCTCGTTGTAGGTTTTGGGATCCTGTATGTGATCCCTATCTCCCACTAAGAACATTTTCTCGGTATCCTCTTCTAGTATACCTAAGTATCTATCGGGAGGATGGGAGACCCTACTAAATCTACGAGGTGGTCGAGGGACATCGTGTACTGGCTCTGTATGAATGGGTTCAATAGGAACCATGACTCGTTGCTTTTCAGAGACTTTCTCTTCAAGCTCAATTTTTCTCCCACTGCCTCTATCAAGGATAAACTGGTTTTCCAAGAAGATGGCGTGACGGCTCACAAACACATTGTGATCCTCTGAGACGTAAAAATTGTATCCTAATGACTCTTTAGGATATCCTATGAAACGAGCACTTATGGTCCTAGCCTTTAACTTGTCTGCCTGTAGTCTCTTGACGTGGGCTGGACATCCCCAAATCTTGAGATGACCAAGACTCGGCTTCTTACCATGTCATATCTCATATGGTGTGGTAGGAACGGACTTTAGAAGAAATTCTATTTAATAAGTAAATAGCTAAAAATAGGGCATATCTAAAGAAACAAGGGTAAATCAGTGAAGCTCATCATCGATCGGACCATATCCAATAGAGTCCGATTCCTCCTCTCCGACACTCCGTTGAACTGAGGTGTACCAGGAGGAGTCCATTATAAAACTATACCATTCTCCTTGAGATAATCACGGAACTCTCCACTAAGGTATTTACCTCTTCGATCTGATCGAAGAACCTTAGTGAGTTTTTCTATATATTTTTCTACTTCATATTTAAACTCTTTGAACCTTTCAAAAGTTTCATATTTGTGTCTCATACACATATCCATACCGTGAGTAATCATCGGTAAAATTAGGTAAAAATTTACAACCCCTAGCCTGCACATCGAATGGGCCACACACATCAGTGTGTACTAGGGTAAGTATTTCAGTGGACCTCCCTGTGTCCTACAAAGGATAATTTGGCCATCTTTTCTTGAAGGCAGAATTCACAAATCAAATATGACTTGAAAGTCAATGAGCCCAAAAACTCATGTTTCTTCAATTTGTTTATTCTGTCTTCTCCTATTTGGCCAAGCCTGAGGTGCCTTAAATACTTTAGATTTATCTCATTTTTTTGGATCTATTAGATCCTATGGTATTCACTGTTTGCTCAGATATATTCACAGATACATCCATATGTATGTGATGGAGACTGTTAATCTTAAAACCATGTTGAATCAATTTAATTTTTCAAATAAATAAAAATCTTTCTGTGCTAAATAAAATACAGAAATCAAATTTCTGCTAGCAATAGGTAACAGTCCCTAAGTATCCTGAGTATATCTGACATACCTTCTGAAGGTCTGTCACCCTTCATGTTCTTTATGCTTCCCATGTATGTAGGACAGTTCCTCTTCCAATGGCCGTCCATGATGCACTGGAAACACTTTTTCTTGCAATTGGTCTTTCTCTTGGAACTTCCTTACTTGTTGTTTTCTTAGTTTTCTGCTTCTTCGCAGGCTTCTTAGACTCTCTCTTGAAAGTAGAAACCAACTTGACAGCGAAAACGATGCCCCTTGAACTTCTTCAAGGTCCCTAAGGTAGTTACCAATTTATTTAACAATTCTATTTTAGTGCATACAACCTTGTTCATATGGTAGTTTACTATAAACTATTCATATGAAGCTGGAAGGGATTGCGGGATCAAATCCGTTTGCAATTCCTTGTGCATGGTCATGCCAAGCTTCTCAAGCTTCTCTAAGTCCTTTATCATGGTCAAACCATGATCATGGACAGACTGCCCATCGTGCATCTTGGCTTTGAAGAGCCTCTTGGACACTTCAAAATATGCTGCGCGACTCTGATCGCCATACAACTCTTGCAGGTGATTTAATATGTTCCTGGCAGTCTTCATGTTCTTATGCTGGCATTGTAATTCATTGGACATGGATGCCATTGTGCAGCACCTAACTTTATTGTCATTGTTCGTCCACTTAACAAGCGTCTTACGCTGATCAGTGATCGGACGGATTGGTAACATGGAGATTCCATGGTCTAGCATATACCCGTATTTCTCACAATTCAAAACTATTTTGAAATTTGCTGAGCCAATCTTTATAATTGGGTTTGGTCAAACGGTTGTTCTATAGCATATAAGTTAAGAGTCTAGAAGCTGACTTTATAATCCTTAGAGAGTAAAGATTCTAGTTAGACTTTTGTACTTGATCCTAATCTATTCTAAGGTCTTTTAGAACAAATGTAACTCCCACTATTTTCTCGAATCCCTCACACTCCCCTGGTAGGGAAACGGAAATCCCACACGACTAGGATTTCTAGTGGGTACTGCGGTCCCACCAATTTACATGCCACCTCACCTAACAGTTATTGGTGACACATAGATTGATGAATGTACAACTCTTGTACAATGCTTCTCAAGCATGTTGCAGTGTAACTTGGTCTCTAAGCCATGAAAACCTCACCTAACAGTTATTGGTCCCATTTCTTAGTTAAGTCAGACCCACCGTATAACCGTAGGAATAAAGTCGTCATTGGGTCCTCACCTAACAGTTATTGGTGCCCAACCCCACCTTTACCCTACAACATCTCATGTCTATAGAGAGGTCCAGCCCCCCGATGCAACTTGACCACTATGTCCAGCCGAGACAAATCAACATCAGAAAGGCCTTAGCAGCTCTACTACAGTGGAAGACCTATTGACTTAATATTGGTTAATCAGGTCTTAGTGTTTGCAACTTGAGCTCTTCATAAGAAGTAATCGAACAATTGGTCAGGTAAGCAGGTGGGAGGCTCCCCTTACTCAGAGAGTGAGGTCCTAATTAAGTAACCACCTTTCATGCTTTCCTAGACACCAATTAGATCAATTAATCTAATATGACTTGCTCATGTCGGTTCACCCTCGACTTGATTGAGGAGGTTTTGATTTAGGTCTCAATTGGGTTTGCTACATCACATGTAAACCTATCTATCCGACTCGCATTCACATCACATGCAAACGGCACATCACAGGCAGTTATAATCGCAGCATCAAATAAAGCTAAATTTTAAATAGGTGATGATCATGGATTCTAGTTAGGTCGTATTACAAGCACATGCACGTCAATCGATCAACTGATCTTCAACTCTTGAATTGGTTCCAAGCCTCCTTGATTCGATCCTTGACCAACTCTTGATCCAATCGCCATCAACCGCTTAGACCCCTGTTCATCTCATGCCTTGTCTTCAACTTGATCGTTGACGTACATCACATCACAGAAATGCAACCAGATGTAAAATAAAAATAACAATAAATTACATCTCCTTTTAGGAGGCACGCAGGCCTCTCAAAACATCAAATAAGATGCATGCAAGCATCTGAAAAATTACATGACATTGCAGATCACATCGCAGGTCATTACATTTGATACCAAAAGGGTTTGAATCCTATGATCATCACCATATGCAACAATTATAATTTTCAGATCTAAAAACTAATTGATTATATCATGACATAGGTTGCTGATCATGCTAATCATGATTCTAAACTTTGTAATCTCATTAACAATGCAATTAGAATCATCATCTTATCACATAAAAATCAGCATGCAAAAATCAGCATCCCTGAGAAATCTGCATGCAGAAATTTTCAGCATGCATGATCATTCAATTTTCAGATCTAATAAGCCTTTAGATAATTAATTCTTACTTAATCTACGAAGCCTAGGCTCTGATACCACTGTTGGGAACCCGCCCATGCCGCTGATATTTCAAAAAAAATTCAGATGGCAGCGGAATCGGCATAAGCGGGATCGACGTTCATCGCATGAACATTGTTTCATGAATCATTCGTAGTTAGATAAGAATTAAAACTTTTTAAACCTTTAGGAAGATCAGATCTTCACCTTGTGCGGGTAGATGATCACCGCAAACTGAAGTTCGTGGTCTAGGATGAAGGTTTGCTTGAAGCCATTCAAGTGTCCGGCCTCTACGGGTATCCACACGAAGCAGTGATCCGATCAAAGCTCTCTTGTCTTCCCGGGGTGCTAGCTCCCTTGCAAAGACTTCTTTTGATGGCTGATTTCCTCTCTTTCAATCAACCCTTGATTGTGCTTGAGAGGAGGAAGAAGAAGGATGAAGAAGAGGAAGAAGAAGAATCCCCACGCAGCCTTCTTTCTTTTCCCTGCGTTGGAAGGAAGAAGGGAGGAAGAGGATGCCGCCAACACCTTTGGCTTTTATCTTCCTTGCTTGCGGCTGAACCAAGAGGAGAGGAGAGGGAGGCGTACGGCAAGGAGGAAGAGGACTTCATCAATGCCCTAGGTGCCGCCCACAAGTTGTTAGAAGTATGCCCTAGAAGCCAATTTGACTGACACATTATTTAGTTCTGGGACATAAATTTGTACTTGACCTAATAATGAATTTATTAGAATGGGCATTCTTTTCATTCATGTTCTTATGTGTCCATAAATCGTCCAAGAAATTAATAAGATGATGACGCATATTCTCAAGAGTTGAGAATTTGAGGCATGTGTCATTGGTGATTAATTTCTGAATTGCTCCTGATCGATGGATCATCACGAGGACGGTGATCGATCCGCTGAGATTAGTGCACAGATCGCTTTCTTTGATGGACGAGTCTTGAGTCCACAGTGTGGCGACGCTGGAGCAATTGTGCAAGTGCTTGTTAGAGAACAAGGGTACTGAACGTGACCATAGCAAGTAGTCACTTGGATGTCTATCCACTCGTCAGTGACTTACTTGATGCTGCAGTTGTATGACTGGTCCTTTGACCTGCGATGCCTCGGCTATTCACAGTGAGGTTGCTGTAGTTTGACGAGCACATAAACATGAGCCCTAGCCAATTGGGTTCTTGTGGTGCAGATTGGCTGCAGTAGGTTCATTGTAGGAGTAGGGGTGCATCTAGATGGAATCTATCGACCTTGATAGGTTAAGAGAGATCCTATGTGATTTATGAGACTGAGTTCGTAAATCCTCGGCCGGGGTAGTATGTATAGTGAAAAAGGAGTTTTCCACTCTCGAACTTAAGTCGAATAAATCTTGACATATGACAGACGATAGGGGTTTGACGAGTTATCCATGACCTCCGTCTTGTCGGGATCTACGATAGAGGGATTGTATCATACACTAACTACACCTAGAGGTTCATCATTCCATTCTGCTGGGTTGCCACTACATGCTGCTAGGTGTCACTGGTGGATTGTGAGACTCAAAGGCATTCACTTGGTGATCAGTGAACCCGAATTAGAAGAGTTGGAATTGTTCCAACCCATTAAAAGGAGTTTTCAATGATATTGTGATAGAGATCGCAATATATCTCACTACCAGACAGAATAGAACCTATGGGGTCACACACATTAGAGGTATTGACTGATCTGATGGTTGAATTGTGATTAGGAATCACAAATAATTTATAATTATCAATTTGATTGATAACTAGCAAGTTGAAGAAGGAATAATTGCAATTTGATTGTAATTTAATTTAATTAATTGGATTTAATTAATTGGACTTGATCATATTAGACACGAGTCCTACTTGGAGTAAGATTCTAAGAATCCTAATTAGATTAGGATTTTAAATTAAATTAGAGTCCTACTAGGAGTAGGATTTCTATAGTCCTAATTAGATTAGGACTCAAATTTAATATGTCCTAATTAGATTAGGATTTCTTAAGTCCTAATTAATTTTAATCTAATAAATTAAGATGGCTCCTAATTGGATTAGGATTGAAGAGTTCAATTGAGTCATGGTTCAATTGAATCCTAATTAGATTAGGATTTGAATGAAAGAAGGAATTGGGTTCACCTAATCCTCTTTAGAAGAGGATTAGACCCTATCTATGTGGCTACACCACCCCACTTAATATGATTAAGTGGGTTGTGATTAAAGAGGGACTAAGAGGGAGGGGCCCACACCCCTCCCATGCCTTTTACGTGAAGAAAAGAGGGAGGGGCGTACCGCCCCTCCTCTTTTCTAAAAGATAAACATGGAGCTCCTATTTTTTAGGAGCTCCACATGGCTAATTAAAAGAGGGAAAGGGGCCCACGCCAAAGGAGGGATTTTCAACCCTCTTTCAGCCGTGAAAAGACTCTCTCTAATCCCTGTTAGCAGCCGCCAACAAAAGAAAAAAAGGAGGAGGCGTTGGCTCTCCTTTCTCCCTTCCTTCTTCCACCAAAATAAAAAGGCTGCAACTTGTTGCTCCCTTTTTATTCTTCTTTCTCCAATCCTTCTTGTTCAAGGGAGAGCAATCAAGGAGTTGTTTGCTGCAAGAAGAAAGAGATTCATCCATCCAAAGTCTTCTCTGCAAGGGAGCTAGCACCCCGGGGAGATTCAAAGGCTTCAAACGGTCCTCTGCCTCGTGTGGATACCCGTAGAGGCCGGACGCGTGTGCGGCTTCAAGCGAACCTTCAACAAATCCATGATCATCAGATTTGCGGCGATCTTCTACCCGCACAAGGTGAAGATCTGATCTTCCTAATTATATGAAAAAGGTTTTAATCCTAATTTATCTACGAACGACGGTTTTTAAAATATGTTCATGCGATGAACGGGATCTCGCGCATGCCTTCCGCTGCCATCTGAATTTTTTTAATTTTTCTGCGGCATGGGCGGGCCCCCAACAGTGGTATCAGAGCCTAGGCCTCGTAGATTACGATTAGGATTAATAGAATTAAGGCATATTAGATCTGAAAATTGAATGATTATGCCTGCTGATTTTTATGCATGCAGATTTTCAGGTTGCAGAATTTTTCTGCATGCTGAATTTTGGTATGCATTGATTAATGATTCTGTTATGTAATTAATATGATTAAAATTATTTAGAATCATCCCTTACACGATCAGCGACTCATGAGATGAGGTAATCAATTAAGTTTCAGATCTGTAAATTATAATGCATGTGATGCGAATGGTGATGATCATGGATGACCCTTTGTGAATGTGCTGATATGATCTACGATGTAATCTGTGATGTTATGTGATGACATGTAAATCAATTTTTCAGATGCCTACGAGCATCTCAAATTCATGTATTAGAGACCTGCGTGTCTCATGAAAAAGGGTTGTAATTATTCTTTTATTTTTGAATTTTATCTGGGATGTAATCTGTGATGTATGTTGCACGTCGATGGTTGATCAATGTATGCCTCCTACAAGCAAGCCTTGCGCGGATTGAGATCATAGGTTGATTGAAGATGGATCAAGGAGTTGATTACAATTGAACCTAAGGGATCAAGATCGAGTCAAGAGTTGAAGACGATCAAACCAATTGACGTGCATGTGCTTGTACTATGACCCATCCTGGATCCATGATCATCACCAGTTACATTTACTTTTTATATATATGCCTGGATGTTTAATGTTTATGCCTATGCATAGCGGGTAAATGGATGTGTGCATGAGATGCGAGTTGCCAATCGAAAGAGATCTAAACTAAAACCTCCTCAATCAAGTCGAGAGTGAACCAACATGAGCGGGTCATATTAGATTAATTGATCTAATTGGTGTCTAGGAAAGCATAAAAGGTGGTTACTTAATTAGGACCTTACTCTCTGAGTAAGGGGAGCCTCCCACCTGCTTACCTGGCCAATTGTTCGATTACCTCTTATGAAGAACTCAAGTTGCAAACACTAAGACCTGATTAACCAATATTAAGTCAATAGGTCTTCCACTATAGTAGAGCTGCTAAGGTCTTTCTAATGTTGATTTGTCTCGGCTGGACACAGTGGGCAAGTTGCATCGGGGGGCTGGACCTCTCTATAGACATGAGATGTTGTAGGGTAAAGGTGGGGTTGGGCACCAATAACTGTTAGGTGAGGACCCAATGACGACTTTATTTCTACGGTTATACGGTGGGTCTGACTTAACTAAGAAATGGGACCAATAACTGTTAGGTGAGGTCTTCATGACTTAGAGACCAAGTAGCACTGCAACATGGTTGAGAAGCATTGTACAAGAGTTGTACACTCATCCATTTATGTGTCACCAATAACTGTTAGGTGAGGTGGCCTATAAATCGGTGGGACCGCAGTACCCACTAGAAACCCTAGTCGTGTAGGATTTTCGTTTTCCTACCAGGGGAGTGTGAGGAATTCGAGAAAATAGTGGGAGGTACATTTGTTCTAAAACACCCTAGAACAAATTAAGATCAAGTACAAAATTCTAACTAGAATCTTTACTCTCTGAGGATTATAATGTCAGCTTCTAGACTTTTAACTTATAGAACAACCGTTTGACCAAACCCAATTATAAAGACTGGCTCAGCAAATTTCAAAATAGTTTTGAATTGTGAGAAATTAGGGTATGTGCTAGACCATGGAATCCCCGTATTACCAATCTGTCCGATCACTGATCAGCGTAAGACGCATGCCAAGTGGACGAACGATGACAATAAAGTTAGGTGCTACATAATGGCATCCATGTCCAATAAATTATAATGCCAGCATGAGAACATGAAGATTGCCAAGGACACATTAAATCACCTACAAGAGTTGTATGGTGATCAGAGTCACGCAGCTTGGTTTGAATGTCCAAGAGGCTCTTCAAGGCCAAGATGCGCGATGGGCAGTCTGTCCATGATCATAGTTTGACCATGATAAAAGACTTAGAGAAGCTTGAGAAGCTCGGCATGACCATGTACAAGGAATTGCAAATGGATTTGATCCCGCAATTCCTTCCAGCTTCATATGGACAGTTTATAGTAAACTACCATATGAATAAGATTGTATGCACCAAAATCAGAATTGTTAAATAAATTGGTAACTACCTTAGGGACCTTGAAGAGTTCAAGGAGCATAATTCTTGCTGTCGAGTTGGCTTCTACTTTCAAGAGAGAGTCTACCTGGAAGAAGAAGAAGCCTGCGAAGAAGCAGAAGAACAAGAAAACGCCAAGTAAGGAAGTTCCAAGAAAAAGGCCAATTGCAAGAAAAAGTGTTTCCATTGCATTATAGACGGCCATTGGAAGAGGAATTGTCCTACATACATGAGAAGCATAAAGAGCAAGAAGGGTGACAGACCTTCAGAAGGTATGTCAGATATGCTCATTATTAAAAGGATACTTAGGGACCGTTACCTATTGCTAGCAGAAATTTGATTTCTGTATCTTGTTTAGCACAGGAAGATTTTTATAAGACTACTATTCCATTTATTTGAGAAATAAATTGGTTGCACGTGGTTTTATGATTGACGGTTTCTATCACATACATTTGGATATATCTGTGAATGTATCTAAGCAAACAGTGAGTACCATAAGATCCAAAAGATCTAGAGATAAGATAAATCTAAAGTATTTGTGGCACCTCAGGCTTGGTCATATAGGAGAAGACAGAATAAACAAATTGGAGAAACATGGGCTTCTAGGCTCATTGACTTTCGAGTCATATCCGATTTGTGAATCCTGCCTTCAAGGAAAGATGGCCAAATTACCCTTTGTAGGACACAGGGAAAGGTCCACTGAAATACTTACCCGAGTACACACTGACGTGTGTGGCCCATTCGATGTGCAGGCTAAGGGTTGTAATTTTTACTTCATTTACCGATGATTACTCACGGTATGGATATGTGTATGATACACAAATCTGAAACTTTTGAAAGGTTCAAAGAGTTGAGATATGAAGTAGAAAAATAAACAGAAAAACTCATTAAGGTTCTTCGATCAGATCGAGGAGGTGAATACCTTAGTGGAGAGTTTCATGATTATCTCAAGGAGAATGGTATAGTTTCATAATGGACTCCTCCTGGTACACCCCAGCTCAACGGAGTGTCAGAGAGGAGGAATCGGACTCTATTGGATATGATCCGGACCATGATGAACTTCACTAATTTACCCTTTTTTCTTTAGATAGATGCCCTATTTTCAGCTATTTACTTTTTGAATAGAATTTCCTCTAAAGTCCGTTCCTACCACACCATATGAGATATGACATGGTAAGAAGCTGAGTCTTGGTTATCTCAAGATTTGGGGATGTCCAGCTCAAATCAAGCGACAACAGGCGGACAAGTTAGAGAATAGGACAATTAATGCTCGTTTTATAGGATATCCTAAAGAGTCAGTAGGATACGACTTTTCGTCCCAAAGGATCACAAAGTGTTTGTGAGCCTAGATGCTATCTTCATGGAAAATAGTTTATCCTTGACAGAAATAGTGGGAGGAAAATTGAGCTTGAAGAGAAAGTCTCTAAAACAGCAACGAGCCATTGTGCCTATAGAACCTATTTATATTAAGCCAGTACATGTTGTACCTCCTCCACCTCGTAGATATAGTAGGATCTCCCATCCTCCTGAAAGGTACTTAGGTATACTTACAGAGGATGTAGAGGAAGTGTTCCTCATGGGAGATAGGGATCAAAGTAAGGATCCCAATACCTACAACGAGGTGATGTTAGACATCGATTCCGAGAGATGGCTGGAAGCAATGAAGTCAGAGATGGACTCCATGCATTCCAACCAAGTCTGCACCTTAGTAGATCCACTAGAAGGTATAGTACCTATTGGGTGTAAATGGATCTATAAGAGAAAATTAAGTTCGGATGGCTAGGTAGAGACCTATAAGGCAAGGCTAATGGCGAAAGGTTATAGTCAGTGCGAAGGCACTGATTGTCAAGATACTTTTTCACCTGTAGCCATGCTGAAGTTCATTCGAATATTGCTTGCTATTGCAGCATAATATGATTATGAGATATTGTGATGGTGATCACAAGGTCTGCAAACTGCAAAGGTCCTTCTATGGACTAAAGCAAGCATCTCGAAGTTGGAATACTCGTTTCAACGATGTAATCAAATCATTTGATTTCATCAAGAACGAAGAGGAACCATGTGTTTATAAGAAAGTTAGTGGGAGGCCTATTGCATCCTCGTATTGTACGTGGATGATATCCTTCCAATTGGGAATGGTGTTCCCATGCTAACTTAGGTCAAGGTATGGTTGTCTAAGGATTTCTCCATAAAAGACCTTGGGGAAGCATCCTATAGTTTGGGGATTAAGGTCTATATAGATAGATCTAAGAGGATGCTTGTCCTGTCACAGGATATGTACATAGAGGAAGTGCTGAAGAGGTTCGGCATGGAAACCTCTAAAAGGGGAATTATTACCCCTTAGGCATGGGATAAATCTCTCCAAGAAGATGTGCCCCAAGACATCGGAAGAGATACAGTGGATGAGCAAGATCCCTTATGCTTTGGCTATAAGGAGCCTCATGTATACCATGCTATGTACATGACCTAATATAGCACATGTTGTGAGTATCACGAGCATATATCAGTCAAATCCAGGCAAGGAGCACTGGATAGCTGTGAAGAACAATCTTAAGTACTTGAGAAGAACTAAGGACATGTTCTTGATCTTTGGGAGAATATTAGAGTTAAAGGTAGAAGGATACACATATATTGATGATAGAAAGTCTACATCAGAATATGTGCAATGGTGGTTCGGTAATTTGAAAGAGTTCTAAACAATCGATCATTGTAGATTCTACCTTGGAAGCTGAATGTATCGCCACCTCTAAGGGTGCAGTGAAACCTTCTGGTTCAAGAAGTTTATTGCAAAGTTAGGTATAATGTCATCAGATGCCATAATACTTTACTACGATAACAATGGCACCATAGCACTAGCTAAGGAGCCAAGGTCTTACCAGAAGTCTAAGCACATAGAGCAGCGGTTTAACCTGATATGCGACTACCTCAAAAAGAAATGAGTAGAGGTACAGAGAGTGACTCCACAGGCAACGTGGTAGACCCATTCACTAAGCAGCTAAGTCGGTAGAAAACTAAAGCACATCTCGAGAAGATGAGGCTTAGATTTATGGCTGATTGGCTTTAGTGCAAGTGGGAGATTGTTAGAAGTATGCCCTAGAAGCCAATTTGACTGACACATTATTTAGTTCTGGGACATAAATTTATACTTGACCTAATAATGAATTTATTAGAATGGGCATTCTTTTCATTCATGTTCTTATGTGTCCATGAATCGTCCAAAAATTAATAAGATGATGACGCATATTCTCAAGAGTTGAGAATTTGAGGCATGTGTCATTGGTGATTAATTTCTAAATTGCTCCTGATCGATGGATCATCACGAGGACGGTGATTGATCCGCTGAGATTAGTGCACAGATCGCTTTCTTTGATGGACGAGTCTTGAGTCCACAGTATGGCGACACTGGAGCAATTGTGCAAGTGCTTGTTAGAGAACAAGGGTACTGAACGTGACCATAGCAAGTAGTCACTTGGATGTCTATCCACTCGTCAGTGACTTACTTGATGCTGCAGTTGTATGACTGGTCCTTTGACCTGCGATGCCTCGGCTATTCACAGTGAGGTTGCTGTAGTTTGACGAGCACATAAACATGAGCCCTAGCCAATTGGGTTCTTGTGGTGCAGATTGGCTGCAGTAGGTTCATTGTAGGAGTAGGGGTGCATCTAGATGGAATCTATCGACCTTGATAGGTTAAGAGAGATCCTATGTGATTTATGAGACTGAGTTCGTAAATCCTCGGCCGGGGTAGTATGTATAGTGAAAAAGGAGTTTTCCACTCTCGAACTTAAGTCGAATAAATCTTGACATATGACAGACGATAGGGGTTTGACGAGTTATCCATGACCTCCGTCTTGTCGGGATCTACGATAGAGGGATTGTATCATACACTAACTACACCTAGAGGTTCATCATTCCATTCTGCTGGGTTGCCACTACATGCTGCTAGGTGTCACTGGTGGATTGTGAGACTCAAAGGCATTCACTTGGTGATCAGTGAACCCGAATGAGAAGGTTGGAATTGTTCCAACCCATTAAAAGGAGTTTTCAATGATATTGTGATAGAGATCGCAATATATCTCACTACCAGACAGAATAGAACCTATGGGGTCACACACATTAGAGGTATTGACTGATCTGATGGTTGAATTGTGATTAGGAATCACAAATAATTTATAATTATCAATTTGATTGATAACTAGCAAGTTGAAGAAGGAATAATTGCAATTTGATTGTAATTTAATTTAATTAATTGGATTTAATTAATTGGACTTGATCATATTAGACACGAGTCCTACTTGGAGTAGGATTCTAGGAATCCTAATTAGATTAGGATTTTAAATTAAATTAGAGTCCTACTAGGAGTAGGATTTCTATAGTCCTAATTAGATTAGGACTGAAATTTAATATGTCCTAATTAGATTAGGATTTCTTAAGTCCTAATTAATTTTAATCTAATAAATTAAGATGGCTCCTAATTGGATTAGGATTGAAGAGTTCAATTGAGTCATGGTTCAATTGAATCCTAATTAGATTAGGATTTGAATGAAAGAAGGAATTGGGTTCACCTAATCCTCTTTAGAAGAGGATTAGACCCTATCTATGTGGCTACACCACCCCACTTAATATGATTAAGTGGGGTGTGATTAAAGAGGGACTAAGAGGGAGGGGCCCACACCCCTCCCATGCCTTTTACGTGAAGAAAAGAGGGAGGGGCATACCGCCCCTCCTCTTTTCTAAAGATAAACATGGAGCTCCTATTTTTTAGGAGCTCCACACGGCTAATTAAAAGAGGGAAAGGGGCCCACGCCAAAGGAGGGATTTTCAACCCTCTTTCAGCCGTGAAAAGACTCTCTCTAATCCCTGTTAGCAGCCGCCAACAAAAGAAAAAAAGGAGGAGGCGTTGGCTCTCCTTTCTCCCTTCCTTCTTCCACCAAAATAAAAAGGCTGCAACTTGTTGCTCCCTTTTTATTCTTCTTTCTCCAATCCTTCTTGTTCAAGGGAGAGCAATCAAGGAGTTGTTTGCTGCAAGAAGAAAGAGATTCATCCATCCAAAGTCTTCTCTGCAAGGGAGCTAGCACCCCGGGGAGATTCAAAGGCTTCAAACGGTCCTCTGCCTCGTGTGGATACCCGTAGAGGCCGGACGCGTGTGCGGCTTCAAGCGAACCTTCAACAAATCCATGATCATCAGATTTGCGGCGATCTTCTACCCGCACAAGGTGAAGATCTGATCTTCCTAATTGTATGAAAAAGGTTTTAATCCTAATTTATCTACGAACGACGGTTTTTAAAATATGTTCATGCGATGAACGGGATCTCGCGCATGCCTTCCGCTGCCATCTGAATTTTTTTAATTTTTCTGCGGCATGGGCGGGCCCCCAACAGAAGTCCCTTTTTATAGACATGTGGAGCTCCTAACATTTAGGAGTTCTTGATGTCTTTCCTAAGAGGGGGCGCCGTCTCTTCTCCCTTCTCCACGTGGAAAGGGGAGGGGCTTATCCCCTTCCTCATGGTAAACCCTAATCCATATTAGGTAGGGATTGGAATGCCCTAATATGGTCAAGCCCTAATCCAATTAGGCTTAGCCCAAGGGTGAACCAATTTGGATCCAATCTAGGTAAGTCCTAATCTAATTAGAACTTAAATCAATTTTGACTTAATTGAACTCTTCAATCCTAATCCAATTAGGAGTCTTATTGATTCATTAGATTAATAATTAATTGTGATTTAAGAAACCCTAATCCAAATTAGGACATATATAATTTTAGTCCTAATTCAATTAGGACTCTATTTGAATCCGAAGTCCTAATCCGATTAGGACTCTAGGAATCCTACTCCAAGTCGGAATCCAATTTTGATTCAAAACTCCTAATCTCATTAGGATTGCAGGAATCCTATTCCAAGTAGGAATCCCAGTCCTACTCCAACTAGGATTCCCAGTCCTAATCCAATTCGGACTCTAAGAATCCTACTCGAAGTAGGACTCTTGTTTCAAGTCCAATTAATTAATTCCCTTTGTTCCTTCTTCAACTTATTTATCAATCGAATTGATTACTCGTGATTCATAATCACTTTTCAACCATCGGATCGGTCAATACTTCTAATGTGTGTGACCCCATAGGTTCTACTCTGACTGGTAGTGAGATATATTGTGATCTCTATCACTATATCATTGAAAACTCCTTTCAATGGGTTGGAACGATTCCAACTCAACTCATTAGGGTTTATCGATCATCGAGATAATTCCTGTGAGTCCCACCATCCACCAGTGACACCTAGCAGCATGTAGTGGCTACCCAGTAGAATAGAAAGATGAACCTCTAGGTGCAATTACCATGTGATACAGTCCTACTATCGTGGATCCCTACAGGACGGAGGTCATGGACAACTCGTCAAACCCCATCGTCTGTCATATGTCAAAATTTATTCGACTCGAGTTCGATAGTGGAAAACTCTTTCTCCACTTTATATTACTGCCCTGGCCAAGGTCTTAGAACTCAGTCTAACAAATCACATAGGATCACTCCTCTTCTATCAAGGTCGATAGATTCCTTGTAGGTGCATACCCTACTCCTACAGTGAACCTACTGCAGCCAATCTACACTGCATGGACCCATATGGCTAGAGACCATGTATATGTGTAGTCAAACTACAATAACCTCACTGTGAGTAGCCGAAGCACCGCAGGTCAAAGGACCAGTCATACTACTGCAACATCAAGCAAGTCACTGACGAGTGGATAGAAATCCAAGTGACTTCTTGTCTTGGTCATGCTCAGTACTCTTGTTCTCTAACAAGCACCTGCACTATCACTTCAGTGTCCCTACACTATGGACTCAAGTCTCGTCCATCCAGAAGAAAAGTGATCTGTGCACTGATCGGATCGATCACCGTCCTCGTGATGATCCATTGATCAGGAGCATTTAGAAATTAATCACCAATGATACATGGCTCAAATTCTCAACTCTTGAGAATATGTATCATCATCTTATTAATTTCTTGGACGATTCATAGACACATAAATAATATGAATGAAAAGATGCCTTTTTTTATCCAATAACAAATAGTCAAGTACAAAATTATGTCCCTAGAATTAATAATGTGTCAGCCAGATTGGCTTCTAGGGCATACATCTAACAGGGGATAACTAGGTCATAGCCTCCCATTAAGTTGGGTGATAATGGATCCAATGTTTTGATAATTATTGGAGGCGCGACACGCCTGGTACTTATCAAGCATTGGAATTGTCATTCAATATATGATGAGTTAAGTGTACCTTCAATAGGCGGTCAGGTGAGCCGAGCCACACTCGAGCTTGGTCGTCTATTAATTGATTAGACTTAACCCTATCATTTAATGGTTGGACCTGACTAGGGTATTCGGTGGAGGCGCCACACGCCTGCCGAAGAACCTAGGGCAAAATTATCACTAGAAGTTGCTTGGTGAAGCAACTGGTTTAGAACCTACCAATAGGTGCATATGGGTTAGCCGAGCCACACTCGGGCCTATATGCGATCTATTGGGTTCTAGTGCCCACTAAAGAATTAGGAGTAATTTTTCGAATTGGAGGTAGAGGCTACCAATTTGTATAAAATAGTGGGAGTATCTTTAGACTAAAGTCCAAGTCTACTGTGTTTAGTCAATTCATATACTAATAGCCAAATTTTCTTTTATGTAGAAATGGCCACAAGTTTGTCACTTCGCTCATTATTGGATAATGACAAGTTGACTGGTCCCAACTTCAATAATTGGTATAGAAAGCTGAAAACTCAGCATAGTCAGTCCAAAAGGATTAAGGATGACCAAAGTCAGGCAGAATGCTCCTATTGTAAGAAGCAGGGGCATTGGAAGAGGAATTGTCCTCAGTACCTTACCTCACTTGACCCGAATAGGCTAAGCAAGAGAAAAGGGCAATCAGTTGCTGATCAAGGTATTTATATGATAACACCTTGTAATTTCTCTATATGTGATAATTCGACCTGGGTATTAGATACTGGAAGTCCGTTTAATATATGCAATTCGTTGCAAGGACTTCAGGTCAATGAGAGATTTGAAAACATCGAGAGATTCCTGAATGTTGGAGATGGAAGATCTGTTCCAGTTCTAGCTTTAGAAAATCTCAAACTTGTTTTCAATTCTCATGTAGTTGTCTTGAGTGATTGTCACTATTGTCCTACATTCTTATTGAATGTAATTTCCGTAGGCCTTTTGGCCATGAACGGTTATGAAATTTCAATAAAGAAATATTCTTGTGATATCATTATGAATGGTGTTACTGTAATGAATGGACAATTGAGCAATGGCATCTACTTGTTATCATTACCTGTTAATGTAATGTACACGTCAAGTAAGCGTCCTAGAATAGATAATGTCACGGATGTCTACCTTTGGCATCATAGGCTAGGTCATATTAACAAGAACAGGATGAACAGGTTAAGTAAAGAGAGAATCCTCGATGTTAATGATTATGAATCATTGACAACCTGTGAATCATGCCTTCTTGGTAAAATGACCAAATCACCTTTTACCGGAAAAGGTGAACGAGCCAGTGACTTATTGACCCTTATACATTCGGATGTATGTGGGCCAATGAGCACAGATGCTAGAGGTGGGTATTCATATTCATATTCGGATGTTGGGAATTGTATCCTAAATGTCAATCGTCAGCATATTGATGATTGAATATTGTAAATAAATTGACAAATTAATAAAGTATTATTTGGCATTATTCATCATTTCATCTTCAAATGAACTCTTATATGATGAAGTCCTTAGGACTTATGTTATGATAAAGGAGGATTTATCTTTGAGTCCTTAAACTTGTTCGCGACCAAATGATATGTTGTTACTAGGACGACAACATTATCGAGATTAGGTCGTTGTGTGACATATACGTTGGTTGTCCTCTTAACCAAGGAGTGTGGAGACACTGGTATGCCATACAGGTGAAGTGTAGGAGTACATTTCACTGAACGTGACCAATTCCGGAACGCTCTACTGTCGAGAGATGTTCCGAGTGGATATGGGTATAAGTTTGGCCCTCTGACCTGAGACCGCAACCTGTGACTAGCAAGCAACTCACTGTACTTTGGTACCGGACTACCTGAATTTCTAATTCAGTGACGGAAGGTCACTGGGTGCAGTCAAGTACTTGCGTAGTCAGTTGTGAGTCAAGATGGAATTGACCCCTCCTGCAAACAGGAGATAATGTCTTGTGACTAATTTAGCAAAACCTTGGCCAGGGTAATCTCAGTGAGGAGTCACGGGATATCTAAAGTTAATCACATAATGGATGTACTAATTATAGGGTTGACAGTGAGCTCTAAGTCATCCTGGCATTAGGAGTCAAAGGGATTGAATTATACAGTAACCATAGTTCAGGGTTCCAGAATATTTGCTTCGCATATATTCGGCCTATTCGGACGTCGGGTACCATTGCTAGATGGTCACATCGATTAGTGTAGGAAGTCGTTCCTATACTACCGGCTTAGGTTCGAACCTATGAGGTCACACGCATAGAAGATTCCTGATTGATGAAGAAGGCTGATGAATGATTAAGAATCATTCAGGGGTAATTTGGTCAATTCGATTGGCAAATTATCTTATAAAATAATTAAAGTAATTATCGGAGGATTAATTAGTAATTAGATTGCTAATGAACTCAATTGGATTGAGTAATTAGACTAAGGATGAGCCAAATTGAATTAGATTCAATTCTGGGCTCAATCAGGGTTTTTGACCTGATTGGATTAGGTCTGAATCAAGAGGACTTAGGTTGACCAAATTAAATTAGATTAAATTTGTGCTTAATTAGGGATTGACCTAATTGGATTAGGTTCAACCCATGGTAATTGAATCATTCTAATTGTTAGGATTTAATTAAATTAAATGGGTTTGATCTGAAACTATTCGGATCTTGAAATCCACTTGTCACATATCCATGCATGGCGCCATAAATTGATTTTTAATATGATTAAAAATTAATTTAATTTATTTAATGGTGCCATGGGACACTTGGCAACATCAGAGACCTCTTTCATCATTAGATGGGTCGAAATGGAGAGATAAATTCATGAAAAGAATTGGATAAGATCAAATTCTCTCTCTTCATGACATATGCCATCCTTATCTTTATCTCACTTCTAATTAAGGTTGAATTTCGAATTTAATCACCACAAAATCACCACGTGACCCTCTAATCTGATTAGGGGCATGGGAATTTCGAAATTGAAAGAGGGAAGTGGCAACATGATGAATGGTTTAGATTAGATCAAGCTTCATCATGTAATGGCACATGAACTTGAATTTTGAATTCAAAATTCAAAACCCCACAAAATCCTCCACAAATATGGGATGGTTGGCATGAAGTTAGGTAGGAGAGCAACATTAAAAGGACCTCCATCATCTGGTGGTCGAATTCAAGGAAAAAAGAGAGAAAAAGAAGAAAAAAAAAGGAAAAAAGAGAGAAAAAGAAGAAGAAAAAAGGAAAAAGAAAAGAGAGGAACCCTAGTTCATGCATGAAAAAATTCTGCATTCAATCTAGCTGACTTCTTCCTCCTCTAAGTCCATCGCGCCATTAGTGTTAGGGGTCCCTGATAAGAGTCTTTAGATCAGATCTAAGTCCTCTTCAATCCCTTTAAACCTTTCCTCCAAGTTCTTCCAAGAAGGCGGATCAAAAGTTGATAGTGTTTGGAAGATCAAATTTCAGCCTCAAGAAATTCTGCGCAAGCTAGCACTTCCGTAGGATTGGATCTCTTCAGGAACTTCGCGTGGACTTCTCGTAGAGGCCATTCGTGTGCGTGGCTGCGAAGTCGAGGATCAGATCCACAAGTTTCATCCATCATAAAAGGTATTAATCCTACATTAATCTTTTATTATGGTGTCAAGATCTAGGTCTGATTCCCCGAGGTTTTACCCTCTTTTGGGGCTCCTCACGGAGATATCTCCAGAATCCATTCAATGGATATTCAGAGATTAATCGGAATAGAGTTCTTAAGTTTCAGATCTGATAGTTAATCATGCATGAAAGTTTTAGCATAATTGTTTAAACGATTCCGGCATAATCCTATGTGTTCTTAAGGTGCTGATTTCTAGATTTGATCTTGTAAGCATGCATGAATTAAATTGTTTGATTCGATTTTTCCGCTGCGTTTTAAAACTTAAAAAGAACTACGTATGGCTTGATCCCCCTTATGAAGGGGTACGTAGGCAACCCGATCAGGTTCAGCCATGGTTTTAAAAAAAAAAAAAATCCGCATGCTTAACACCGAAGAACCTAGGATTCACTTTCAGTGGTATCAGAGCAAAGGTCCAAGAGTTGTGACCGATCTTCGGAAACTCTCACGCGTGATCGTGTGACGAAGCGTGGCTCTCCGTCCGGAGGCGTATAGAGATGCGTGCTCTGATAGGTATACATGGGTGTCACCCTATTTTTAATAGGACCGAACCCATGTAGGAGTGGAGACTCCCCCCATCAGTGGTATCAGAGCCAGGTTCATGTTTAAACTTTTATGTTTTAATTCTTGTAATTAAATCTGAAATCATGAGCATGCTTAGATTAGATCTAAAGTATTTTTTATGATTGATTTAATTGCTGATTATGCATGATTAACTAGATCTGAAATTTTGAATGCATATGATGCATGTTTGTGTTAAGATTTGTAACATAAATAAATCTGAAATCATAATATTGTTTAGATTAGATCTAAATAAAATTTATGATTCATATGATCTCTGATTTTAATGAACAAATCAGATCTGAAAATAAAAGTGAAAAAACAAATACATAAGATGTATGTTGTTTGTATTAATTCATGTTGTTATGTATATGTGATGCATGAACATTAAATATAATGACTTAAACATGAATTTAATCTGATTACATGTGATTAATTACAAAAACTCAGATCTGAAAATATGTTTTAAGAACTGAAAGATTGTAATTAATATGTAATTAAAAAGAAATATGCAATGATCAAAACTTTCATAAGTCTAAACTTAATTGAGAATTAAGTGTTATGAAATAGAATTGTAACTCAATTAATTGACATTGTATAATTCTTTGGGCATATGGGTTAGCTTGAATCAAGTTCCTAGGATTGGGTTAGACCTAAGGTTAGAATCATACATGGACAAATAGAATTAATTGATCAAATCTAATTAAGTAGTAACTAGATTAGGTCAAGAAAATTCTAGATCAATTTACAATAGTTGTAGATGGATCAAGTCCATGTCTTTGATTAGACCAAGATGGAACTTGATTTAGGCTCAGAGGTGTAGCCCGAGTCATTTGAGTAATCAAATCGAAATTGATTAACCAGTCGGTGTCTAAGGTAAGTTTGGCAGTTTTGACCGGTGGTTTTTAATTGGGAGCTACTCGCACTGATTCGTCTTTGCCGAGTTAATGGCATATCCCTTCCACCGATCTCACTTACCTGGCCGACATGGTCAATCACATTTTGATTGGATCACTTAATGATTCGAGTTAGCCCATGCCTATAAGGAAAATCAGTTTGACTGATTTAGGTGTCTCCTTAACCGGTTTGAGTCTAATCTGATTTGGTGAAGTCAGTGGGAGAAATTAGACTAACCGGATCTTCTCATCTATCCTAATTATGAAATCCTCTAAAATTATTAGGTCCTTAAAATGAAATGGTTATGGGGATAACTAGGTCATAGCCTCCCATTAAGTTGGGTGATAATGGGTCCAATGTTTTGATAATTATTGGAGGCGCGACACGCCTGGTACTTATCAAGCATTGGAATTGTCATTCAATATATGATGAGTTAAGTGTACCTTCAATAGGCGGTCAGGTGAGCCGAGCCATACTCGGGCTTGGTCGTCTATTAGTTGATTAGACTTAACCCTATCATTTAGTGGTTGGACCTGACTAGGGTATTCGGTGGAGGCGCCACACGCCTGCCGAAGAACCTAGGGCAAAATTATCACTAGAAGTTGCTTGGTGAAGCAACTGGTTTAGAACCTACCAATAGGTGCATATGGGTTAGCCGAGCCACACTCGGGCCTATATGCGATCTATTGGGTTCTAGTGCCCACTAAAGAATTAGGAGTAATTTTTCGAATTGGAGGTAGAGGCTACCAATTTGTATAAAATAGTGGGAGTATCTTTAGACTAAAGTCCAAGTCTACTATGTTTAGTCAATTCATATACTAATAGCCAAATTTTCTTTTATGTAGAAATGGCCACAAGTTTGTCACTTCGCTCATTATTGGATAATGACAAGTTGACTAGTCCCAACTTCAATAATTGGTATAGAAAGCTGAAAACTCAGCATAGTCAGACCAAAAGGATTAAGGATGACCAAAGTCAGGCAGAATGCTTCTATTGTAAGAAGCAGGGGCATTGGAAGAGGAATTGTCCTCAGTACCTTACCTCACTTGACCCGAACAGGCTAAGCAAGAGAAAAGGGCAATCAGTTGCTGATCAAGGTATTTATATGATAACACCTTGTAATTTCTCTATATGTGATAATTCAACCTGGGTATTAGATACTGGAAGTCCGTTTAATATATGCAATTCATTGCAAGGACTTCAGGTCAATGAGAGATTTGAAAACAGCGAGAGATTCCTGAATGTTGGAGATGGAAGATCTGTTCCAGTTCTAGCTTTAGAAAATCTCAAACTTGTTTTCAATTCTCATGTAGTTGTCTTGAGTGATTGTCACTATTGTCCTGCATTCTTATTGAATGTAATTTCCGTAGGCCTTTTGGCCATGAACGGTTATGAAATTTCAATAAAGAAATATTCTTGTGATATCATTATGAATGGTGTTACTGTAATGAATGGACAATTGAGCAATGGCATCTACTTGTTATCACAACCTGTTAATGTAATGTACACGTCAAGTAAGCGTCCTAGAATAGATAATGTCACGGATGTCTACCTTTGGCATCATAGGCTAGGTCATATTAACAAGAACAGGATGAACAGGTTAAGTAAAGAGGAAATCCTCAATGTTAATGATTGTGAATCATTGACAACCTGTGAGTCATGTCTTCTTGGTAAGATGACCAAATCACCTTTTACCGGAAAAGGTGAACGAGCCAGTGATTTATTGACCCTTGTACATTCTGATGTATGTGGGCCAATAAGCACAGATGCTAGAGGTGGGTATTCATATTTCATTACGTTTACAGACGACCTTTCTAGGTATGGTTATGTCTATTTAATGAGACATAAATCTGAAGCATTTGAAATGTTCAAATTGTATCGTAATGAAGTAGAAAAACAAACTGGAAAGAGTATTAAAACTCTTCGATCAGATCGAGGAGGCGAATACCTTTCCAATGAGTTTTTGACATATTTAGGAGAGAATGGGATTCTCTCCCAATGGACTCCTCCTGGTACACCACAGTATAACGGTGTATCAGAAAGAAGAAATCGAACTCTGTTAGACATGGTTCGATCCATGATGGGGTTTGCAAGTCTGCCCATATCCTTTTGGGGATATGCACTTGAGTCAGCCTGCTACATTCTAAATAAGGTTCCAAGTAAGTCTGTAAATAAAACACCACATGAGATGTGGACTGGACGTAAGCCAATGCTGTCTCACCTTAGGGTTTGGGGGTGTCCAGCATATGTCAAACGTTTGAAGACAGACAAACTTGAACCCAAGTCTGACAAATGTTTCTTTGTTGGTTATCCTAAAGAAACTAAAGGATATTACTTCTACTTTGCTGAAGAACAAAAGTTATTCGTAAGCAATAGAGCTATTTTCTTAGAGAAAGAATTCCTTAGTGAAGGAACTAAAAGCTCTAATGTTGAGCTTAGGGAAGTTCAACATGTAGAAGATCCGACACCATCTACTGAACTAGTTGAGTCAGATTTGATTAGATCAGATCCAGAACCCATCTTAGATGCACCATTAAGGCGATCAGGTAGAGTACCACGTCAGCCGGACAGATACTACGGTTTCTTGGTCCAGGACGGAGATCCTGTCGAACTTGATGAAAACAATGAGGATCCGATCACCTATATGGATGCTATGCAGAGGCATGACTCTGATGCATGGCTTGGAGCCATGCAATCCGAAATGGAATCCATGAAGGTCAATGATGTATGGACATTAGTTGACCCACCCGAAGGGATTAAACCCATAGGGTGTAAGTGGATTTTCAAAAGAAAACGGGGCGCAGACGGAAAAGTAGAGACCTATAAAGCCCGTCTGGTTGCCAAGGGATATCGTCAACGTTATGGTATTGACTATGACGAGACGTTTTCTCCTGTGGCAATGCTCAAATCCATTCGGATTATGCTTGCGATAGCAGCACACTTAGATTATGAAATCTGGCAGATGGATGTTAAAACCGCTTTTCTAAATGGAGATTTAGAAGAAGAGGTGTATATGATGCAACCTGATGGTTTTATATCTGCAGATGAGTCTAAGGTGTGCAAGCTTCAAAAATCCATTTATGGATTAAAGCAAGCTTCACGGAGTTGGAACATACGATTTGATAAGGTGATCAAATCATATGGCTTCATTAAGAATGAAGAGGAACCTTGCATTTATAAATGGACAAATGGTTCAGTTATTATATTTCTTGTTTTGTATGTGGATGACATTCTTTTAATCGAGAATGACATTCCTGCATTACAAGGAATAAAGGTTTGGCTATCATCTCAATTTGCCATGAAGGATTTGGGAGAAGCATCTTACATCCTAGGGATGAAGATCTATAGAGATAGATCTAGAAGATTGCTTGGATTATCCCAATCCACATACATTGATACTATACTGAAAAGGTTCAGTATGATTAATTCCAAGAAAGGCTATCTTCCAATGGGCCATGGAATTAACCTCTCTAAAAGGGATTGTCCGACAACCTCTCAAGAAAGAGAGACTATGGATAGAATTCCATATGCTTCGGCAGTGGGATCTATAATGTATGCCATGACATGTACTAGACCAGACGTGGCATACTCACTAGGAGTAGTGAGTAGATACCAGTCTGATCCAGGTAGCAACCACTGGAAGGTTGTCAAAACCATCCTTAAGTATTTGAGAAATACTAAAGATCAGTGGCTTGTCTATGGTGATTCTGACTTAAAACTTGAGGGATATACCGATTCAAGTTTTCAGTCAGATCAAGATGATAGCAAGAGCGTGTCGGGATATATCTTCACTCTTAAGGGTGGGGCCATCTGCTGGAAGAGTTCCAAGCAGCATACAGTGGCAGATTCTACATGTGAAGCAGAATACATTGCAGCATCTGATGTAGCCAAGGAAGCCGTATGGTTGCGCAAGTTCATCACCGAGCTGGAAGTGGCACCTTCCATTGATGGTCCAGTTCCTATATTTTGTGATAACACTGGAGCCATAGCTCAGGCAAAGGAACCTAAAGCACATCAGCGGACCAAGCATATTCTGCGACGTTATCACCTGGTTCGAGAGATTATAGAACGAGGTGATATTGATCTTCAGAAGATTGACACAAAAGAAAATCTGGCTGACCCATTTACCAAAGTCCTCGGCATCAAAGAGTTCAACGAACACAAGTCGAAGATGGGTATTAGATACTGTGCCGATTGGCTTTAGGCTAAGTGGGAGTTGTTGGGAATTGTATCCTAAATGTCAATCGTCAGCATATTGATGATTGAATATTGTAAATAAATTGACAAATTAATAAAGTATTATTTGGCATTATTCATCATTTCATCTTCAAATGAACTCTTATATGATGAAGTCCTTAGGACTTATGTTATGATAAAGGAGGATTTATCTTTGAGTCCTTAAACTTGTTCGCGACCAAATGATATGTTGTTACTAGGACGACAACATTATCGAGATTAGGTCGTTGTGTGACATATACGTTGGTTGTCCTCTTAACCAAGGAGTGTGGAGACACTGGTATGCCATACAGGTGAAGTGTAGGAGTACATTTCACTGAACGTGACCAATTCCGGAACGCTCTACTGTCGAGAGATGTTCCGAGTGGATATGGGTATAAGTTTGGCTCTCTGACCTGAGACCGCAACCTGTGACTAGCAAGCAACTCACTGTACTTTGGTACCGGACTACCTGAATTTCTAATTCAGTGACGGAAGGTCACTGGGTGCAGTCAAGTACTTGCGTAGTCAGTTGTGAGTCAAGATGGAATTGACCCCTCCTGCAAACAGGAGATAATGTCTTGTGACTAATTTAGCAAAACCTTGGCCAGGGTAATCTCAGTGAGGAGTCACGGGATATCTAAAGTTAATCACATAATGGATGTACTAATTATAGGGTTGACAGTGAGCTCTAAGTCATCCTGGCATTAGGAGTCAAAGGGATTGAATTATACAGTAACCATAGTTCAGGGTTCCAGAATATTTGCTTCGCATATATTCGGCCTATTCGGACGTCGGGTACCATTGCTAGATGGTCACATCGATTAGTGTAGGAAGTCGTTCCTATACTACCGGCTTAGGTTCGAACCTATGAGGTCACACGCATAGAAGATTCCTGATTGATGAAGAAGGCTGATGAATGATTAAGAATCATTCAGGGGTAATTTGGTCAATTCGATTGGCAAATTATCTTATAAAATAATTAAAGTAATTATCGGAGGATTAATTAGTAATTAGATTGCTAATGAACTCAATTGGATTGAGTAATTAGACTAAGGATGAGCCAAATTGAATTAGATTCAATTCTGGGCTCAATCAGGATTTTTGACCTGATTGGATTAGGTCTGAATCAAGAGGACTTAGGTTGACCAAATTAAATTAGATTAAATTTGTGCTTAATTAGGGATTGACCTAATTGGATTAGGTTCAACCCATGGTAATTGAATCATTCTAATTGTTAGGATTTAATTAAATTAAATGGGTTTGATCTGAAACTATTCGGATCTTGAAATCCACTTGTCACATATCCATGCATGGCGCCATAAATTGATTTTTAATATGATTAAAAATTAATTTAATTTATTTAATGGTGCCATGGGACACTTGGCAACATCAGAGACCTCTTTCATCATTAGATGGGTCGAAATGGAGAGATAAATTCATGAAAAGAATTGGATAAGATCAAATTCTCTCTCTTCATGACATATGCCATCCTTATCTTTATCTCACTTCTAATTAAGGTTGAATTTCGAATTTAATCACCACAAAATCACCACGTGACCCTCTAATCTGATTAGGGGCATGGGAATTTCGAAATTGAAAGAGGGAAGTGGCAACATGATGAATGGTTTAGATTAGATCAAGCTTCATCATGTAATGGCACATGAACTTGAATTTTGAATTCAAAATTCAAAACCCCACAAAATCCTCCACAAATATGGGATGGTTGGCATGAAGTTAGGTAGGAGAGCAACATTAAAAGGACCTCCATCATCTGGTGGTCGAATTCAAGGAAAAAAGAGAGAAAAAGAAGAAAAAAAAAGGAAAAAAGAGAGAAAAAGAAGAAGAAAAAAGGAAAAAGAAAAGAGAGGAACCCTAGTTCATGCATGAAAAAATTCTGCATTCAATCTAGCTGACTTCTTCCTCCTCTAAGTCCATCGCGCCATTAGTGTTAGGGGTCCCTGATAAGAGTCTTTAGATCAGATCTAAGTCCTCTTCAATCCCTTTAAACCTTTCCTCCAAGTTCTTCCAAGAAGGCGGATCAAAAGTTGATAGTGTTTGGAAGATCAAATTTCAGCCTCAAGAAATTCTGCGCAAGCTAGCACTTCCGTAGGATTGGATCTCTTCAGGAACTTCGCGTGGACTTCTCGTAGAGGCCATTCGTGTGCGTGGCTGCGAAGTCGAGGATCAGATCCACAAGTTTCATCCATCATAAAAGGTATTAATCCTACATTAATCTTTTATTATGGTGTCAAGATCTAGGTCTGATTCCCCGAGGTTTTACCCTCTTTTGGGGCTCCTCACGGAGATATCTCCAGAATCCATTCAATGGATATTCAGAGATTAATCGGAATAGAGTTCTTAAGTTTCAGATCTGATAGTTAATCATGCATGAAAGTTTTAGCATAATTGTTTAAACGATTCCGGCATAATCCTATGTGTTCTTAAGGTGCTGATTTCTAGATTTGATCTTGTAAACATGCATGAATTAAATTGTTTGATTCGATTTTTCCGCTGCGTTTTAAAACTTAAAAAGAACTACGTATGGCTTGATCCCCCTTATGAAGGGGTACGTAGGTAACCCGATCAGGTTCAGCCATGGTTTTAAAAAAAAAAAAAATCCGCATGCTTAACACCGAAGAACCTAGGATTCACTTTCATTATTGACCCTTATACATTCGGATGTATGTGGGCCAATGAGCACAGATGCTAGAGGTGGGTATTCATATTTCATTACGTTTACAGACGACCTTTCTAGGTATGGTTATGTCTATTTAATGAGACATAAATCTGAAGCATTTGAAATGTTCAAATTATATCGTAATGAAGTAGAAAAACAAACTGGAAAGAGTATTAAAACTCTTCGATCAGATCGAGGAGGCGAATACCTTTCCAATGAGTTTTTTGACATATTTAGGAGAGAACGGGATTCTCTCCCAATGGACTCCTCCTGGTACACCACAGTATAACGGTGTATCAGAAAGAAGAAATCGAACTCTGTTAGACATGGTTCGATCCATGATGGGGTTTGCGAGTCTGCCCATATCCTTTTGGGGATATGCACTTGATTCAGCCTGCTACATTCTAAATAAGGTTCCAAGTAAGTCTGTAAATAAAACACCACATGAGATGTGGACTGGACGTAAGCCGATGCTCTCTCACCTTAGGGTTTGGGGGTGTCCAGCATACGTCAAACGTTTGAAGATAAAAAAACTTGAACCCAAATCTGACAGATATTTTTTTGTTGGTTATCCTAAAGAAACTAAAGGATATTACTTCTACTTTGCTAAAGAACAAAAGTTGTTCATAAGCAATAGAGCTGTTTTCTTAGAGAAAGAATTCCTTAGTGAAGGAACTAAAAGCTCTAATGTTGAGCTTAGAAAAGTTCAATATGTAGAAGATTCGACACCATCTACTGAACTAGTTGAGTCGGATTTGATTAGATCAGATCCAGAACCCATATTAGATGCACCATTAAGGCGATCGGGTAGAGTACCACGTCAGCCGGACAGATACTACGATTTCTTGGTCCGGGACAGGGATCCTATCGAACTTGATGAAAATGATGAGGATCCGATCGCATATATGGATGCAATGCAGAGGTATGACTCTGATAAATGGCTCGGAGCCATGCAATCCGAAATAGAATCCATGAAGGTCAATGATGTATGGACATTAGTTGACCTACCCGAAGGGATTAAACCCATAGGGTGTAAGTGGATTTTCAAAAGAAAACGGAGCGCAGACGAAAAAGTAGAGACTTATAAAGCCCGTCTGGTTGCCAAGGAATATCGTCAACGTTATGGTATTGATTATGACGAGATATTTTCTCCTGTGGCAATGCTCAAATCCATTCGGATTATGCTTGCGATAGCAGCACACTTAGATTATGAGATCTGGCAGATGGATGTTAAAACCGCTTTTCTAAATGGAGATTTAGAAGAGGAGGTGTATATGTTGCAACCTGAAGGTTTTATATCTGCAGATGAGTCTAAGATGTGCAAGCTTCAAAAATCCATTTATGGATTAAAGCAAGCTTCACGGAGTTGGAACATACGATTTGATAAGGTGATCAAATCATATGGTTTCATTAAGAATGAAGAGGAATCTTGCATTTATAAATGGGCAAATGGTTCAGTTATCATATTTCTTGTTTTGTATGTGGATGACATTCTTTTAATCAGGAATGACATTCCTGCATTACAAGGAATAAAGGTTTGGCTATCATCTCAATTTGCCATGAAGGATTTGGGAGAAGCATCTTACATCCTAGGGATGAAGATCTATAGAGATAGATCTAAAAGATTGCTTGGATTATCCCAATCCACATACATTGATACTATACTGAAGAGGTTCAGTATGATTAATTCCAAGAAAGGCTATCTTCCAATGGGCCATGGAATTAACCTCTCTAAAAGGGATTGTCCGACAACCTCTCAAGAAAGAGAGAGTATGGATAGAATTTCATATGCTTCGGCAGTGGGATCTATAATGTATGCCATGACATGTACTAGACTAGACGTGGCATACTCACTAGGAGTAGTGAGCAGATACCAGTCTGATCCAGGTAGCAACCACTGGAAGGTTGTAAAAACCATCCTTAAGTATTTGAGAAATACTAAAGATCTGTGGCTGGTCTACGGTGATTCTGACTTAAAACTTGAGGGATATACCGACTCAAGTTTTCAGTCAGATCAAGATGATAGCAAGAGTGTGTCGGGATATATCTTTACTCTTAATGGTGGGTGTTGCTGGTGGTCCAAACCGAGAACGATTGGCACAGCGGTGTGAACGGGGTTCCCTTTGAGTTGCTTTGGTTGCGCTCCGCCCTCCGTCGTGAAACCTGCAAGCAAGCCTCGCACCACCACCGGGGTAGTGGGGGCCCTCCGACGATCAAGTCAGAGGAGATCGAAGGAGAAGGAGAAGGAGAAGGTAGCAGGTGAGATGATACTCTGGAAGATATATCTTATCCTCCCCCTTCCCCCCCAGCCTCATATATATCAGGCTGGGGGGTTTTTCCGGGGATTCGTCATCGTGTGGCACGATGGGGCTGCCACTGTTGGGGGGTTTTTCCGGAGATTCGTCATCGTGTGGCACGATGGGGCTGCCACTGACATGGCCGTTACAGGGCGTCGTGGGGCAGCGCTGGGTACAGCCATGGCAGGGCATAGTGGAGCTCCGCGTTGTACGGCTGTTACAGGGGATCGTGGGGCAGCACCGGATACGGCTGTTGCAGAGAGTAGTGGAGCAGGGGGCCGCGGCGTGCCTCAGAGGAACAGTCTGTTGTTGTCGAGAGATTGTCGACTCGGGGTCGGATTGCTGGATTAAGGGGCAGCCGACTCGGGGTCGGGCTGCGGAGCCGAAGATATCCGACCCGAGGTCGGATTGCTGGATCAAGGGGCAGCCGACTCGGGGTCGGGCTGCGGAGCCGAAGATATCCGACCCGAGGTCGGATTGCTGGATCAAGGGGCAGCCGACTCGGGGTCGGGCTGCGGAGCCGAAGATATCCGACCCAAGGTCGGATTGCTGGATCAAAGGGCAGCCGACTCGGGGTCGGGCTGCGGAGCCGAAGATATCCGACCCGAGGTCGGATTGCTGGATTAAGGGGCAGCCGACTCGGGGTCGGGCTGCGGAGCCGAAGATATCCGACCCGAGGTCGGATTGCTGGATCAAGGGGCAGCCGTAGTCTTCCTGGGCGCGCGTGCCGGTCACGTGGGGCATGGTGGCTAAGTTCCCCCGTAACAGTAGCCCCCCACTGCCGAGCTTGGAACCAGGAGGGGAACGGGTGAAGGGAGTGATGCTTCGAGATTGCCGCCATCCCTCGGAGAGGCGCGCGCGCTCCGAGCTTCCCGCCTTCTTTATGGCGTATGGCAGTTGTCGCTGATCTGGCGGTCTACGGATTTCGGCGGACATCCTTCCTTAATGGCGTCGATTCGCCTTTGGGGTGCGAACAAACTTTCGGCAGCCAGGCGTCCTCTGGCGTCACCGAGGCGTCACCCGCCTTTCCACCTATTTAACCGGGGGGCCCTCCCCCGTCCGCCTTTCTCTTCACAGGCATCTTCAAGTTTCTCCCTTGTGCCGCTGCCGTTGCCGCCGAACCGTTCGTTCGCTCCTCCTTTGACGCTCTCGGAGCCGTTCTTCCTTCCTTTCCGGTGAGTTGCCCCACTCTTCAATTTAGGGCTCTCCGTACTTTCTCCTTTCGTGTTAGTGTACTCCAGTCGTTCCGGTGCCTTCCCCCCTCTTGACCCCGTCCTGACCGTAGGTTCGCTGGCCATTAGTGATGGACGAAGTAAGGGCGGACCGCATTCAGTCGGAGCTGGTCCCTGAAGACCTAGATAGGTTCGTGGCCCGGTACCACCTTTTCGAAGCCTGCAACATTACGCTCCCGGGGCCTGAGGAGAGGATGTCCCATCCTCCTTCAGGGAAGGTCGCCATCAATGAGGACATCCTTCGGGCTGGGTTCCGCTTTCCTCCCTCGGACTTAGTCGTGCAGGTGCTTCGGGGTTTAAGAGTGGCGCCGACGCAACTGGTGCCGAACTCATGGCGTATCCTGACGGCCTTCCAGGTTCTCTGCCACATGCATGAGGTTTCTGCCACCCTGAATGTCTTTTGGGAATGCTACGGCCTGAACGGCCATCCCCGGGACAGAGGGTGGTGGTGCTTCGGGGCGCGGCGAGGGTGTGGCCTCGTCAAGGATGCTCCTTCCTCCATTCACGGCTGGAAGGAGCGTTTCTTTTTCATTGACGTAGATCCCTCTTGGAGAATCGGGACAACCTGGGAGACGCCGATGAAGTCCCCGATCGGCTTATCGAGGTTGTCGAGGGAGGAGTCCGATGGCGTTGCCGTCTTGAGGGGGCTGGTTGCCGAGGGCCGGCTTCCCCCGGTGTCCCGCCTTATTTCCGAGGATGCCTTGGTGAACGTCGGTCTGAGCTCGGTCCCCGCCGACCGTGAGCCCGCCACCACTTCTTTTTAGCTCTTTTCTCCTCTTTCGTTTCTTCTTTCCATCAGTTTCTCAGTCTCCGACCATCTCGTCCTTTTTGCAGAAATCGACGACGTCATGCGGTCGGACAAGGCGATGGCTGTCAGTAGGGCGTCCCTACTGAAAGCGGTCCGGAGGAAGAAACGGACTCCTCCGAGCGGGGTCCCACCGGCGAAGAAGTCCCGCCAGCAGGCGACTCCGACGCCGACAAACGGGTCCGGACCCACCGATCAGGGGGGCGCCGCGGGCTCGGACCGACAGTTGACGCCGTATCAGCCCTCCGGTGATGAGACTACCGCTTTTCCGGAGGCGTCACCCGGGCGCGCCCGAGACGGCCGGGTCGGACGCAATCGGTCCCCAGCCCGGCCTTCGACTCGGTCGGCTTCGGATGATACGAGAAGGAGCGCGCCGAGGCCCCGGCCGAGCGGGACCCTGTCGATTTCTGGAGCGGCCCCCGCCCCGAGCACGGCCAGCATGACTCTCTCCCAAGCAATGGGTAAGGGTAAGGCCGCAGAACCACCGTCCGGCTCCGGGGCGAAGTCGGGGTCAGCCTTCACTTTCGCCGGCGCCCGAAACCTCATCGAGACGGTGCTGCTGGAGAGTGACCGTAGGCGGGTCCGGCAGATGGGGATCCCTGACGTCGGAGCTGCCAGCTGCGTCTGTCTCATGTCGGTGAGTGTTCTTCTGGCCGCTTTCGTCATTTATAGGTTCTATTGATCCCCGCCTGACACCCTCATTTTTCCTATCTCTTAGCTCGCCCAGTACATGATCCGTCTGGAGGAAAGCTACGAGGAACAGGCGAGGCTTCTGGCGAGGGCCGAGAGCCGACTGAAAGCTGTAGAGGAGGGAGGCCAGGCTGCGGCAGGGAGGACGACCAGGGACCTCGAGACGAGGCTCCAGGTGGCCGAAGAGCGGGTACTTGGCTTCGCCGCCCTCGAGAGGCAACTGTTGGAGACTCAGGAGCAACTCAAGATTGCCTCGGGTCTCGAAGGCGAGATCAGGAAGGCGGAGGAGCGGGCCGAAGAGCAGTCCCGGAAGGCTGCCGACTTCCGGGAGAGGTGGGAGAAGGCCCAGCAGTCAGCCGACAACGCCCGCAACCGAGCCCGATCTCTCGAAGCCAAGCTGGCCGAATTGGAATCGGCCTTGGAGGAGTCCCGCGCGAGCAACCAGGAGCTTCATTCGCGCCTGGAGGAGGCTGAGGCTGCTCGCGTTGCTGCCGAGGCGAAGCACATGGAGGCTCGGGCAGATCTGCTGAGGGTCTCCTCCGAGGCGGACGACCGGATTGTGGCGAAGGTCATGGAGGCGAAAGCTCAGATTACGGAGCGAGCGGAGGCGGCGCTGGCCGAGAAGAGCGCGGAAATCGGGCGTCAGGCGGTACAGGCCTATCGTCAGTCCGCCGAGTTCATCCGTGACATGTCGGACGCGGGGTCCGACTCCTTTGTCTTAGACTTCGATGAAGGCCTGGCGAGGGTGTCCGCTAGATACCCCAAAATTGACCTGAGTGGGGTCTCCCTCCTCGACTCCCCTTCGATGCCATTGCCTGCTGATTCTCCAACTGTCTCCCTATCCCTTGCGGGTGTGCTCGCCGTTCCCGACCTAGGGGTTCCTCCAAGCTGACCCTCTGTATTTTTCTTTGTTCTTTTCTTTGTATGTTGGCGTTTTGCCATGTTGTATGGGTCTCGGCCCTGGTGCAATGAAAGTTAATGCAAACAGAGTGTTTCCTCATTTCACTTTCATCCTTCCTCTTTTTAACTCTCGGTAGCGCCTCGCCGACTCCTGACTCTTGAAGTTCTTCCGGCGCTAGGCCAGGCATCCGAGGGTTAGGCCTCAGGAAATTCATCCGGCGCTAGGCCAGGCATCCGAGGGTTAGGCCTCAGGAAATTCATCCGGCGCTAGGCCAGGCATCTGAGGGTTAGGCCTCAGGAAATTCTTCCGGCGCTAGGCCAGGCATTCGAGGGTTAGGCCTCAGAAAATTCATCCGGCGCTAGGCCAGGCATCCGAGGGTTAGGCCTCAGGAAATTCTTCCAGCGCTAGGCCAGGCATCCGAGGGTTAGGCCTCAGGAAATTCTTCCGGCGCTAGGCCAGGCATCCGAGGGTTAGGCCTCAGGAAATTCTTCCGGCGCTAGGCCAGGCATCCGAGGGTTAGGCCTCAGAAAATTCTTCCGGCACTAGGCCAGGCATCCAAGGGTTAGGCCTCAGGAAATTCTTCCGGCACTAGGCCAGGCATCCGAGGGTTAGGCCTCAGGAAATTCTTCCGGCACTAAGCCAGGCATCCGAGGACTGAGCCTTGGGGAATTCCGCTCGTTGGTTGGCCAAGGCTGGCGCAAGCCGAGGCGACCGGTCGGGGCTTCAGGCTAGTCTGCTCCCGGGATGATCATCGGGTTAGCCTGGCATCCGAGGACTGAGCCTCGGGAAATTCCGCTCGTTGGTCGGCCAAGGCTGGCGCAAGCCGAGGCGACCGGTCGGGGCTTCAGGCTAGTCTGCTCCCGGGATGATCATCGGGTTAGCCTGGCATCCGAGGACTGAGCCTCGGGGAATTCCGCTCGTTGGTCGGCCAAGGCTGGCGCAAGCCGAGGCGACCGGTCGGGGCTTCAGGCTAGTCTGCTCCCGGGATGATCATCGGGTTAGCCTGGCATCCGAGGGCCGAGCCTCGGGGAATTCCGCTCGTTGGTCGGCCAAGGCTGGCGCAAGCCGAGGCGACCGGTCGGGGCTTCAGGCTAGTCTGCTCCCGGGATGATCATCGGGTTAGCCTGGCATCCGAGGGCCGAGCCTCGGGAAATTCCGCTCGTTGGTTGGCCAAGGCTGGCGCAAGCCGAGGCGACCGGTCGGGGCTTCAGGCTAGTCTGCTCCCGGGATGATCATCGGGTTAGCCTGGCATCCGAGGGCCGAGCCTCGGAGAATTCCGCTCGTTGGTCGGCCAAGGCTGGCGCAAGCCGAGGCGACCGGTCGGGGCTTCAGGCTAGTCTGCTCCCGGGATGATCATCGGGTTAGCCTGGCATCCGAGGGCCGAGCCTCGGGGAATTCCGCTCGTTGGTCGGCCAAGGCTGGCGCAAGCCGAGGCGACCGGTCGGGGCTTCAGGCTAGTCTGCTCCCGGGATGATCATCGGGTTAGCCTGGCATCCGAGGGCCGAGCCTCGGGGAATTCCGCTCGTTGGTCGGCCAAGGCTGGCGCAAGCCGAGGCGACCGGTCGGGGCTTCAGGCTAGTCTGCTCCCGGGATGATCATCAGGTTAGCCTGGCATCCGAGGACTGAGCCTCGGAGAATTCCGCTCGTTGGTCGGCCAAGGCTGGCGCAAGCCGAGGCGACCGGTCGGGGCTTCAGGCTAGTCTGCTCCCGGGATGATCATCGGGTTAGCCTGGCATCCGAGGACTGAGCCTCGGGGAATTCCGCTCGTTGGTCGCGCGCCTATCACTTGCCGCTCGACGGGGTTTCTCCGTGGCCAGCTGCGATCGTATTTCTCCTCTCGACGCGTCGCCTGGGGAACACCAGAAGGCTATTAAATGCTAATTGAGGCATTACCTGGGAAATCGGATCGACCAGTTGCCGCTTGCGAGGAGTGCCAGTTAAGCAGCCACGATACGCGCGTTCTTCGAGGCGGATGCGGCCTGGGCGCGTGCGGAGATACGTGTGCCGTGGGATACACGCCGTCCGGAGTGTCCTGCATAAAGAATGCAATTAAGGAGAACGACGCTTAGGAGGTCGTGGGAGGATACGCCTCGAGAGCCGGAACGGCTCCGGATTCGATGCGCCCGCATTTATTGGAGCCACCCGCATCGGAACGACCGGGGGGGCCACAGTTTGGCTATAAATATAAGCGCAGGTGCGGTGGAGCCTGCCAAGCCGGAGCTGTTCAGGTTGCCATGGATCGTGGACCTCCTCTCCGGTGCGTGGCTGGGAAGCCCCTGCCGGAAGAACGGGAGGTGCGCCCCTCGCGACTTCCGCCAACTAGCCGTTTCATCTGGGATCAATGGGGAGGTTCTCTCCGGTGGAACTCCGCCCTAGGCATTTCATCCGGGATCACACCCCCCCTCTTTTCCGTCCCACCTCCCGATTGAGCTTTGCGCCAGACGCCTCATCCGGGATCGCGCCTCCTCGCGCTCTTCTCCCTTGTATTCCTTCCCTCCCCTTCTCTTGGGGAGGGCCGGAATATCCTTTGGAGGTGGCGTTCCTCTAGGAGCAGTGTGAACTCCTTCTTCGTCCACTTCTTCTTCGTCTGCGCTGGCTCTTCGTCTTTTGCGTGAGGCGTCGATGGCACCTCCGGGGAGAAGCACCCACGCCCGGTGGGATTGCAGCTGCTTCGGATGGGTTCGAGATCCCATCTTCAGCTCCACGGAGTCTCCACCTCTTCCTTGTTTTCTTTACTTCCCAATTCCCCTCTGGGAACTCTTTGTAATCACACGAATACACCGTTGTAACCAGGAATTATTGAAATAAAAAGAATTGTATATTTTTCGAACTGTCTTCCTGGCTTTGTCATTCTACTGGTAATACGCCCGCAGGTTAGCGGAATTCTAGCTCCTCGGAATTTCTCGACCATCTAGGGCCTCCAACTGGTAGGAGCCAGGTCGGTTTACCCAGCGAACCCTATACGGGCCTTTCCAATTTGGCGCCAGTTTCCCACCTTCCGTGGGTTGAGATGCTTTGGCTCGCCTTAGCACCAGATCTCCGATTCTGAAAAGTTTCGGTCGGACCTTGGAGTTATAATATCGGGCCACCCTCCGCTGATACATCGCCATCCGAACCTGCGCCATTTCTCTTGCTTCTTCCAAGAGGTCCAGGTTCCCTCGGAGTTGCTCCGAATTGGCCTCGAGTCGGTGCGCGGCCACCCGGGGCGAGGGGAGTCCGAGCTCCACGGGAACAACCGCTTCCGTGCCATAGGTTAGGCTGAAAGGTGTCTCCCCGGTAGGGGTCCGATGCGTGGTCCGATACGCCCAAAGGACATTCTCGAGTTCTTCGACCCAAGCTTGCCCCGTCCGACCGATTCGCGCCTTAATTCCTTGGAGGATTGTCAGATTTGTGACCTCGGCCTCACCGTTGGTTTGGGGATGCGACACAGATGTGAACCGATGCTCGATCCCGAACTCCTCGCAGAAATCACGGAAATGCTGGTTGTCGAACTGTCGACCATTATCCGAGATGAGGACTCGGGGTACCCCAAATCGGACAATGATGTTTTTCTTCACGAACTTCCGGACTTGCGCCTCCGTGATAGTGGCCAGCGGCTCTGCCTCCACCCACCTGGTGAAGTAGTCGATTGCAACAATCAAGAATTTCCGCTGGGCTGAAGCGACGGGGAATGGTCCGAGGATATCCATTCCCCGTTGTGCGAAGGGCCAGGGTGCGGTGATTGGTGCCAAGGGGACAGAAGGGACTCTCTGGACGTTGGCGTGGCGCTGGCAGGCGTCGCATTTCCATACATGATCCTTTGAGTCCTCCAACAAGGTAGGCCAATAATAGCCTTGCCTCATGATCTTGTGCGCCAAGGACCTAGCCCCCAAGTGCGATCTGCAAACGCCCTCGTGGACTTCGCCGAGGACGTAGGCCGCCTCCGAGGGGCGGAGGCACCTTAAGAGGGGGGCGGTAAACGAGGTCCGATACAGCCTCCCTTCATAGAGTACGTAGTGGGCGGACTTCTTGACAAGTCGCCGAGCTTGATCTTCGTCTTCAGGGAGGATCCCTTCGGCGAGGTAGGCGACGAGCGGGTCCATCCAAGACGGCTCCGGATCAATCGCCATCACCGCTCTAGCCTCGCCGATGCTCGGGGCATCCAGGGTCTCCAGGTAGATTGTCCTCGACAAGTTGTGCGCCTCTGTGCCCACCAAGCGGGACAACCTGTCGGCCCTGGCATTTTCGCTTCTGGGGACCTGCTGGATGTCGACACTGCCGAGGTCGGGAATGAGTGCTTGCACCTTCCGGACGTAGTTCTGCATGGTCGGGCTCCGGGCCTCGAACTCCCCACGGACCTGCCCGACCACCAGCTGGGAGTCGGTGAAGACCTTCAAACGCCGGATGCCGAGCTCCCTGGTGAGTTTGAGTCCCGTGACTAGGGCCTCGTACTCCGCCTCGTTGTTGGTCACTGGAAATCCAAATCTCAAGGCATACTCGGCTATCACTCCATCAGGACTGGTAAGGACCAGCCCGGCTCCTCCACCCTCGGGGTTCGACGACCCATCGATGTGAAGCGTCCAGGTCGGGAGGTCGAGGCTGGGCGTTTCCGGCGGTCTAGGTTCCGTCTCCTGCACCGTGCACTCAGCGAGGAAATCCGCGAGCACCTGGGCCTTGATGGCGGGTCGAGGCTGGTAGCGGATGTCGAACTCACCGAGTTCTATTGCCCACTTCACCAGCCGTCCCGCATTCCCGGGGTTGCTGAGGATCTGTCGTAGTGGTTGATCAGTTAAGAGGGTGACAGAATGGGCCTGGAAATAGGGGCGGAGTCTCCTGGTCGCGGTCAGCAGCGCGAAGGCGATCTTTTCAGCCTTCGTGTACCGCATCTCGGCATCCCGTAGGACCCGACTGATGTAGTACACAGGCTTCTGGAGCTTTGCCTCTTCCCGAACAAGCACCGCACTGACCGCGGTTGGGGAGACCGCCAGATAGAGGTAGAGCATCTCCCCTTCCTGCGGCTTGGACAGTAGGGGAGGAGACGCCATGTATTCCTTGAGCTGGTCGAATGCTGCTTGACATTCGGCCGTCCAGAGAAAGTCTTTCGGGCGTTTTAACACCTTGAAGAACGGTTGGCAGCGTTCGGCCGATTTTGCCACAAATCGTCCAAGCGCGGCGACCCTTCCAGCGAGCTCCTGAACCTCCTTTACTTTGGTCGGAGGGGACATACTTTGGATGGCCTTGATTTTGTCCGGGTTGGCTTCGATATCCCGCTAGTTGACAATAAAACCGAGGAACCTCCCGGCCGAAGCGCCGAAGGCGCACTTCGCTGGGTTCAGCTTCATGCGAAACTTCCGCAAGGTGGTGAAAGTCTCCTCCAAATCCGCGATGTGCTGGTCTGCATGGCGGCTCTTCACCAGCATATCGTCCACGTACACCTCCATGTTCCGGCCGATTTGCTCTTTGAAGATTTTGTTGACGAGGCGCTGGTAAGTGGCGCCAGCATTCTTCAGACCGAAGGGCATTACCTTGTAGCAGTACAGCCCCCGGTCTGTTATAAAGGCAGTTTTCTCCTCGTCCTGTGGGGCCATCATTATCTGGTTGTAACCGGAGAAGGCGTCCATGAAAGACAGCAGCTGATATCCGGAAGTCGCGTCGACCAGTTGGTCTATTCGCGGAAGCGGAAAGCTATCCTTAGGGCACGCCTTGTTCAGGTCGGTATAGTCGACGCACATCCTCCACTTTCCGCTCGCCTTCCGGACAAGTACAACATTTGCCAGCCACTCGGGGTAGCTTACCTCCCTTATGAATCCTGCCTCCAAGAGCTTGTCTACCTCCTGGTCGACCACCCGGATCCGATCCGGGGCACAGTGTCTCTTCTTCTGCTTTATTGGTCGGTGGGTCGGGTCGACGTTGAGGGCGTGAGAAATGACCTCCGGGTCGATCCCAGGTACATCGGCCGCCGACCAGGCGAATACATCGGCATTGGCTCGGAGGAATTCCACCAACCGGGTCCGAGCTCCCGGGTCGAGATTGGCGCCGACCCGGACCGCTCGGTCGGGGCGGCCTTCCTCAAGGGGGACTTCGACCATACCCTCGGCCGGCTCCCCCTGCCGCAAGGCCACCTCGTCTCTGGCATCAAGGGACTCGACGCTTAGGGCTTCCACGGGCTTCTTCCCTTTGAGGGTTGCTAGAAAACATTGCCGTGCGGTCGGTTGGTCACCTCGGACCTCTCCGATCCCGACCGCCGTGGGGAACCGCATGAGCAAGTGGTACGTGGAGACCACCGTGCGAAGGGCGGTCAGCCCGAGTCGCCCGAGGATAGCATTGTAGGCCGAGGGAACACGGACGACCAAGAACCCGAGTCGCACCGTGGCTTCTGTGGGTGCGACGCCCGCAGTCACAGGCAGCTCAACGACACCTTCCGCCGGGACAGCGTCACCGGTGAATCCTACGAGGGGGGTGGACATTTTGTGCAACAATTGTCTGGACAAGCTCATCTTTTGGAAGGCCTCGTAAAACAAAATATCAGCTGAGCTTCCACTATCCACAAGAACACGCCTTACATCATAGTTTGCCATAGTGAGAGAGATTACCATGGCGTCATCGTGGGGAGTCTGAACCCCCTTTACATCCTCATCAGAAAAGGTGATTACATTGCCGAACCTCTGCCTCTTTACGACGGCCGTCCCTGACGCTTCCGTCGAGCCCCCTGCGTTCCTCACGGGCCGAGAGCAGCCCCCAGTGATAGTGTGGATCACGCCCGCAACGGGTCGATTCTACTCCCGAGGCTCCGGAGGAGCCGGATCGGCCGGACGCGGGTCTGCGGGGGGACGTCGGTCACTCACATATCGACCGAGACGCCCCCGACGGATAAGAGCCTCGATCTCGTCCCGAAGCTGGAAGCTGTCCTCTGTGTCGTGGCCGTGGTCTCGGTGGTACTCACAGTACGCCCGGGAGGGCCTCTTTCCAGGGATCCTTCGTATCTGTCTCGGGGCCGGGAGGTCCTTCCGCCCCTTGATCTCCATAAGGATCTGGGCCCGGAGAGTCAGGAGAGGGGTGTACCGGTTGAAATGTCGGGGCGGAGAACGAGGGCGCGGGGCGCCGTGGTTCTTCGCCGGCGACGGGCTTCTGCGCCGACGCTGGGGCGTCGGGCTCCTCCTCTGGCGTGCCTCTTTCCGCCTTTTCTTCCCAAGCTTTTGTGGGATCTCGGCGGCCTCCTTGCTCCGGTGGGCGGCCGCCTCCTCGGCGTCCGCATACTGGTTCGCCCGGGACAACAGCTCTGGGAAGCTCCGCGGCAGGCGTTTGTCCAGGGAGAAGGTGAGTCTGCCCTTCCGGAAGCCACGCTTCAGGGCTGAAAGAGCTACCTCCTGACTCAGGTTCCGGACCTCCAGTGTAGCCCTGTTGAAGCGGGTAAGATAATCCCGCAGGCTTTCTCCCTCGTTTTGCCGGACATCAAAGAGGGAGTCGGAGACCAGTCGCCGCCGGCTACTGACGGCGAAATGAGTGATGAAGAGGCGAGTGAACTGGTCGAAGGACCGGATTGAGTCAGCCTCCAGCCCGGCGAACCATGCCCTCGCCGGGCCACGGAGGGTTGCCGGGAAAGCCTTGCAGAGAAGGGGATCTGATGCTCCGTGGAGGAGCATAAGGGTCCTGAAACTCTCGACGTGATCCCGCGGGTCCGCCGCCCCATCATAGGGCTCGATTGCCGGCATTTTGAACCCCGGCGGATTCGGGGTCCGCAGGATCCTCGAGGCGAGCGCCGGCTGGGAGGAGATCTCTAAGTCGGCGAAGGGATCTTTGGAATGGCCCTTTAGGACCTGGAGTTGTCGGTGGAGATCGTCCACCCGCCGGTCCAGGGAACGCGACCGGTGGGTGGGAGACAAGGAGCGGCGAGAGGGGGACCGACTGGAGCGCAGGTTCCTCGAGGACTGGGGGGTCTGGGAACGCGCCCGGGCCCGCCTCTCGTACCCCGCGCAGCTCCGGTGGGAAGGTCCCGGCAGAATGGAGCGTGCTCGAGAATCCTCCTCGCGCCGGCGCTCCTCCCCATGGGAGAGGAAGGAACGCGGGTTGAGGAGGGCAGGCGAACGCTCAGGCAGCGGCGGCTCCTGAGCCTGCTGCGGCGCCCGGGACATCGCACCCTGCAGATTCTGCACCGCCTCCGCGAGGGTGCGAATCTGCTGGGTTAGCTGGTCGAACTGGGCGGCTTCGACCATCTGAATGGGCGGTGGGGCGGTGGAGTGTTGCTGAGAGCGTGTTGGGGATGCAGCGGCCTCCCGTCCAGTGGCGCGAGAGGCCCCGCGACCGGAAGCATTGGAAGCTCCACGACCACCTCGCCGTGCCATTACGACCGTTCTGAGATCCGGTCCCTTCCTCTAGCGCCAACTGTTGCTGGTGGTCCAAACCGAGAACGATTGGCACAGCGGTGTGAACGGGGTTCCCTTTGAGTTGCTTTGGTTGCGCTCCGCCCTCCGTCGTGAAACCTGCAAGCAAGCCTCGCACCACCACCGGGGTAGTGGGGGCCCTCCAACGATCAAGTCAGAGGAGATCGAAGGAGAAGGAGAAGGAGAAGGTAGCAGGTGAGATGATACTCTGGAAGATATATCTTACCCTCCCCCTTCCCCCCCAGCCTCATATATATCAGGCTGGGGGGTTTTTCCGGGGATTCGTCATCGTGTGGCACGATGGGGCTGCCACTGCTGGGGGGTTTTTTCGGGGATTCATCATCGTGTGGCACGATGGGGCTGCCACTGACATGGCCGTTACAGGGCGTCGTGGGGCAGCGCTGGGTACAGCCATGGCAGGGCATAGTGGAGCTCCGCGTTGTACGGCTGTTACAGGGGATCGTGGGGCAGCGCCGGATACGGCCGTTGCAGGAAGTAGTGGAGCAGGGGGCCGCGGCGTGCCTCAGAGGAACAGTCTGTTGTTGTCGAGAGATTGTCGACTCGGGGTCGGATTGCTGGATCAAGGGGCAGCCGTAGTCTTTCTAGGCGCGCGTGCCGGTCACGTGGGGCATGGTGGGTAAGTTCTCCCGTAACAGTGGGGCCATCTGCTGGAAGAGTTCCAAGCAGCATACAGTGGCAGATTCTACATGTGAAGCAGAATACATTGCAGCATCTGATGCAGCCAAGGAAGCCGTATGGTTGCGCAAGTTCATCACCGAGCTGGGAGTGGCACCTTCCATTGATGGTCCAGTTCCTATATTTTGTGATAACACTGGAGCCATAGCTCAGGCAAAGGAACCTAAAGCACATCAGCGGACCAAGCATATTCTACGACGCTATCATCTGGTTCGAGAGATTATAGAACGAGGTGATATTGATTTTCAGAAGATTGACACAAAAGAAAATCTGGCTGACCCATTTACCAAAGTCCTCGGCATCAAAGAGTTCAACGAACACAAGTCGAAGATGGGTATTAGATACTATGACGATTGGCTTTAGGCTAAGTGGGAGTTGTTGGGAATTGTATCCTAAATGTCAATCGTCAGCATATTGATGATTGAATTTTGTAAACAAATTGACAAATTAATAAAGTATTATTTGGCATTATTCATCATTTCATCTTCAAATGAACTCTTATATGATGAAGTCCTTAGGACTTATGTTATGATAAAGGAGGATTTATCTTTGAGTCCTTAAACTTGTTCGCGACCAAATAATATGTTGTTACTAGGACGACAACATTATCGAGATTAGGTCATTGTGTGACATATACGTTGGTTGTCCTCTTAACCAAGGAGTATGGAGACACTGGTATGCTATACAGGTGAAGTGTAGGAGTACATTTCACTGAACGTGACCAATTCCGGAACGCTCTACTGTCGAGAGATGTTCTGAGTGGATATGGGTATAAGTTTGGCCCTCTGACATGAGACCACAACCTGTGACTAGCAAGCAACTCACTGTACTTTGGTACCGGACTACCTGAATTTCTAATTCAGTGACGGAAGGTCACTGGGTGCAGTCAAGTACTTGCATAGTCAGTTGTGAGTCAAGATGGAATTGACCCCTCCTGGAAACAGAAATAATGTCCTGTGATTAATTTAGCAAAACCTTGGCCAGGGTAATCCCAGTGAGGAGTCACGGGATATCTAAAGTTAATCACATAATGGATGTACTAATTATAGGGTTGACAGTGAGCTCTAAGTCATCCTGGCATTAAGAGTCAAAGGGATTGAATTATACAGTAACCATAGTTCAGGGTTCCAGAATATTTGCTTCGCATATATTCAGCCTATTCGGACATCGGGTACCATTGCTAGATGGTCACATCGATTAGTGTAAGAAGTCGTTCCTATACTACCGGCTTAGGTTCGAACCTATGAGGTCACACGCATAGAAGATTCCTGATTGATCAAGAAAGCTGATGAATGATTAAGAATCATTCAGAGGTAATTTGGTCAATTCGATTGGCAAATTATCTTATAAAATAATTAAAGTAATTATCGAAGGATTAATTAGTAATTAGATTGCTAATGAACTCAATTGGATTGAGTAATTAGACTAAAGATGAGCCAAATTGAATTAGATTCAATTCTGGGCTCAATCAGGGATTTTGACCTGATTGGATTAGGTCTGAATCAAGAGGACTTAGGTTGACCAAATTAAATTAGATTAAATTTGTGCTTAATTAGGGATTGACCTAATTGGATTAGGTTCAACCCATGGTAATTGGATCATTCTAATTGTTAGGATTTAATTAAATTAAATGGGTTTGATCTGAAACTGTTCGGATCTTGAAATCCACTTGTCACATATCCATGCAAGGCACCATAAATTGATTTTTAATATGATTAATAATTAATTTAATTTATTTAATGGTGCTATGGGACACTTGGCAACATCAGGGACCTCTTTCATCATTAGATGGGTCGAAATGGAGAGATAAATTCATGAAAAGAATTGGATAAGATCAAATTCTCTCTCTTCATGACATATGTCATCCTTATCTTTATCTCAGTTCTAATTAAGGTTGAATTTCGAATTTAATCACCACAAAATCACCATGTGACCCTCTAATCTGATTGGGGGCATGGGAATTTCGAAATTGAAAGAGGGAAGTGGCAACATGATGAATAATTTAGATTAGATCAAGCTTCATCATGTAATGGCACATGAACTTGAATTTTGAATTCAAAATTCAAAACCCCACAAAATCCTCCACAAATATGGGATGGTTGGCATGAAGTTAGGTGGGAGAGCAACATTAAAAGGACCTCCATCAGCTGGTGGTCGAATTCAAGGAAAAAAGAGAGAAAAAGAAAAAAAAAAGGGAAAAGAAAAGAGAGGAACCCTAGTTCATGCATGGAAAAATTCTGAATTCAATCTAGCTGACTTCTTCCTCCTCTAAGTCCATCGCGCCATTAGTGTTAGGGGTCCCTGATAAGAGTCTTTAGATCAGATCTAAGTCCTCTTCAATCCCTTTAAACCTTTCCTCCAAGTTCTTCCAAGAAGGCAGATCAAAAGTTGTAGCGTTTGGAAGATCAAATTTCAGCCTTAAGAAATTTTGTGCAAGCTAGCACTTCCGCAGGATTGGATCTCTTCAGGAACTTCGCGTGGACTTCTCGTAGAGGCTATTCGTGTGCGTGGCTGCGAAGTCGAGGATCAGATCCACAAGTTTCATCCATCATAAAAGGTATTAATCCTACATTAATCTTTTATTATGGTGTCGAGATCTAGGTCTGATTCTCCGAGATTTTTCCCTCTTTTGGGGCTCCTCACGGAGATATCTCCAGAATCCATTCAATGGATATTCGGAGATTAATCGAAATAGAGTTCCTAAGTTTCAGATCTGATAGTTAATCATGCATGAAAGTTTTAGCATAATTGTTTAAACGATTCCGGCATAATCCTATGTGTTCTTAAGGTGCTGATTTCTAGATTTGATCTTGTAAGCATGCATGAATTAAATTGTTTGATTCGGTTTTTCCGCTACGTTTTAAAACTTAAAAAGAACTACGTATGGCTTGATCCCCCTTATGAAGGGGTACGTAGGCAACCCGATCAGGTTCAGCCATGGTTTTTTAAAAAAAAAAATCAGCATGCTTAACACCGAAGAACCTAGGATTCACTTTCATGTTTATCTATGTTAATCTATATACCATATTAGCCTGAGATCTTTGAGGGTGACTACTGGCACATGAATTGACAGTCTCTTTGTACCAATGTTAATTTATATACCCTATGAATTGAAGTTGTGAGGATAGTATTTGGTGCTTATCTCTAGGGGATAATGTGCTTGGATGGGTTGAGGCCGAGGGCGGGAGGCTGTGACCCGGTGGTAAGTCCCGTTAAGCCGAATGACTAGCGTTAGGGCAGCATGTAGGGTAGTTCCGGCTAAGTACCCATAGTTTGCCTCCCCTGTATGGCACATCGCCTTAGATTGATGAGGGAAAGAGACCAGATATACTGTTCAACCAATGGATGGGTGTGTGATATATACTTTAACATGGAACGATGTTTCTACCATATCATTCATATGTGGTAGTGTGCCAAACTAGTTGTCGTGCGGATCAAAGGATATGTGATATATATGTTAACATTTATTGAATAGTTTACCATATCATTCATATGTGGTAGTGCTTTTATGTTTCAGAATTATAAACTGTTATTCAACCATTGTTCTTCATTGATGGATGAAGTTAAGGGTAAAGAACATTATAACTTCAATGTGCATTTAACTTAGCATTGGCCAACATGCCAGTCAAAGCCTGCACCCATGGAGAGATGCTCCAATTGCCCTGGTTCCAGCCACATGGAAATATTATCCATGTTAGTGGAGAATACCTCCATTTGTTTTGATTCTGACCATAATAATAAAATTATGGAAGAAATAATATTTTATTTTAAATCTATAAATATAATAGATCATAAATTATGTCTTCAATCAGGAAGCATAATAAAAAATATTCTTAATAAAGAATTTTACTCAGAAAATAATAAAATCTTCAGAAAATGGTATTTAAATCATTTTACCATAACTGAGTTAGAAAAATATAAAACTCAGTGTTATCAAGATCTAGAAACCACAGGAGACTTAGAATACTTTGTCCCATGGTTTTATAAGTTCTATAATAAACAATTAGAACTTAAGAGTCTTGAATATCTTCTAATAAGAGAAGATGTCTTAGGAAATTTTAGGACTAACCTTGATAAATTATCAAGGGTAGATAATCTGTCTGATAGGGATGATAGTGTACTAAAGTGTTTAGAATGTAACAATCTAATATAGTTCACTAGTTTACCTGTGGCAGACAGCGATCCTTTCCAAATTAAGGAAAAGGAAATAGACCAACAAATAGTTGTGTCAGAACAAAAAGATCTTTCAGACTTAATAAGTTTTGAAGAAGATCGCCTAGACAGTCAATCTAGGATACTTCCAGATCTAATAGATCAGTCAGACTTAGCTGATTGGGAAGATAGTAAACCAGAACTTAGTGAAAATATAATAGAGTTTACTAATCTACCTATGTCAGGAAAGGATCCCTTTCAAATTATTGAAAGGACAATAGGTCAAGAAATAATTGAACCTATAGAGAAAATAGAAAATATTCTGTCTAAAACTGAGTTAGTTAATGTTAACAACTTTGAAGAAATTAAGACTAAATATAAGTCTTACTATACAAGGTTCAAGAATAAGCTTGAATCTAGACAAATAGGAGTAAATCAACTCCTAGGATTAATAGTGAATCCTAAATTGGGTTCAAATGTGGATAGACAGTTTTCCCTGTCAGTCCATTATTGGAAATACAAGATAAGGAAAAAATAGTTAATAAAATTGAAAAAAGAATATTCTTCCAAATGGGAAAAAGGAAAGAAAGGAGATGTAGATAATGGCTCTACATCAGATGTATCACCTAAAGAAATGAATGTCGTTTCTTTAATAGGTATTTTGGTTAATAACCTACTAATCTCAATAATTAAATTGAGAAACCAAGTCTTGTTGGATATAATATGTTAGCCAATGGACAGAGAGCTTCAGTCTCAATAAATGAATTGAGGCGTGAAATCAAGCAACTAAAGGCAGAAATAAATCTGCTAGAAGCTCAGAAAAACATAGTGCCTGAAATTAAAAGGCAAAAGGGACAATTAATATTCTCTTATCTCCCAAAACTCTATAATAGGGTATTAATCCAAGCTAGAAATCAGTTAGCTTGTAGAGAAGAATACCTAAGTTTTCTTGAACAAGAAGCTAAAATATTTAGCATAGAAAGAAAACTTAGAGATCCTTATACAATCCAAAGAATTAAGGATCTAAGGAAACAGATAGGTAATGAACTATCTAATACAAATTGGTCTAGAAGAAATCATACCATTTTCCTAACTTATAATGACTCCTTTAATGAAAAGGATATACGTCGTAAGGCTAGACCAACCCACATAGACAAGAAATACCTTGATCTGTGGAGAAAAGAGGTAGAAATACTCCTGAATAGAGGGATGATTAGGGAATCCCAATCCCAATGGAATTGTTTAGCTTACTATGTTAATAAAAACATAGGAAAAGATAGAGGTAAACCAAATTTGGTTATAAATTATAAACCTCTAAACAAGGTCTTGAAATGGAGAAAATCTCCATTTCCAAATCAAAGAGACCTCTTAGAAAGATTAAGTAAATCACTAATCTTTTCTAAGTTCAACCTGAAATTAGGTTATTATCAGACCCAAATAAAGGACTCTGATAGGTATAAAACTGCTGGTATCATAAAACTTAGCCCCTTGAAATAATAAGAAAATCTCTTTGCTTCACATCTCTGAGTTTTGTTTCTTGATCTCTTCCTTCCTTCTTCCCTCGCTTCCACATCCGAGGGTCTCACACCCTCAAGCTGGTATCAGAGCCAAGTAACGTTCTTGGTTAGGAAGGAGGTTACCGTATCCCGGTAGGCCGGAGGAACAGGGCTTAGCCTAATGAAAGGCTAGGAAGGCGTCTGGCTTGGTAGTGCTAAGGCACTCGAAGGTATGATGGTTCTTCACCTTAACTTTGATACCTGTGTCAGGTTCCAATCCATGAGGGTGATTATCCTCTGTTGGAGCTCTTCACAGAGTAATCTTCAGAGCCTATTCTATAGGCATATGAAGGTGAGTTGAGAATAGTTTTTATTCTCCTACATAAAGCATGAACTGGTAGTCTGTTTATCTATGTTAATCTATATACCATATTAGCCTGAGATCTTTGAGGGGGACTACTGGCACATGAACTGACAGTCTCTTTGTACCCATGTTAATTTATATACCCTATAAACTGAAGTTGTGAGGACAGTATTTGGTGCTTATCTCTAGGGAATAATATGCTTGGATGGGTTGAGGCCAAGGGCGGGAGGCTGTGACCCGATGGTAAGTCCCGTTAAGCCGAAGGACTGGCATTAGGGCATCATGTAGGGTAGTTCCGACTAAGTACCCGTAGTTTGCCTCCCCTATATGGCACATCGCCTTAGATTGATGAAGGAAAAAGACCAGATATACTGTTCAACCAATGAATGGGTGTGTGATATATACTTTAACATGGAACAATGTTTCTACCATATCATTCATATGTGGTAGTGTGCCAGACTAGTTGTCGTGCGGATCAAAGGATATGTGATATATATGTTAACATTTATTGAATAGTTTACCATATCATTCATATGTGGTAGTGCTTTTATGTTTCAGAATTACAAACTGTTATTCAACCATTGTTCTTCATTGATGGATGAAGTTAAGGGTAAAGAACATTATAACTTCAATGTGCATTTAAGTTAGCATTGGCCAACATGCCAGTCGAAGCCTGCACCCATGGAGAGATGCTTCAGTTGCCCTGGTTCCAGCTAGATGGAAATATTATTCATGTTAGCGGAGAATACCTCCATTTGTTTTGATTCTGACCATAATAATAAAATTATGGAAGAAATAATTTTTTATTTTACATCTATAAATATAATAGATCGTAAATTATGTCTTCAATCAGGAAGCATAATAAGAAATATTCTTAATAAAGAATTTTACTCAGAAGATGATAAAATCTTCAGAAAATGGTATTTAAATCATTTTACTATAACTGAGTTAGAAAAATATAAAACTCAGTATTATCAAGACTTAGAAACCACAGGAGACTTAGAATACTTTGTCCCATGGTTTTATAAGTTCTATAATAAACAATTAGAACTTAAGAGTCTTGAATATCTTCTAATAAGAGAAGATGTCTTAGAAAATTCTAGGAATAACCTTGATAAATTATCAAGGATAGATAATCTGCCTGATAGGGATGACAGTGAACTAAAGTGTTTAGAATGTAACAATCTAATAGAGTTCACTAGTTTACCTATGGCAGATAGTGATCCTTTACAAATTAAGGAAAAGGAAATAGACCAACAAATAGTTGTGTCAGAACAAAAAGATCTTTCAGACTTAATAAGTATTGAAGTAGATCGCCTAGACAATCAATCTAGGATACTTCCAGATCTAATAGATCTATCAGACTTAGCTGATTGGGAAGATAGTAAACCAAAAATTAGTGAAAATATAATAGAGTTTACTAATCTACCTATGTCAGGTAAGGATCTCTTTCAAATTATTGAAAGGACAATAAGTCAAGAAATAATTGAACCTATAGAGAAATCAGAAAATGTTCTGTCTAAAACTGAGTTAGTTTGTGAGGACCCATGCGGGCGTGTGTTTAGTCCCACGTCGGTTATTCGCTGGATAAATCATGGGTACTTATACAGAATCAAGGAACCCAAATAATAACTTCCGGCTAGCCATTTTGGATGAGGTCCTGGGTTGTTACAAATGGTATCAGAGCGGACCCAGCCTATAACCTATATGGACTAGGGAACACTGCAACACGGATCTATTGGGGCTGACCACGGGCCAATCGTGGTGTTTGTGATTAGATTTGAATAGATTTGAACCCTTAGCCTAACGAGGACGTCAGGGCTTGAACGGGGGGAGCATATGAGGACCCATGCGGGCGTGTGTTTAGTCCCACATCGATTATTCGCTAGGTAGATCTTGGGTACTTATACAGAATTAAGGAACCCAAATAATAACCTTCCGGCTAGCCATTTTGGATGAGGTCCTGGGTTGTTACAAATGGTATCAGAGCGGACCCAGCCCATAACCTATGTGGCTAGGGGACACTGCTGTTAGATGTATGCCCTAGAAGCCAATCTGGCAGACACATTATTTATTCTGGAACATAAATTTGTACTTGATTTTATTATTATTGAATAATAAATGGGCATCTTTTTATTTATATTGTTTATGTGTCTATGAATCGTCCAAAAAATTAATAAGATGATGATACATATTCTCAAGAGTTGAGAATTTGAGCCATGTATCATTGATGATTAATTTCTAAATGCTCCTGATCAATGGATCATCACGAGGACGGTGATCGATCCGATCAGTGCACAGATCGCTTTCCTTATGGATGGACGAGACTCGAGTTCACAGTGTAGGGATACTGAAGTGAGAGTGCAGGTGCTTGTTAGAGGACAAGGGTACTGAGCGTGACCAAGACAAGAAGTCACTTGGATGTCTATCCACTCGTCAGTGACTTACTTGATGTTGCAGTAGTGTAACTGGTCCTTTGACCTGCGGTGCTTCGGCTACTCACAGTGAGGTTATTGTAGTTTGACTGCACATATACATGGTCTCAGTCATATGGATCCTTGTTGTGTAGATTGGCTGCAGTAGGTTCACTGTAGGAGTAGGGTATGCACTTACATGGAATCTATCGACCTTGATAGAAGAGGAGCGATCCTATGTGATTTATTAGACAGAGTTCTAAGACCTTGGCCAGGGCAATAATATACAGTGGAGAAAGAGTTTTTCACTATCGAACTCAAGTCGAATAAATCTAGACATATGACAGACGACGGAGTTTGACGAGTTATCCATGACCTCCGGTCTATAGGGATCCACGATAGAAGGACTGTATCATACGATAACTGCACCTAGAGGTTCATCATTCCATTCTGCTGGGTAGCCACTACATACTGCTAGGTGTCACTGGGGGATGGTGAGACTCACAGGGATCATCTTGATGGTCGATGAACCCTGATGAGTTGAGTTGGAATTGTTTCAACCCATTGAAAGGAGTTTTCAATGATATTATGATAGAGATCGCAATATGTCTCACTACCAGTCAGAATAGAACCTATGGGGTCACACACATTAGAGGTATTGACCGATCCGATGGTTGAATGTGATTAGAAATCATAAATAATCAATTAGATTGATAAATGGATAACCCGCTAAGAGTTAGTGGTTAGAAGAAGGAATAATTGCAATCGGATTGCAATTTAATTTAATTAATTGGATTTAATTAATTGGACTCGATCATGAGTTCTACTTGGAGTGGGATTCATGAAGTCCTAATTGGATTAGGATATCAAATTAAATTAGAGTCCTACTTGGAATAGGATTTCTAAAGTCCTAATTGTCTTAGAGCTGAAATTTGAACAAGTCCTGATTAGATTAGGATTTTCTTAAGTCCTAATTAATTTTAAATTTAATCTAATTAATTTCATGACTCCTAATTGGATTAGAATTGAAGAGTTCAATAGAGTCATGGTTCAATTAAATCCTAATTGGATTAGGATTTGGAATAAAAGGAAATGCATGCACCTAATTCTATTTGGAATAGAATTGAACCCAAGTATTGAACCCAATCCTCCCCACTTAATTTGATTAAGTGGGGGCTGATTTAAATGGACTAGAGGGAGGGGCTCACGCCCCTCCCTTTGGGAAGAGCATGGAAGAAAAAGGAGGGGCGTAAGCCCCTCCTTGCTGCCGTATTTAGATGATAAGGATGAGCTCCTTAAAAATAGGAGCTCATCCTTATCTCATGTAAAAGCTAAAAGGAGGAGGGGTTCGGCCCCTCCTCTTATTCTTTCTTCTTGTGCATCATGGCAGCAACATCCCCCTCTCATTCCTCCTATCAGCCGCAAGAGAGAAGGAAAGGAAGGAAGCTTGGCGTGGCCCTCTTCCTCCTTCTCTTGGTTCTAGTGGAAGGAAAAAGAAAAGGTTGTGAAAGGCCTTGTTTTCTTCTTCCTAGATTCTTCCTTCTTCTTCTTCCTCTTAAGGCAATCAAAGGTTGATTCAAAGGAGAGGATATCAGCCATCTAAAGCCATCTCTGCAAGGGAGCTAGCACTCCGGGGAGATCCAAAGGCTTCGATCGAATCATTACCTCGTGTGGATACCCGTAGAGGCCGGACGCGTGTGCGGCTTCCACTGAGCCTTGATCAAATACCATGTAAATCAGATTTGCGGAGACCATCTACCCGCACAAGATGAAGATCTGATCTTTTAATGATTTTAAAATGGTTTAAAATAATTTAATTCTAATCTATCTATAAATGAAAAGGTTTTAAAATACGTTCATGCAATGAACGGATCCCGCATATGTTTTTCCGCTGCAATCTGAAAATTATTTCGAAATTTTCATGGCATATGAGGGATTCTAACAACTGCAGCACGGATCCATTGGAGCTGACCACGGGCCAATCATGGTATTTGTGATTAGATTTGAACCCTTAGCCTGACAAGGACATCAGGGCTTGAACGAAAGGAGTATGTGAGGATCCGTGCGGGCGTGTGTTTTGTCCCACGTCGGTTATTCGCTGGGTAGATCTTGGGTACTTATACAGGATCAAGAAACCCAAATAATAACTTCCGGCTAGTCATTTTGGGTGAGGTCCTGGGTTGTTACATAGTTAATGTTAACAGCTCAGAATAAATTAAGACTAAATATAAGTCTTACTTTATAAGGTTCAAGAATAAGCTTGAATCTAGACAAATAAGAGTAAATCAACTCCTAGGATTAATAGTGAATCCTAAATTGGGTTCAAATGTGGATAGACAGTTCTTCCTGTCAGTCAATTATTGAAAATCCAAAATAAGGAAAAATCAGTTAATAAAACTGAAAAAAGAATATTCTTCCAAATGGGAAGAACAAAAGAAAGAAAGGGATGTAGATAATAGCTCTACATCAGATGGATCACCTAAAGGAATAAATAATATTCCTCTAATAGGTATTTTGGTTAATAACCTACTGATCTCAATAATTAAATTGAGAAACCAAGTCTTGTTGGATATAATATGTTAGCCAATGGACAGAGAGCTTCAACCTCAATAAATGAATTGAGATATGAAATTAAACAACTAAAAACAGAAATTAAACTATTAAAAGAAAATCAATCAGTGGAGAAAAATCTATCCATTGACCTTGGTACCTTAAATCAACTAAGTTACCATAGATGGAATACGATAATCAATATCGTAATAAAAGACATTTTAGTCTTAAAAAATGTCACTGCATTAATAGACAGCGGTGCAAATTTAAATTGTCTCCAAGAAGTTATGATCCTACAACCTTCTTTGAAAAGACAATGCAGAATTTAGCTGCAGCAGACAGAAATAAGTTAGAAATTAATTATAAGATATCACAAGCTTATGTCTGCAATACAGAAGTCTGTATAAAGACTTCATTTATGATGGTTAAAAATTTAACCCAATCAGTTATATTAGGAATACCCTTTCTAAATGAGATAATGCCTATAATTAGGATAGATAACAATGGTATCTATTCAAATAGGCAGGGAAAAGAAATTCTGTTTCCCTTTATCATCAAATCCCAGGATAAGGATAATCAAATCAGAAATCTTTTGTTTCAGAAGGAAAAACAATTAGTTTTTCTTAAGCAAGAAACAACAAGACTAAATATAGAAAAGAAATTACAAGATCCTTATATAATCAAGAAAATCAAGGATCTAGAAAATCAGCTTACAGATCAAATCTGTAGTGAATTACCTTATGCATTTTGGTCTAGAAAGAAACATATTGTTTCCTTACCATATGAGAAATCTTTTAATGAGAAAGATATTCCTACTAAAGCTAGACCAACACAGATGAATAGAAAATATCTTGATCTGTGTAAAAAAGAAATTGAGACACTCCAAAATAGAGGACTGATTAGGAAATCCCAATCTCCATAAAGTTGCATAGCCTTCTACGTTAATAAGAATGCAGAAAAAGAAAGAGGTAAACCAAGATTGGTTATAAATTATAAACCTCTGAATAATGTCTTGAAATGAATAAGATATCCATTACCAAATAAAAAGAATCTCTTAGATAGATTACGTGAATCACTAATCTTTTCTAAGTTCGACCTGAAATCAGGGTATTGGCAGATTCAAATAAATGAATCAGATCGTTATAAAACTGCATTCACTACACCATTCGGACACTATGAATGGAATGTAATGTCATTTGGTTTGAAGAATGCACCCTCTGAATTTCAGAGCATCATGAATGAAATCTTTAATCCATTTGATTTCATTCTCACTTATATTGATGATATCTTAGTGTTTTCTAAATCATTAGAACAACAATTTAAAGGCCTGAAAACATTCAGGATGATAATCATAAAGAATGGCTTAGCAATATCTGCTTCAAAAATGAATCTATTTCAAACCAGGATAAGATTTCTGGGCCATTATATTAGTTTTGGGAAAATAATCCTAATTGAAAGAAGCATTGAATTTGCATCCAAATTTCTGGATGAAATATTAGACACCAAACAACTTCAAAGGTTTCTAGGAAGTTTAAATTATGTGTCTAATTATTACAAGGATTTAGCTCAAGATACAGCTATCCTATATGATAGGTTAAATAAAAACCCTATTCCATGGAGTCAGAATCATACTGACAAAGTTAGACTAATCAAGTCTAAGGTAAGAAATTTACCTTGTTTAACTTTACCAAATCCAAATTGGTTTAAGATTGTAGAAACTGATGCATCAGACATTGGTTATAGAGGAATCTTAAAACAATTGGATCCAAATATTGGTAAAGAAATATTAGTAAGATATGTCTCTGGTAAGTGGAATACCACTCAGAGTCAATATCCAACAAATAAAAAAGAAATGTGTGCAATTGTTAAAACCATTTCTAAATTCCAAGATGATTTGTTAAACAAGCAATTTTTATTAAGGGTTGACTGCACTGCAGTAAAATAGATCATTGAACAAGATGCAAAGAATCTTGTGTCCAAGCAAATATTTGCTACATGGCAAGCACAATTAAGTGTTTTTGATTTTCAAATTGAATTTCTCAAATCGGAAGAAAATTGTCTTCCTGATTTCTTAACTCGTGAGTTCTTACAAGGATAAAACTAGCCAATTTCTATGCAGATGTTAATACAAAAGATGAAATAAAATCATCTTTTGTAATTAATGGAACACCTTTCTTAGATAGGATTATCCTAGCAAACAGAAAAATTTGCATATACTCCTGACTATTATACAAGTCCAGCCAGCAATGTCGGAGCAACCACACCACAGCAAGAGGCTCTGGTATGTAAGAAAAAGGGGAAAATTCCTAAAAGACTATCTTAATGTGCATCGATAGATGCTATAAAGTATTATAAATATTATAATACTGCATGTGAGAATAGTCCTCCTTAATTTGTTTACATTGCAGGAACCAAAAGGTCAGAGTAGAAAATTTTATTTGCCTGATAAATCAGGGGACGCAGTGCAAATCGCACTTCCCATGTATTATAACAGGGGATGCAGTGCTGATGCATTTTCCGAAATAATGGGAATAATCCCTACGGGATGCAGTGAGGAAGCACTTCCCACCAAAAGAATTGGCATTCCACTTCGAGAAATCGCTATATAGCAATAAATACGTTGCAACCAACTTCATTCTTAGCCAGGAATGAAGGGAGTATTATTACTCAATCTCAGAGAAGTAATCTGAGTGGTTATATGAACCAATATCATAATGAAGATATTCTAAATGATTCATGGTTCATCGAGTTAAGAATAAAGTTAACTCATTGGCAACAGATTGGTAATAACCAAATCTGGATAAAAGACGCTAATAAGCGCTATACTAAAGCATATTGCTTTGAAGCCAAAAGAATCTATTTTCGGCAGAAGATCCAAGCCTTGTGCAATGCTTCAGGAGGAAGAAATCACTTTGTACCAACACAAGGACAAGTTAGAGAAGATGCTCTGAACAAAGCTGATACAAATCTAATTAGCAGTGCCAGCTCGTGAAGCCAGCACCAAAGTTGTTGCCCAGAGATGGTCACCCAAGAGGGGGGTGAATTGGGTGTTTTAAAACTTTTTGACTATTTAAAAGGTAAAACGCACAAATGAATGAACTAAAGCAAAGATAGAGGTATGAAAACAACCAATCGCAAACACACAGTTTTATAGTGGTTCGGAGCTTCCACTGCTCCTACATCCACTCCCCAAAGCACCTTTGGGAATTTCCACTATAATCCAAGATTACAGTCCGGTAGTTTTGCGAGTGCACTACCCAACTCGTTGTTTTACATCGGGCTAACAACAAACCCTATAACCCCCAATTTTACCTAGGCTTGGGACGCCTTTCCCTTGTTTCAAGTCCCTTGACTGGAACAAGCACGATATTGAAAGAGTTTTACAAAAGATTGGAAAGCTCTAAATAAGCAAATATAACAATGATAAACTTTAAAACCCGGAAGAATCCTTTTGCCGTTGGAAGCGTGGGAAATGATGATTCTTCCGATGTGGATCGCGTAGGCTTGAGTGTGAGCTTTGAATCCCAAGCGGAAGAAAGTAGTTGAGCTTGAAATCACTTGGGAAGCTTGAAAACACTTGATTTCTTCACTTGAATGCACTAACTCCCTTGAATCTCTCTCTCTTGCTTCTCTCTTGAATGATCTAGCTTTGGGTTGGTTAGGAGTTGTTGAGAAGCACTTAAGAGGTCCCTTTTATAGCCCAAAAAGCAAATATAGCCGTTAGAGATAAAGTAAAAGAGATTTGAAATTCAAACCAAACCTGCAAAAGTTGTCAGTCGCGTCCCAGGCGCTCCGGAGACGTCTCCGCTTTAACGAGAGACGTCTCGGCTACAAGATTTTACTTTTGACGTTGTTTGGGGTCGACTCGGCGCTTTACGGGAACGACTCCGCTGATGAATGGTTTGAATCCTTGTTTTTCTGTTTTTCTGAGAGGGTCGTCTCGGCACTTTACGGGGACGTCTCGGCTTGTTTGTGCTTTTTGCATGGGGACGACTCCGCTCCCTCGAGGACGACTCCGCTCCCTCGGGGACGACTCCGCTTCTTTATCTCCGAAAAACATGTCTTCTGGAATTCTCTGAGAGAGTCGACTCCGCTCTTTCAGGGGATGTCTCCGCTGCTTTGTCACCGAAAAAGACATTCTTTGGAAAACCCTGAGAGAGCCGTCTCCGCTACCTCGGGGGCGACTCAGAAAGTCTGCTTTTTACTTGCGGGGACGACTCCGCGTACTGTGGGGACGGCTCGCGTATATCACTTGAAATCTGCCTTTCTGCCGCCACTGAGAGAGTCGACTCTGCTACTGAGAGAGTCGACTCCGACCCTGCGGGACGCCTCGCCAGGTGCCGGGGACGTCTCCCGACGTGCCAGTTCTTCCTGTTTGTCCCAGAGACGTCTCTGAGACAACCCGGAGACGTCTCGGCTGTCCCTGATCTATTTTCTTCATTTCAAAAATTCTTCAATAAATCCTTAAAAATTATGAGAACATGCCTAGACTTTTCTTAACAATATTTTTAATAAAACACATGAAATCCTCAATTAAATTGTTAAGACAAATGGAATTATACTCTAGTGTGTTGTATTCATCAAAATCCATTAGGGGGTCAACAATCTCCCCCTTTTTGATGATGACAAAACACTGAGTATATACAAAATTCGAAATTTAAACATATACACAGTATTTGTTCAGATATACAAGTCTAATGTTTTGATTAGAGCTAGACACAATGTGCATAATTTAAAATAGTCAATTTTCAGTTCTATCCTTATGCATAAAATTAATCTTAATAGCCCTTGAGCAATTTTAGCATATCAACTGAATTTGAATCAAGTTAAAATGAAATATTGATGCTAAAGATAATTGAAAGCTAAGTTCTTTTTGACTCCCCCTTTCTTTTCCAGAAGGGCAATTATCTTAAAGCCAATATTCTTCAATTTTATCTTTTCTAATTCAACTTTGGAGTATGAATTTCGTATTTTGCATTCCAATGTATCCAATATCCATATTGGTTCTACTCCCCCTTTTTGCATTTCATAATTAAGTTCTACTCCATATATATATATATCTACTTTATTTTCCCATATTGGGTCTACTCAATATATAAGTTCTATAAGTTCTATTATATCTACTCCCCCTTTTTGTCATCAACAATGAAGGGGACAAATTATCCTTAGGTGCTTATAGCATACTTCCTAGTAAAATTCAGCATATTTCCATGAACCACCCAAGGATATTCAAGTTGTGCTCCCCCTGTCCAAGTTATTTCTATTAATGAATTTAGTCATTCATATCACTCCCCCTTTATTTTGGTATTCATTTCAGACTCCTCTTTTTGTTAATCATAGTTATCACAAGATGTGCTCCACCTGTGTCATATGCATTGATAAGTTGTGTTAAATTTTACCACTTAAGGCATGCTATGAGATTTTTATGGCACATCACAAGATCACATACACAATCACAGAATCACATACACAGAGTTAGCAATGTACACAAAGTTTCAAAAGAAATTGTATTCATGTATCATTGTAAACCTTTGAGGTCAGTACAAAGTTAAAAGAAGAAATCATTACAAGTATTGATTTCTAATACAAAAAGTGTTTCAAAAATAGCCTAGGGTTTACAAAAAGAAGATCCCTAGATGTCTACAAAATGTCCCTCATCGGCGACGTTGCTCATAAGCCCTAGCAGCTGCATCTATGAAAGCATTGATGGAATCTAGCAGTGTTCTGAATTGATCTCCCTGTGACTGATGGAAGGCTGCCACTAGTGCTTCAAATTCTATGGTTGCCCTTTCAATTCTTCCTCTAAGTTGGGCAACCAAGGTGCCCACATTTCCTCCAGGGCTTGTCAACTCTTGAAGGCTATTTGAGATGGTCCTCAAGCTATCTTGTAGCTCAATTGATCTGAAGGCTTGGGTGGCATTCACACTAACTAGTTCTTGCGCTGTAGCTTCTATCTGAGCTCTAATTTCCTTCATCTCTTGTAGAATCCCTTCATGTGAGGCTCTGATGGGGGCCAACTCAGTAGAGATCATCGATCTCATCTCCTCCCTCATCTGCTGGCAAATTACAGATGCTAAAGTGCGCATCTGGTCTTCTGATAGGGAGTAGGGCCCACTGACTGGAGGAGGTGGTGGCATGGATGTGGAACGTCCAGCTGAGCTGGAGGGTATATTAGGAAAGTCCATGTGGCTAGGTGGAGGAGAGTGGTGGTCAGACTCTTGATGTGGGATCTCAGGCTCTAGGGTTTGAACTTTTCTTTTTGGTACCTTGACCCAAGACCCATCTACCTTTTGAAACTCTATTCTTCGCATTGTGCCCTCATTATAATAGTCGGTGTTTCTCAAGGGTTTTGCAGGCTCATTTTCTGGAATGGGAATTTTGAAGTGTTTGAAGAGTAGGGTAAAAATCATGCCATAGGGTATACTAAACCTAGAATACCTATGACATAGAGCAATGTAGTTCAACATAAGTCTAGGGAGGTTTAGAGGAATCCCTAGTAGGATATGATGCATGATAACTAAATCTCGCTCCGAAACAAAATCGAAGCGACCGGTTTTAGGAAACAAGACCCGGTTGACAATACTTAGAAGTAGTCTTATTTCGGCATTTAGGTCTTGGGAGTTGACTACATCAAGAGGGCCGCAGTCCTCTCTTCCTAGAAGCAAGTTTAGGGCTATTTTCCTTTGGGGATGTGAGGTCGGAGCCTCACCATCTTTAGGAATTTGCAGAACAGTGGATAGAATATCCTTATTAATTTCTACCAATGTCCCCCAGACATATGCAGTGTACCCTAAGTCCCCTAAGGCCATATTACTAAACATTTCTCTAACAAGGCCGGGGTAGGTCGAAGTATTGAGGGTACAAAGGTATTCCCACCCTTGGGCACGGAGTCTCTCTCCAATAGAGAACCCCTCACTATCTAGAAATGCAAAGTCTATGTACCTACCGGTCGTCACTGTGCGATTTGCACAGGAAATGGATGTGGTTGGCGGAGCAACCGGAGGAGACAGCGCGGAAGGTTCTTCCCTCCGTTCCTCACCGTCGGCCGCTGCCCTAGGACGCCTCCCACCGGTCCTCCTAGCTCTTTTAGGTGCCATTGAATGGAGAACCTAGGGAAATGAGGAGAAAGAGGCTAGGGTTTGTGTTGGAGAGAAAATGGAGGCTAGGGTTTTTATTTTTGTCGGGGATGAAAGGGATAGCTCGGGTCGGCTCGAGCTATTTCGACCTATTTAAAAAAAACTCTCGTTCGGTCCCCGAGACGTCTCCGCAACTAAGGCGAGACGTCTCGCCGGGGGGACGTCTCTGCGATTTGCCAGAGACGTCTCCGGCACTGAAAAATTTCAGACTGATTTTTATCTTTTTCCAATTTGTTTCATTTAATCACACTAATTATGATTTCTTTAGGTGAATACAGAATGAGTTTGTTTGTGATCCTCCCCCTTAATAATACATCCTATAGAGGTTTGATAATGATTTTTGAATTATTAATGTTGAAATGAGGAATGTTTGACCAAATTTCGAATACCTATGAGATAGGCTCTGAAAATATCTCTATGAAGAGTCCAAGGGAGGATAACCATCCTCCGGAAAGTCAAACAGTTCGTCATTTAGCTTAGATGGATTCATGCTTTCACGTATGTTGACCTTGAGGTAGATTACTAGTTTTTTGAGTAGCAAGGCATTGCAATACAAGTTGAATTTATTTGCTCGGGTCATACAAGCTCAAAGCATTTCTTAAGAAGTTGAACCTATCTTTACAAAGGGGCTTTGTGAAGATATCGGCCAATTGATTTTCAGTACATACATATTCAATCATCACATCATTTTTCAGCACATGATCCCTAATAAAATGATGTCTAATCTCTATATGCTTTGATTTAGAGTGTTGGACAGGATTTTTTGTTAAATTAATTGCACTTGTATTATCACATTTAATTGGTATGTTGTCCATTTTGATGCCGAAGTCTTCAAGTTGTTGCTTAATCCAAAGAACTTGGGCACAACAGCTTCCAGCTGCAATGTACTCAGCCTCAGCTGTGGACAAGGCAACTGAATTCTGTTTCTTGCTAAACCAAGAAACCAAATTAGCACCCAAGAATTGACATGTGCCACTTGTGCTTTTTCTGTCGAGTTTGCACGCGGCAAAATCAGCATCGGAATAAGCAATTAAATTTATGTCAGATTGTTTAGAATACCATAAGCCTACATTAGATGTTCCTACTAGATATCTAAAAATTCTTTTAACAGCTTGCAAGTGTGATTTCTTAGGACATGCTTGGTATCTAGCACACATACAAACACTGAATAATATATCTGGTCTACTAGCAGTAAGGTAAAGTAAAGAGCCTATCATACCTCTGTACAATTTGCAGTCTATACTTTTACCTTTTTCATCTTTGTCAAGCTTGCAACTTGAGCCCATGGGTGTGCTGATTTCCTTTGCATCCTTCATCTTGAATTTCTCCAACATTTCCTTGATATATTTGGACTGACTGATGAAGATGCCTTCCTCTGATTGTTTTATTTGTAGCCCAAGGAAGAAGTTGAGCTCACCCATCATGCTCATTTCAAATTCTCCCTGCATAAGCTTGGCAAACTCTTGACAAAGGCTATCATTAGTAGCACCAAAAATTATATCATCCATATAAATTTGTACAAGCAATAAGTCATTTTCTTTTCTTTTAATGAAGTGGGTTTTATCTACATTTCCTCTCTTAAATTTGTTTTCAATTAGAAAATTACTTAGTCTTTCATACCATACCCTAGGAGCTTGCTTAAGTCCATACAATGCTTTATGCAATTTATAAACGTAATCTGGATGTAAATGATTTTCAAAACCTGGAGGTTGTCCTACATAAACTTCCTCCATTATATAACTATTTAAAAATGCACTTTTTACATCCATTTGATAGAGTTTAAAATCCATAAAGCATGCATATGCCAAAAGTAGTCTAATAGCTTCTAACCTAGCAACAGGAGCAAAAGTTTCATCAAAATCTATTCCTTCCTCCTGATTATAGCCTTTGGCCACTAGCCTAGCTTTGTTTCTTGTTACTATTCCATCTTCATCTAGTTTAATTCTATATACCCATTTGGTGCCTATAATTGAAACATTAGGGGATCTTTTTATTAAAGTCCAAACTTGATTTCTTTCAAATTGGTTTAATTTCTCTTGCATAGCATTCATCCAATTATCATCTTTTTCGGCTTCTTCTAGTGATTTAGGCTCTATTTGTGAGACGAAAGCAAGATAATTACTAGTATTTAGAGAGGATCTTGTTCTTACCCCTTGCGAAGGATCACCAAGGATTAGATCCCTTGGATGACCATGTGCATACCTCCATTCCTTAGGAAGATCTTGATTTCTTGCTTGGGGTTGATCTTCTTCATCTTGCTGAATTGTATCTTCTTTGACTTCATCTTCAAGTTGTTTGTCTTGTATGGAGAACTCCTTCATTCTGTCTTCAAGTATACCTGCATCATTATCTTCTTCTTTTCTAGAAGAATCTCCATTAGCTTCATCAAAAACAACATGAATGAATTCTTCAACAACGAGAGTTTTCTTGTTGAAGATCCTGTATGCTCTACTAGATGAGGAATAACCTAAGAAGATCCCCTCATCTGATTTAGCACTAAATTTACTTAGATTGTCCTTTCCATTGTTTAAAATAAAACACCTACAACCGAATACATGAAAGTAGCTTATATTGGGCTTCTTATTTTTCATTAACTCATAAGGTGTTTTCTTTAAAATAGATCTAACTAATGCACGGTTTAAAATGTGACATGCAGTATTTATTGCTTCAGCCCAAAAATATCTTGGTAGATCCGATTCGCACAACATGGTACGAGCCATATCTGCTAGTGTGCGATTCTTTCTTTCTACCACCCCATTTTGTTGGGGTGTCCTAGGGGCCGAGAAATTGTGATTGATACCATTTTCGTCACAAAACTTTTCAAAGTGCTGATTTTCAAACTCGGTACCATGATCACTTCTAATTGCTTTTAGTTTAAGATTGAGTTCATTCGAAACTCTATTATGAAACTTGATGAAAGCGGGAAAGGACTCATCTTTGTGTGCAAGAAATGAAACCCATGTAAAATGTGAAAAATCATCAACAATTACAAGACCAAATTTCTTACCCCCTAGACTAGCAGTTCTAGTGGGTCCAAACAAATCCATGTGAATTAGTTCTAAGGGTTTTGTTGTTGAGACTATGTTTTTAGACTTGAAAGAGCTTCTCGTTTGTTTCCCTAATTGACATGCAGCACAAATTTTGTTCTTTTCAAAATCTATCTTTGGTAGTCCTTTGACTAGATCTTTTGTGATTAATTTAGAAATTAAATCCATGCTAGCATGTCCTAACCTACGATGCCATAACCAACTAGTCTCATTGACTTTGGGATCCATGGCTATAAGACATTGGCCATCCTTCATGGTGAGATCATCAAGATCTACCATGTAAACATTTTCATGCCTATGTCCTGTGAGTATGATCTCATTGTCAATTGGACTACTAACTATGCATAGTGATGATTCAAATGACACTTTAGAGCCTTTGTCACAGAATTGACTTATACTTAATAAATTATGTTTTAGTCCATTAACTAACAATACATTATCAATAAATGAGGAGGGTGATATGGAGATTTTACCAACACCAATGATTTGACCTTTAGCATTGTCTCCGAATGTGACTACTCCTCCTTCTTTTGACTTCAAGGTGACGAAGAGACTCTTGTCACCGGTCATATGCCTTGAGCAACCACTATCAAGATACCACATTCTCTTTTTATTCCCGGCTGCAAGGCATACCTGCAAAGTGATCATGTGCAGCTCTTAGGTACCCAAGTTTTCTTGGGTCCTTCGTGGTTAGTGTAGTTGGTTCCCTTAGGCACCCATACTTTAGTTATGTTTTTAGCTTTTACAAATGTACTCTTGTTAGTTTGGATCTTTCTTTGAATACAAGAGTAGGCTTTATGTCCATTCTTTCCACAATGAAAGCATGTAGGTTTTTCAGTTTTTACATCTTTTGCTTTTACAAAGAAATTCTTTAGATACTTTTGTTGTTTGTTAGTTTTATATCCTAATCCAGCTTTATTAAAAACAGCTCTTTGATTTGAAAGAATAAGATTTAATTTTTCAGAGCTTTGTGTAAATTTTCCAACAATTGGTTTGTACTTATGTACCTCATTCTTAAGATTTAAATTTTCTTTAACTAGTTCTTCCTTATCCTTTTTAAGGGATTCAACATTTTGTGCAAGTGAGGTATTATTATCGAGTAGGGATTTTACTTTTAGATTTAATTTCTTAATTAGTGTTTTTGCCGTTTCATTTTCAATGCTAAGTTGTAAATTTTTATTTTCTAGGTCAATGGTGTTAATATTTTTAACGCTCTCCTTCTCAATCAATAAGTTTTCAATATCTTCTTTCAGTTTTTGATTGGAGGCTTTTAACTCTTTATTCTTTGCTCCTAACATACTACAATCACCCATAAGTTCTTGAAAAGCTTCATACAATTCTTTTAAAGTAAAATTTATAGTTGAATTTTGACATACCTCGTCGTCTTCGAATGCCATGAAGCACAAATTGGCGGTCTCTTCCTTCTCTTCCTCGGAGGATGATGTGTCACTATCATCCCATGTTGCCTTCAATGCCTTCTTCTTCTTCTTTCCAAAATGCTTCTTTTGTTGAGGGCATTCGGAACGAATGTGTCCCGGTCTCTTGCAATCATAGCATATGATTGAGTCTCTTTCTTTTTCTTTTTCTTTTTCCCAATCATTTCTTCCTCCAAACTTTTTTCTTGGGAAGGGTTTCTTTTTCCTCATGAATTTTTTAAACTTCCTAACTATCAAACCCAAGTCCTCGTCCTCGCTTTCTTCCTCACTCTCACTACTTTCTTCTTCACACACACTCGAAGTAGCCTTGAGTGCAATTGTCTTCTTCTTTGGCAAATCATCTTCATGTTGCTTTATCGTGAGCTCATGCGTCATCAATGAGCCCAAAAGTTGTTCTAGTCCCAAGGTGTTGAGGTCTTTGGCTTCTACAATTGCCGTGACCTTTGCTTCCCATGCTTTCGGCAAAGACCTGAGAATTTTACTCACAAGTTCCGGATTAGTATAAGATTTACCCAAACTCTTTAGACCATTAATTATATCGGTAAAGCGTGTAAACATGCATGTGATGGTTTCATTGGGTTCCATCTTAAACAACTCATATTTGTGAACTAGAATGTTCACTTTGGACTCTTTGACTTGATTTGTACCCTCGTGGGTAACTTCAAGCCTATCCCATATTTTCTTAGCGGAACTACATGTGGAGACTCTATTAAACTCATTTACATCTAGAGCACAAAATAATGAGTTCATGGCTCTAGAATTGAGTTGAGCCATCCTATCATCATTCTCATCCCAATCCTCCTCAGGTTTGGGAACTTGAATGCCATTAACCATGTGTGATGGTTCTTGTGGTCCCTTGACTATAACCCTCCACAAGGCATAGTCTTGTGCTTGAATGAAGATCCTCATTCTAGTCTTCCAATAGGTATAATTTGTCCCATTGAAGAGTGGAGGTCTATTGGTTGCTTGCCCCTCAGCAGGAACATTGTTAAAGGGTGTTGCCATCTAGATCTTTGGCTAAGACGGTTAGGTCTTTCAAGAAATACACAGAGCACCCGCTCTGATACCACTTGTTGCCCAGAGATGGTCACCCAAGAGGGGGGTGAATTGGGTGTTTTAAAACTTTTTGACTATTTAAAAGGTAAAACGCACAAATGAATGAACTAAAGCAAAGATAGAGGTATGAAAACAACCAATTGCAAACACACGGTTTTATAGTGGTTCGGAGCTTCCACTGCTCCTACATCCACTCCCCAAAGCACCTTTGAGAATTTCCACTATAATCTAAGATTACAGTCCGGTAGTTTTGCGAGTGCACTACCCAACTCATTGTTTTACACCGGGCAAACAACAAACCCTATAACCCCCAATTTCACCTAGGCTTGGGACGCCTTTCCCTTATTCCAAGTCCCTTGACTGGAACAAGCACGATATTGAAAGAGTTTTACAAAAGATTGAAAAGCTCTAAATAAGCAAATATAACAATGATAAATTTTAAAACCCGGAAGAATCCTTTTGCCGTTGGAAGCGTGGGAAATGATGATTCTTCCGATGTGGATCACGTAGGCTTGAGTGTGAGCTTTGAATCCCGAGCGGAAGAAAGTAGTTGAGCTTGAAATCACTTGGGAAGCTTGAAAACACTTGATTTCTTCACTTGAATGCACTAACTCCCTTGAATCTCTCTCTCTTGCTTCTCTCTTGAATGATCTAGCTTTGGGTTGGTTAAGAGTTGTTGAGAAGCACTTAAGAGGTCCCTTTTATAGCCCAAAAAGCAAATATAGCCGTTAGAGATAAAGTAAAAGAGATTTGAAATTCAAACCAAACCTGCAAAAGTTGTCAGTCGCGTCTCAGGCGCTCCGGAGATGTCTCCGCTTTAACGAGAGACGTCTCGGCTACAAGATTTTACTTTTGACGTTGTTTGGGGTCGACTCGGCGCTTTACGGGGACGACTCCGCTGATGAATGGTTTGAATCCTTGTTTTTCTATTTTTCTGAGAGGGTCGTCTCGGCACTTTACGGGGACGTCTCGGCTTGTTTGTGCTTTTTTCATGGGGACGACTCCGCTCCCTCGGGGACGACTCCGCTTCTTTATCTCCGAAAAACATGTCTTCTGAAATTCTCTGAGAGAGTCGACTCCGCTCTTTCAGGGGACGTCTTCGCTGCTTTGTCACCGAAAAAGACATTCTCTGGAAAACCCTGAGAGAGCCGTCTCCGCTACCTCGGGGACGACTCGGGAAGTCTGCTTTTTACTTGCGGGGACGACTCCGCGTACTGTGGGGACGGCTCGCGTATATCACTTGAAATCTGCCTTTCTGCCGCCACTCAGAGAGTCGACTCTGCTACTGAGAGAGTCGACTCCGACCCTGCGAGACGCCTCGCCAGGTGCCGGGGACGTCTCCCGACGTGCCAGTTCTTTCTGTTTGTCCCAGAGACGTCTCTGAGACAACCCAGAGACGTCTCGGCTGTCCCTGATCTGTTTTCTTCATTTCAAAAATTCTTCAATAAATTCTTAAAAATTATGGGAACATGCCTAGACTTTTCTTAACAATATTTTTAATAAAACACATGAAATCCTCAATTAAATTGTTAAGACAAATGGAATTATACTCTAGTGTGTTGTATTCATCAAAATCCATTAGGGGGTCAACAGTGGTCCTGACAAAAGCCACTTTCAGTCATATCATTGCTTTCCTTCAGGCGAAAGGAATCCTTCCGATCGAGAAAAGATGCTTTCCTGGCAACGAAGGAATCACTTTCGGCAGAAAGCAACACTGACCAATGTCACGTCACTCTAACGGATGGCATCTCCACTAGCAGAGGACAAGAAAAGGACGTATGAAGGAATCTACTTTCGGTGGACCAAGGACACTGTGCAATAAAGCACCTTTTACAAAAGCAGAACTGTTTCACTGCTTTTTATAGCTTTGAGTCCTTTTGGTCTTTCTTTTTCTTTTCTTTATGTCATGTCATTCTTTATTCATTTGTCTGTCGTCCATGTGAGGAGACAGTATGACCCCGGACTCCAAAATGAATTGGAATCCATTGTAACCGGCGGTCTATATAAGGCTATCGACTACTCGCATTGGGTAGGAGGAACCTTACTTAGCCCCTTGAAGTAATAAGAAAATCTCTTTGCTTCACATCTCTGAGTTTGGGTTCTTGATCTCTTCCTTCCTTCTTCCCCCGCTTCTGCATCCGAGGGTCTCACCCCCCAAGCTGGTATCAGAGCCAAGTAACGTTCTTGGTTAGGAAGGAGGCTACCGTATCCCGGTAGGCCGGAGGAATAGGGCTTAGCCTAATGAAAGGCTAAGAAGGCGTCTGGCTTGGCAGTGCTAAGGCACTCGAAGGTATGATGGTTCTTCACCTTAACTTTGATACCTGTGTCAGGTTCCAATCCATGAGGGTTATTATCCTCTGTTGGAGCTCTTCTCAGAGTAATCTTCAGAGCCTATTCTATGGGCATATGAAGATAAGTTGAGAATAGTTTTTATTCTGCTATATAAAGCATGAACTGGTAGCCTGTTTATCTATGTTAATCTATATACCATATTAGCCTGAGATCTTTGAGGGTGACTACTGGCACATGAACTGACAGTCTCTTTGTACCCATGTTAATTTTTATACCCTATAAACTTAAGTTGTGAGGATAGTATTTGGTGCTTATCTCTAGGGGATAATGTGCTTGGATGGGTTGAGGCCGAGGGCGGGAGGCTGTGACCCGGTGGTAAGTCTCGTTAAGCCGAAGGACTGGCGTTAGGCAGCATGTAGGGTAGTTCCGGCTAAGTACCCGTAGTTTGCCTCCCCTGTATGGCACATCGCCTTAGATTGATGAGGGAAAGAGACCAGACATACTGTTCAACCAATGGATGGGTGTGTGATATATTCTTTAACATGGAACGATGTTTCTGCCATATCATTCATATGTGGTAGTGTGCCAGACTAGTTGTCGTGCGGATCAAAGGATATGTGATATATATGTTAACATTTATTGAATAGTTTACCATATCATTCATATGTGGTAATGCTTTTATGTTTCAGAATTATAAACTGTTATTCAACCATTGTTCTTCATTGATGGATGAAGTTAAGGGTAAAGAACAATATAACTTCAATGTGCATTTAACTTAGCATTGGCCAACATGCCAGTCAAAGCCTACACCCATGGAGAAATGCTCCAGTTGCCCTGGTTCCAGCCATAACAATGAAGTTATGCAAATGTTTAAATTATATTTTAATGATTTGAGTCTAATAGACCGTAAAATATATCTTCAAATAGGAAGTATAACAAGAAGAAATTTCTTAAATAAAGAATTTCAGTCAGAAGATAATAAAATCTTCCAAACATGGTATTTTACCAAGTTAAAAATAACTGAGATTGAATATTACACTCAGCATCCCATACACACCAATGGAAACAGAGAATGTTTTGTTCCTTGGTCTATAAAGTTCTATACAGAACAAAAAGCAACATTAATGCTTAAATCTTTTCTTATAGAAAAGATATTATTGGAAGATCCTGATAAAATATTTAGGATAGATCTTTCAGACTTAATAAGTCTAGAAGAAGATCACCTAGATAATCAATCTAGGATACTTCCAGATCTAACAGATCTGTCAGACTTAACTGATTATCTGTTGGACCTATCTAATAGGAAAGACAGTGAACTAGAATATTCAGAATGTAACAATCTAATAGAGTTCACTAGTTTACCTATGGCAGATAGTGATCCTTTCCAAATTAAGGAAAAGGAAATAGACCAACAAATAGTTGTGTCAGAACAAAAAGATCTTTCAGACTTAATAAGTTTTGAAGAAGATTGCCTAGACAATCAATCTAGGATACTTCCAGATCTAATAGATCTGTCAGACTTAGCTGATTGGGAAGATAGTAAACCAGAACTTAGTAAAAATATAATAGAGTTTACTAATCTACCTTTGTCAGGTAAGGATCCCTTTCAAATTATTGAAAGGACAATAGGTCAAGAAATAATTGAACCTATAGAGAAAACAGAAAATGTTCTATCTAAAACTGAGTTAGTTAATGTTAACAACTCAGAAGAAATTAAGACTAAATATAGTCTTACTTTATAAGGTTCAAGAATAAGCTTGAATCTAGACAAATAGGAGTAAACCAACTCCTAGGATTAATAGTGAATCCTAAATTGGGTTCAAATGTGGATAGACAGTTCTTCCTGTCAGTCCATTATTGGAAATCCAAGATAAAGAAAAATCAGTTAATAAAACTGAAAAAAGAATATTCTTCCAAATAGGAAGAAGGAAAGAAAGAAAAGGATGTCGATAATAGCTCTACATCAGATGGATCACCTAAAGGAATAAATAATATTCTTCTAATAGGTATTTTGGTTAATAACCTACTAATCTCAATAATTAAATTGAGAAACCAAGTATTGTTGGAGATAATATGTTAGCCAACGGACAGAGAGCTTCGGTCTCAATAAATAAATTGAGGCATGAAATCAAGCAACTAAAGGCAGAAATAAATCTGCTAAAAACTCAGAAAAACATAGTGCCTGAAATTAAAAGGCAAAAGGGGGAATTAATATTTTCTCTTATCTCCCAAAACCCTATAATAGGGTATTAATCCAAGCTAGGAATCAGTTAGCTTGTAGAGAAGAATACCTAAGTTTTCTTGAACAAGAAGCTAAAATATTTAGCATAGAAAGAAAACTTAGAGATCCTTATACAATTCAAAGAATTAAGGATCTAGGGAAACAGATAGGTAATGAACTATGTAATACAAATTGGTCTAGGAGAAATCATACCATTTTCCTACCTTATGTTGACCCCTTTAATGAAAAGGATATACCTCGTAAGGCTAGACCAACCCACATAGACAAGAAATACCTTGATCTGTGGAGAAAAGACTTAGAAACACTCCTAAATAGAGGGATGATTAGGGAATCCTAATCCCCATGGAGTTGTTTGGCTTACTATGTTAATAAAAACATAGGAAAAGATAGAGGTAAACCAAATTTGGTTATAAATTATAAACCTCTAAACAAGGTCCTGAAATGGAGAAAATATCCATTTCCAAACCAAAGAGACCTCTTAGAAAGATTAAGTAAATCACTAATCTTTTCTAAGTTCAACCTGAAATCAGGTTATTATCAGACCCAAATAAAGGACTCTGATAGATATAAAACTGCATTCATTACACTAATAGGGCAATATGAATGGAATATAATGCCATTTGGTATAAGAAATGCACCCTCTGAAATCCAGAGTATACAGAATGAGATTTATAATCCATTCTCACACATTATCATTAATTATAATGATGAAGTTATAGTGTTTTCTAAATCAATAGAACAACACTTTAAAGATATAAAAATCTTTGAAATGGTAACTAATAATAATGGGTTAACCATAATTGCTGATAAAATGAACTTGTTCCAAACCTCAATTAGGTTTCCGGGCCACTATATCAGCTTTGGAAAAATAATCCCACTTCAAAATCCTACTTTACCAAATTCAAATTAGCTTAAGAATATCCATGTTTTCACCTCTCCTACTGGTTTTGAGGAAATCTTAAAACATTTGGATCCAATCCAAGGTAAAGAGTTTTTCCTGCAATACATCTCTGGAATGTGGAATGCCGCTCAAAGTAAGTATTCACACACAGAAAGAGGAATACTTTCAATAGTGAAAGTTATCTCCTTCTTTCAAAATGATTTGTTAACTCAGCCATTTGTGGTGAGGACTGACTGCAATGCAGCCAAACAAATCATTGAAGCCCAGCAGAAAGTATCTGCTCAGTGGCAAGCACAATTATGTGTTTTTAATTTTCAAATTGAAGATTTGATGGAAGAAGAAAATTATCTTCGTTATCCCTTGTTTCATGAATTCTACAGGGATGATCCCTAGGCGAGACTACCATGAACAAGGCAGAAAATCATCTACCAGAAATATCAGGGGACGCAGCGCAAATATAGCACTTCCCAAAAATACTGGGAATACAAGGCCCCATTATGGTCATTATGTTAGGGGACGCAGTGCTTATGCACTTCCCACTTATGGTAGGGGACGCAGTGCTTATGCACTTCCCACTCAAGCTGCTCCACATTTAACTCTTGGTAATTTCCCACCAATGGAAACCAGCAGTTCGAAAATGGTGGACTTGGCAACCTATCTCAATAAAGGGAAACAGAAGGTTAACTATGAACAACATAGTGATGCTGGGAAGGAACTCCCTTACAACCAACTTCATCATCGAGCCCAACGATGAAGGAAGTACTACAAGAGAATTTTCTGGACAGTACTTACTCGGAGAAGAAATTCGAGGAGGTTATTATGTACCTGGATCACAATAAAGTTCCTCATCTGAGTGATCCTCGGTTCATACGTCAAAAATACTTTGACGAACGGGGTTACCCTTCAATGGAGGAGAAAAACAGAGTAGTAATGGAAGCACTCCTGCTCCATACTAAATCTGTAGAAACTCAACATAATTTCCAAAATGGAAATATCAGGAGTGAAATTATTAATTATAGCAAATGCATCATTCTGAAGGTGATCAAACCAAATGAATGGGGACTTGACCCAAATCAGGCCAAGCAGATCACAACCAATGGACAAGTCTATCTAGTCAATTACTGGGACTATGTTCAGGCATTCACCAATATTTTCTATTATGAAAATCCCAAGAAAAAGCATTCTTGGTTTATACAGGTGGATCCCGAAGTACTGCAGAAATCACTGCCAGGATGGTTTTACAAATGGTGGACCAAGTTTGGGCCAGATCTCAATATGCTCACCACACCAATTGTTGAATATTTTGAAGAACGGGTGGATAATCATTCCACCATCAACAAGCTCACAGATGACTGCATCTCTTCAGAGCTATGCCCGATGATGTTCATAATCCAGAATAAGATCCCATGGATATTTAAGTGGATCATATCGGCAGAGATGGACCAGGAGGTAAATATTCCTGTTCTTAAGAGAAAATTTCTCTATAAATGGTGGCTGAGAATGCCCAGAGAAAAATATGATGATATCATCACCACCATTAAATCTGATTTAGTAACCTTTAAAAAAGACCGTACTGAAATCCAGCAGTCTGAAGGCTCTATTAACAATTATTTTGCCAGTTTGAAAGTTAAACTCTCCAGAAAATATCCACAATGTACAACTGAAGAGATCATGTCCAAATGTCTGGACCAGCTCAAGTAGCAGTTCTGCTCCACCTTCAAAACAGAGCAGATGAAGACAGACTCCATGAAGAGTACTGCATCAAAGAAGACAGTATCAATGAAGGATATTGCATCACAGAGTTCATCTAACTCTATACCTGATGATAATAATAAATTCAGGAGTCTTGCAGGAGAAGCCCAAGATCCTTATGCAGAGGATACTCTACCTCCTGAAGAAGAAGAAGAACAGTCTACTTCTATGCATAATCAAATGCATAAGACGAGTAGAGCTGAAGCTACAGAACATATGTGGCAGAGTATTTTGGCAATTAGGCCAAGAAAGGGTGCAATCAAGACCCAACATCAATTAATTATTGATGATCACAGGTTTAAGCCAGAAAAGCTGCATCAAACCAAGGGGAAGAACATGCCTCTGACTAAGCAGAGGAAAAGTATATTGCTTTGAGACCGGAAGAATCTACTTTCGGCAGAACAACCAAGCCTTGTGTCTTCATCAGCAATACTTGCGGTGGAAGAAATCAATTCTCACCAAAACAAGGACAAGTCCAAAGAAGATGCTCTGAACATAGCTGATACAAATCTAATCAGCAGTGCCAGCTTGTGAAGCCAGCACCAAAGTGGTCCTGACAAAATCCACTTTCAGTCATATAATTGCTTTCCTTCAGGCGGAAGGAATCCCTCCGATTGAGGAAAGATGCTTTCTTGGCAACGAAGGAATCACTTTCGGTAGAAAGCAACACCGACCAATGTCACATCACTCTAATGGATGGCATCTCCACCAGCAGAGGACAAGAAAAGGACGTACGAAGGAATCTACTTTCGACGGACCAAGGACACTGTGCAATAAAGCACCTTTTTACAAAAGCAGAACTGTTTCACTGCTTTTTATAGCTTTGAGTCCTTTCGGTCTTTCTTTTTTTTTTCTTTATATCGTGTCACTCTTTATTCATTTGTCTGTCGTCCATGTGAGGAGACAGTATGACCCCGGACTCCAAAATGAATTGGAATCCATTGTAACCCGCGGTCTATATAAGGCTATCGACTACTCGCATTGGATAGGAGGAACCTTACTTAGCCCTTGAAGTGATAAGAAAATCTCTTTGCTTCACATCTCTGAGTTTGGGTTCTTGATCTCTTCCTTCCTTCTTCCCCCGCTTCCGCATCCGAGGGTCTCACCCCCTCAAGCTGGTATCAGAGCCAAGTAACGTTCTTGGTTAGGAAGGAGGCTACCGTATCCCGGTAGGCCGGAGGAACAGGGATTAGCCTAATGAAAGACTAAGAAGGCGTCTGGCTTGGCAGTGCTAAGGCCCTCGAATGTATGATGGTTCTTCACCTTAACTTTGATACCTGTGTCAGGTTCCAGTTCATGAGGGTGATTATCCTCTGTTGGAGCTCTTCACAGAGTAATCTTCAAAGCCTATTCTATGGGCATATGAAGATGAGTTGAGAATAGTTTTTATTCTGCTACAGAAAGCATGAACTGGTAGTCTGTTTATCTATGTTAATCTATATACCATATTAGCCTGAGATCTTTGAGGGTGACTACTAGCACATGAACTGACAGTCTCTTTGTACCCATGTTAATTTATATACCCTATAAACTGAAGTTGTGAGGATAGTATTTGGTGCTTATCTCTAGGGGATAATGTGCTTAGATGGGTTGAGGCCGAGGGCGGGAGGCTATGACCCTCTGATACTAGCTTGAGGGGGTGAGATCCTCGAATGCGGAAGCGGGGGAAGAAGGAAGGAAGAGATTAAGAACCCAAACTCAGAGATCCTTTCATTAGGCTAAGCCCTGTTCCTCCGGCCTATCGGGATACGGTAGCCTCCTTCCTAACCAAGAACGTTACTTGGCTCTGATACCAGCTTCTATTTCTTGATTGCTCTGATACCAGCTTCACAGTGTCGTTCTATTGATTTAGAAAACATTATAACTTCATCATTATAATTAATGGTAATGTATGAGAATGGATTATAAATCTCATTCTATATACTCTAGAGTTCAGAGGGTACATTTCTTATACCAAATGGCATTATATTCCATTCATATTGCCCTATTGGTGTAATAAATGCAGTTTTATATCTATCAGAGTCCTTTATTTGGGTCTGATAATAACCTGATTTCAGGTTGAACTTAGAAAAGATTAGTGATTTACTTAATCTTTCTAAGAGGTCTCTTTGTTTTGGAAATGGATATTTTTTCCATTTCAAGACCTTGTTTAGAGGTTTATAATTTATAACCAAATTTGGTTTACCTCTATCTTTTCCTATGTTTTTATTGACATAGTAAGCTGAACAACTCCATAGGGATTGGGATTCCCTAATCATCCCTCTATTCAGGAGTGTTTCTAACTCTTTTCTCCACAGATCAAGGTATTTCTTGTCTATATGGGTTGGTCTAGCCTTACGAGGTATATCCTTTTCATTAAAGGAGTCATCATAAGGTAGGAAAATGGTATGATTTCTCATAGACCAATTTGTATAAGATAGTTCATTACCTATCTGTTTTCCTAGATCCTTAGTTTTTTGGATTGTATAAGGATCTCTAAGTTTTCTTTCTATGCTAAATATTTTAGCTTCTTGTTCAAGAAAACTTAGGTATTCTTCTCTACAAGCTAACTGATTCCTAGCTTGGATTAATACCTTATTATGGGGTTTTGGGAGATAAGAGAATATTAATTCTCCCTTTTGCCTTTTAATTTCAGGCACTATGTTTTTCTGAGCTTCTAGCAGATTTATTTCTACCTTTAGTTGCTTGATTTCACGCCTCAATTCATTTATTGAGATTGAAGCTCTCTGTCCGTTGGCTAACATATTATCTCCAACAATACTTGGTTTCTCAATTTAATTATTGAGATTAGTAGGTTATTAACCAAAATACCTATTAGAGGAATATTATTTAATCCTTTAGGTGATCCATCTAATGTAGAGCTATTATCTACATCCTTTTCTTTCTTTTGTTCTTCCCATTTGGAAGAATATTCTTTTTTCAGTTTTATTAACAATTTTATCTTGGATTTCCAATAATGGACTGACAGGGAGAACTGCCTATCCATATTTGAACCCAATTTAGGATTCACTATTAATCCTAAGAGTTTATTTACTCCTATTTGTCTAGATTCAAGCTTATTCTTGAACCTTATAAAGTAAGACATATATTTAGTCTTAATTTCTTCTGAGTTGTTAACATTAACAAACTCAGTTTTAGACAGAACATTTTCTGTTTTCTCTATAGGTTCAATTATTTCTTGACCTATTGTCCTTTCAATAATTTGAAAGGGATCCTTACCTAACATAGGTAGATTAGTAAACTCTATTATATTTTCACTAAGTTCTGGTTTACTATCTTCCCAATCAGCTAAGTCTGACAGATCTATTAGATCTGAAATTATCCTAGATTGATTGTCTAGGCGATCTTCTTCAAAACTTATTAAGTCTGAAAGATCTTTTTGTCCTGACACAACTATTTGTTGGTCTATTTCCTTTTCCTTAATTTGGAAAGGATCACTATCTGCCATAGGTAAACTAGTGAACTCTATTAGATTGTTACATTCTGAATATTCTAGTTCACTGTCTTTCCTATCAGATAGGTCCAACAGATAATCAGTTAAGTCTGACTAATCTGTTAGATCTGGAAGTATCCTAGATTGATTATCTAGGTGATCTTCTTCTAGACTTATTAAGTCTGAAAGATCTATCCTGAATGTTTTATCAGGATCTTCCAATAATATCTTTTCTATAAGAAAAGAGTTAAGCATTAATGTTGCTTTTTGTTCTGTATAGAACTTTATAGACCAAGGAACAAAACATTCTCTGTTTCCATTGGTTTGTATGGGATACTGAGTGTAATATTCAATCTCAGTTACTTTTAACTTGGTAAAATACCATGTTTGGAAGATTTTATTATCTTCTGACTAAAATTCTTTATTTAAGAAATTTCTTCTTCTTATACTTCCTATTTGAAGATATATTTTATGGTCTATTAGACTCAGATCATTAAAATATAATTTAAACATTTTCATAACTTCATTGTTACGGTTGGAACCAGGGCAACTGGAGCATTTCTCCATGGGTGTAGGCTTTGACTGGCATGTTGGCCAATGCTAAGTTAAATGCACATTGAAGTTATAATGTTCTTTACCCTTAACTTCATCCATCAATGAAGAACAATGGTTGAATAACAGTTTATAATTCTGAAACATAAAAGCACTACCACATATGAATGATATGGTAAACTATTCAATAAATGTTAACATATATATCACATATCCTTTGATCCATACGACAACTAGTCTGGCACACTACCACATATGAATGATATGGCAGAAACATCGTTCCATGTAAAAGTATATATCACACACCCATCCATTGGTTGAACAGTATATCTGGTCTCTTTCCCTCATCAATCTAAGGCAATGTGCCATACACGGGAGGCAAACTATGGGTACTTAGCCAGAACTACCCTACATGCTGCCCTAACGCTGGTCCTTCGGCTTAACGGGACTTACCACCGGGTCACAGCCTCCTGCCCTCGGCCTCAACCCATCCAAGCACATTATCCCCTAGAGATAAGCAGCAAATACTATCCTCACAACCTCAGTTTATAGGGTATATAAATTAACATGGGCACAAAGAGACTGTCAGTTCATGTGCCAGTAGTCACCCTCAAAGATCTTAGGCTAATATGGTATATAGATTAACATAGATAAACAGACTACCAGTTCATGCTTTATGTAGCAGAATAAAAACTATTCTCAACTCATCTTCAGATGCCCATAGAATAGGCTCTGAAGATTAATCTGTGAAGAGCTCCAACAGAGGATAATCACCCTCATGGATTGGAACCTGACACAGGTATCAAAGTTAAGGTGAAGAACCATCATACCTTCGAGTGCTTTAGCACTGCCAAGCCAGACGCCTTCTTAGCCTTTCATTAGGCTAAGCCCTGTTCCTCCGGCCTAGCGGGATACGGTAGCCTCCTTCCTAACCAAGAACGTTACTTGGCTCTAATACCAGCTTGAGGGGGTGAGACCCTCGGATGCAGAAGCAGGGGAAGAAGGAAGGAAGAGATCAAGAACCCAAACTCAGAGATGTGAAGCAAAGAGATTTTCTTATTACTTCAAGGGGCTAAGTAAGGTTCCTCCTACCCAATGCGAGTAGTCGATAGCCTTATATAGACCGCGGGTTACAATGGATTCCAATTTATTTTGGAGTCCGGGGTCATACTGTCTCCTCACATGGATGATAGACAAATGAATAAAGAATGACACGACATAAAGAAAAGAAAAAGAAAGACCAAAAGGACTCAAGGCTATAAAAAGCAGTGAAACAGTTCTGCTATTGTAAAAGGTGCTTTATTGCACAGTATCCTTGGTCCGCCGAAAGTAGATTCCTTCGTGCGTCCTTTTCTTATCCTCTGCTGGTGGAGATGCCATCTGTCAGAGTGACATGACATTGGTCGGTGTTGCTTTCTGCCAAAAGGGTCTCACCCTTTCGACCTTTATTCTTTAGTCGATAGCCTTATATAGACCGCGGGTTACAATGGATTCCAATTCATTTTGGAGTCCGGGGTCATACTGTCTCCTTACATGGACGACAGACAAATGAATAAAGAATGACACGACATAAAGAAAAGGAAAAGAAAGATCGAAAGGACTTAAAGATATAAAAAGCAGTGAAACAGTTCTCTTCAGGAGTTCTGCTCCACCTTTGAAACAGAGCAGATGAAGACAGACTCCATGAAGAGTACTGCATCAAAGAAGACAGTATGAATGAAGGATACTGCATCACAGAGTTCATTTAACTCTATACCTGATGATAATAATAAATTCAGGTGTCTTGCAGGAGAAGCCCAAGATCCTTATGCAGAGGATACTCTATCTCCTGAAGAAGAAGAAGAACAATCTACTTCTATGCATAATCAAATGCATAAGACGAGTAGAGCTAAAGATACAGAACATATGTGGCAGAGTATTTTGGCAATTAGGCCAAGAAAGGGTGCAATCAAGACCCAACATCAATTAATTATTGCTGATCCCAGGTTTAAGCCAGTAAAGCTGCATCAAACCAAGGGGAAAGAACATGCCTCTGACTAAGCAGAGGAAAAGCATATTGCTTTGAGACCGGAAGAATCTACTTTCGGCAGAACAACCAAGCCTTGTGTCTTCATCCGCAATGCTTGCGGTGGAAGAAATCACTTCTCACCAATACAAGGACAAGTCCAGAGAAGATGCTCTGAACAAAGCTGATACAAATCTAATCAGCAGTGCCAGCTCGTGAAGCCAGCACCAAAGAGGTCCTAACAAAAGCCACTTTCAGTCATATCATTGCTTTCCTTCAGGCGGAAGGAATCCCTCTGATCGAGAAAAGATGCTTTCTTGGCAGCGAAGGAATCACATTCGGCAGAAAGCAACACCGACTAATGTCAAGTCACTCTGACGGATTGCACCTCCACCAGCAGAGGACAAGAAAAGGACGTACGAAGGAATCTACTTTCGACGGACTAAGTATACTATGCAATAAAGCACCTTTTACAAAAGCAGAACTGTTTCACTGCTTTTTATAGCTTTGAGTCCTTTTGATCTTTCTTTTTGTTTTCTTTATGTCGCGTCATTCTTTATTCATTTGTTTGTCGTCCATGTGAGGAGACAGTATGACCCCGGACTCCAAAATGAATTGGAATCCATTGTAACCCATGGTCTATATAAGGCTATCGACTACTCGCATTGGGTAAGAGGAACCTTACTTAGCCCCTTGAAGTAATAAGAAAATCTCTTTGCTTCACATCTCTGAGTTTGGATTCTTGATCTCTTCCTTCCTTCTTCCCCCGCTTCCGCATCCGAGGGTCTCACCCCCTCAAGCTAGTATCAGAGCATAGTTTGGGTTCTTGATCTCTTCCTTCCTTCTCGCCCCCGTTACTTAGCCACTTGAAGTAATAAGAAAATCACTTTGCTTCATATCTCTGAGTTTGGGTTCTTGATCCCTCCCTTCCTTACTTGGTATTAGAGCCAAGTAACGTTCTTGGTTAGAAAGGAGGCTGCCGTATCTCGGTAGGCCGGAGGAATAGGGCTTAGCCTAATGAAAGGCTAAGAAGGTGTCTGGCTTGGCAGTGCTAAGGCACTCGAAGGTATGATGGTTCTTCACCTTAACTTTGATACCTGTGTCAGGTTCCAATCCATGAGGGTGATTATCCTCTGTTAGAGCTCTTCACAGAGTAAACTTCAGAGCCTATTCTATGGGCATATGAAGATGAGTTGAGAATAGTTTTTATTCTGCTACATAAAGCATGAACCGGTAGTCTGTTTATCTATGTTAATCTATATACCATATTAGCCTGAGATCTTTGAGGGTGACTACTGGCATATGAACTGACAGTCTCTTTGTACCCATGTTAATTTATATACCCTATAAACTGAAGTTGTGAGGATAGTATTTGGTGCTTATCTCTAGGGGATAATGTGCTTGGATGGGTTGAGGCCGAGGGCGGGAGGCTGTGACCCGGTGGTAAGTCTCGTTAAGCCGAAGGACTGGCGTTAGGCAGCATGTAGGGTAGTTCCGGCTAAGTACCCGTAGTTTGCCTCCCCTGTATGGCACATCGCCTTAGATTGATGAGGGAAAGAGACCAGACATACTGTTCAACCAATGGATGGGTGTGTGATATATACTTTAACATGGAACGATGTTTCTGCCATATCATTCATATGTGGTAGTGTGCCAGACTAGTTGTCGTGCGGATCAAAGGATATGTGATATATATGTTAACATTTATTGAATAGTTTACTGATGAGAGCACAAAAGTACAATCTTCATACAATTTTAATTAGTATTATAGCAAATCTTTATTAATAAAATTAATTAATTAATGTTTTATTTGTGTTTGAGTGCAAGTAATCCAAGAGATTCAATAACGCTGGTTTCAGCCCAATGCCCGGCAACCCGAGCTCAACAAATTTTTCAGTGTCCGTGATGAGGTGACCCAACAGTTCCTAACCTAAAATTCCCATGCATCCATGTCAACAGGTTGAAGCAAGTGATTTCCCAACATCTTCAAGCGTCCCCGAGCCATCTCGAGAGTCCCAAAGCAATTCAATTGCTTCTCAAACCAAGTATCCGTTTCCAAGCAACTTCCCAACATCAATGTCTTCCCATCTCCTCTGTTTTGGAACAAACCCAATAGTCTGTGAGGTCTCCCGAGCATCGTGAAATCTCATCAGCGTCTCATCCGCATCCAGGTCTTCCGAAGCTCCCTCGTTCTTCTTCTTCAACGATTTCGGCCGTGTTTCAACATCCAAACGGCAGCGTTTCGTTTATCCAAAGTTCCCATCCGATCGTCTGCCCAAATCTTCAACTTCCCAACATCCAGCAACATTCCCAGCGAATAAATCCCAACCAAGAAGTCTTCTCAACATCCCAACGGTTCACATTTTCTTCCCATTCAGCCGATTCAACTTCCTCCAATCTCATTAGCGTCTCATCCGCTCCCAGCAGGCGTTGCTTTTGGATCTCCCAGCCACCCCGCTGAGGGTGTCTATAAAAGGAACGGGGAGAGGCGAGAGTAGAGCATCCGGTGGAGGCAGGAGGAGGACACAGAACAAGAAGAGGAAGGAAGCCAACCGGGTGAGGGAGGGAAGAAGGGAAGGATGGAGACCAACCATCTGCATCTCCTCTTCCGATCTTCCCATCCGGTGGAGGAAAGGGAGGAGGGAGGCCATTCGGGAAAGAGAGGAAGCCAGGGAACCATTGGAGAGAGAAGAAAAAAAAGAAAAGAAAGAAAATAGAGCCCTCTATTTTCTTAAGAGAAGAAAGAAAAAAAAAAGGATTTACGCTTTATTTTATTTATTCTATGCTAATCCCTTTTATAAAAATGCTTGCATCTCATATGGATAGCTAAATCTCTTTTAGCTAAGGCTAGGAAAAAACCTAGCATTTTCTTCATGCATTTCATTTATTCATCAATGGAATTTTAATGTTTTTGATTTGATTTATGGTGTAGTAAATTTATAGAAATTATTTCAAACTTATATATTTTTTTGATCTATTATTTCCTTCGGGTATAATAGATGCTTAGAAATCCCTGTAGTTTAAAATAGGATTACTGTAATGCTACCCATAAAACTAAATCTATTTTTTTTAAATAGTATTTTCACTGCACCACTTTTCGGTTAGGTCTTTACTCAGATCTAACTAAGATAATAGGTGATTTTAAGAAAAACATGATTAAGTGCTAGCCTGAATCCTAATGCCTTAGTTATATTTTTTTGTCAATCCGAATATTATTTAGCCTTTAGTTTTTGTTCACTGTCAAATTCCTGTGGATTCGATCTCAGACTCACCGAGAATATTACTTTGCTACACCCTATACTTAGGGTATTCTACATTTAATTTCCCTTTTAAAAAGAGCAAGATTAAAATCGTAGCAAGTTTTTGGCGTCGTTGCCGGAGATTTGCAACGTGCGAACGAGAACAAGGCTGCAAATTTCAATTTTTAATTTCTAGTTCTTCAATCTTTCTTTATGCTGAAATTTCAAATCTTTTCAGATTCAAGGATGACACAAAGCGGGATCAGTAACGAGGAAGATCAAGATCACATTTTTGGATTTCCGAAGTGAACGAACTCCGGCCGTGAGTATTTAAATTAATTTTCCTATTTTGTTCATACTAGTCCTATTTTAATAATTCCTAGATTAAAATTTTACTTTTGTTAAAAAATAATAAAAAAATAAAATAAAAAATAAAATTTAGCTAGTTTGTTTGATCAACTATTCAAATACAATTTAATGTCATGACATAAAATATTAAAAATCTTCTTGATTGTTGCATATAGTATAAAGCATTTGCATAAAATAATCTAAGGGTTGAACCCATTAAAAAGATAAGGTCGGAACTTCATCACTCGTCCTTAGCCCAAAAAATCATCCCAGTGCATAAATATCCTAAGTCTAATTAAAATCAACTAGACGTTGGCCCCTAAGGATATTCGAGCTTAATAGGATGAAGACCACTGAAAGTTGCACCAATTTTGCTCTATATTTCGGGTCGATATCTAGGCAAGCTTTGTCCCTTTAAGTAATTGAAAGAAGACAGTTTTTGTTCGAGAAAAGTGGGTTTAAAGTGGGATCTTTGCTACACGCATCGTGACTCCTCCACTTACCTGGGAGCTTACCTGTTAGATGTATGCCCTAGAAGCCAATCTGGCGGACACATTATTAATTCTGGAACATAAATTTGTACTTGACTTTATTATTATAGAATAATAAATGGGCATCTTTTCATTCATATTATTTATGTGTCTATGAATTGTCCAAGAAATTAATAAGATGATGATACATATTCTCAAGAGTTGAGAATTTGAGCCATGTATCATTGATGATTAATTTATAAATGCTCCTGATCAATGGATCATCATGAGGACGGTGATCGATCCGATCAGTGCACAGATCGCTTTCTTTATGGATGGACGAGACTCGAGTCTACAGTGTAAGGACACTAAAGTGATAGTGCAGGTGCTTGTTAGAGAACAAGGGTACTGAGCGTGACCAAGACAAGAAGTCACTTGGATGTCTATCCACTCGTCAGTGACTTACTTGATGTTGCAGTAGTGTGACTGGTCCTTTGACCTGCGGTGCTTCGGCTATTCATAGTGAGACTATTGTAGTTTGACTGCACATATACATGGTCTCTAGTCATATGGGTCCTTGTTGTGTAGATTGGCTGCAATAAGTTCACTGTAGGAGTAGGGTATGCATCTACATGGAATCTATCGATCTTGATAGAAGAGGTGTGATCCTATATGATTTATTAGACTAAGTTCTAAGACCTTGGCCAGGGCATTAATATAAAGTGGAGAAAGAGTTTTCCACTCTCAGACACAAGTCGAATAAATCTAGACATATGACAGACGACGGGATTTGACAAGTTATCCATGACCTCCGGTCTGTAGGGATCCACGATAGAAGGACTGTATCATACGATAACTACACCTAGAGGTTCATCATTCCATTCTGCTGGATAGCCACTACATACTGCTAGGTGTCACTGGTGGATCGTGAGACTCACAAGGATCATATTGATGGTCGATGAACCCTGATGAGTTGAGTTGAAATTATTTCAACCCATTGAAAGAAGTTTTCAATGATATTGTGATAGAGATCGCAATATTTCTCACTACCAGTCAGAATAGAACCTATGGGGTCACACACATTAGAGGTATTGACCGATCCGATGGTTGAATGTGATTAGGAATCACAAATAGATAACCCGCTAAGAGTTAGTGGTTAGAAGAAGGAATAATTGCAATCGGATTGCAATTTAATTTAATTAATTGGATTTAATTAATTGGACTTGATCATGAGTCCTACTTGGAGTGGGATTCATGAAGTCCTAATTGGATTAGAATTTCAAATTAAATTAGAATCCTATTTAGAATAGGATTTCTAAAGTCCTAATTGTCTTAGGGCTAGAATTTAATAAGTCCTAATTAGATTAGGATTATTTTAAGTGCTAATTAATTTTAAATTTAATCTAATCAATTAAATAACTCCTAATTGGATTAGGATTGAAGAGTTTAATAGAGTCATGGTTCAATTAAATCCTAATTAGATTAGGATAAGGAGGAAATTAAAATGGGTTCATAAAAATTCTATTTTGAATAGGATTGGACTCATGAAATGAACCCAAATTAAATTACCAATTAATTTGATTAAATGGTTAATTAAATGGGATATGAGGGAGGGGCCCACGCCCCTCCCCTTGGGAATTGCGTGGAAGAAAAAGGAGGGGCGTAAGCCCCCCCTTGCTGCCGAACCAAAGTGATAAGGGTGAGCTCCTAAAAAATAGGAGCTCATCCTTATCACGTTGAGAATTAAAAGGAGGAGGGTTTTGGCCCCTCCTCTCATGCTAATTTCTGGGATCATGGCAGCAACCCTCCCCCTCTTCCTTCCTCCTTTCAGCCGTAAGGGAAAAGAAAAGAAAAGGAGGCGTGGGTGGCCCTTCTTCCTCCCATTTCTTGGTTCCAACGAAAAAGAAAAGGAAAAGGCTGCAAGTGTTCTGTTCTTGTTCCTTTTGATCCATCCTTCTTCCTCCTCCTCCCTAGGCATTCAAGAGTTGATTGTAAGGGAGGACTTCAGCCATCAAAAGCCATCTCTGCAAGGGAGCTAGCACCCTGGGGAGATCCAGAGGCTTCGATCGACTCACTACTTCGTGTGGATACCTATAGAGGCCGGACGCGTGTGCGGCTTCCACTGAGCCTTGATCAAATACCACGTAAATCAGATTTGCGGAGACCATCTACCCGCACAAGGTGAAGATCTAATCTTCTTAATGATTTTAAAATGGTTTAAAATAATTTAATTCTAATCTATCTACAAACGAAAAGTTTTAAAACACGTTCATGCGATGAACGGATCCCGCATATGTTTTTCCGCTGCAATCTGAAAATTATTTCGAAATTTTCATGGCATATGTGGGATGCTAACAGTGGTATCAGAGCTATGGTTATGTAGATTAAGATTAGAATTAAATTTTTCAAGGCATTTTAGATCTGAAATTTAAGGGATTATGCTTGCTGAAATTTATGTGTGCGGAATTTTCAGCTTGCTGATTTTTCTGCATACTAATTATTGGATGCTTGGATTAATGATTCTAATGCTTTGATAATGTGATTACAAATGTTTAGAATCATATGTTGCATAATTAGCAAGTCATGAGATGAAATAATCAGTTAAATATCAGATCTGAAAATAATTTTTATGCATGTGATGCGTATGGTGATGATCATGGATGGACCCTTTGAATGTGCTGAAATGTTCTGCGATGTTCTGTGATGCATGTAATTTTAATTTTCAGATGCCTGCGTGCATCTTAAATTCATGTATTAGAGACCTGCGTGTCTCATAAAAAGGGTTGTAATTTATTCTTTATTTTTATTTTAATTTTTAAAGCAATCTGGGATGTAATCTGTGATGTGTGTTGCACGTCGATGGTTGATTGATATGTACATCAACAAGCTCAACATGCGCGGATCGAGATCAAGGGTTGATTGAAGATGGATCAAGTAGTTGATCACAATTGGACCTAAGGGATCAAGATCGAGTCAAGAGTTGAAGACAATCAAACCAATTGACGTGCATGTGGTTGTAAAATGACCCCATCCTGGATCCATGATCATCACCATTAATTTTATTTTTGATAAATGCCTAGATGTTTAATGCTTATGTTTATATGGATAGATATATATTTGCATGAGATGTGAATACGCGATCGAGTGAGACCTAAATCGAAACCTCCCTAATCAGTCGAGGGTGAACCAACATGAGTTAGTCATATTAGATTAATTGATCTAATTGATGTCTAGGCAAGCCTAAAAGGTGGTTACTTAATTAGGACCTTACTCTCTAAGTAAGGGGAGCCTCCCACCTGCTTACCTGGCCAATTGTTCGATTACCTCTTATGAAGAACTCAAGTTGCAAACACTAAGATTTGATTATGCAATATTAAGTCCATAGGTCTTCCACCGTAGTAGAGCTGCTAAGGTCTTTTCGGTGTTGATTTGTCTTGGATGGACACAGTGGGCAAGTTGCATCGGGGGACTGGATCTCTCTATCAGACATGAGATGTTGCAGGGTAAAGGTGGTGTTGGGCACCAATAACTATTAGGTGAGGACCCAATGACGACTTTATTTCTGCGGTTATACGGTGGGTTTGACTTAACTAAGTAATGGGGCCAATAACTGTTAGATGAGGTCTTCATCACTTAGAGACCAAGTACCACTGCAATATGCTTGAGAAGCATTGTACAAGAGTTGTACACTCATCCATTTATATGTCACCAATAACTGTTAGGTGAGGCGGTATGTAAATCGGTGAGACCGCAGTACCCACTAGAAATTCTAGTCGCGTAGGATTTTTGTTTCTCCATCAAGGGAGTATGAGGGATTCGAGAAAATAGTGGGAGCATATTTGTTTTAAAAGATCCTAAAACAAATAAAGTTCAAGTACAAAGTCTAACTAGAATCTTTACTCTCTACATATCACAATGTCAGCTTCGAACCCTTTGACCCGTATCCTTGAGACCAACCGACTGACCGAAACCAACTATAAAGACTGGCTTAGAAATCTGAAAATTGTTCTGAGTTGTGAGAAACTAGGGTATGTGCTCGAGAACAATATCCCTAGGTTACCAACACGTCCTACTGATGATCAGCGTGAGACGCATCAAAAGTGGACAGATGACGACATTAGGGTCAAGTGCTACATCATGGCATCCATGACTAATGAACTTCAATGCCAGCATGAGAACATGAAGACTGCTAGGAAAATACTGGCTCACCTGCAAGAGTTGTATGGTGAGCACAGCCGCAATGCACGTTTTGAAAGTGTCCAAGAGGCTCTTCAAGGCAAAGATGCGCGAGGGGCAGTCTGTCTGACTATGATCAAGGACCTCGAGGAGCTTGAGAAGCTCGGTATGTCCATGCATAAAGAACTGCAGATAGATCTAATCCTGCAATCCCTTCCCGATTCATTTGGTCAGTTTATAGTAAACTACCATATGAATAAAATTGAATGCACTAAGACCAAATTGGAACATGTTGGTAACTGCTGAAGGGGCCTTGAAAGGTTCAAGGGGATCTGTTCTAGCTGCTCATTGAAAAAGGAACTGCCCTTCATACCTCGAGAGCCTGAAGAACAAAAAGGACACACCTTCTGAAGGTATGCTAGACTTGCTCGTAATTGAAAGTAACCTTACGGTTTCTTCTACTTCTAGTTGGGTTATAGATTCTAGTTCTAGTGCTCATTTGTGCACTACTATGCGGGATCTAAAGAAAAGTAGGAGGCTAGTGGAAGGTGCAGTGACCCTTCAGGTAGGCAATGGGGCAAGAGTTGCTGCTGTAGCTATGGGCACCTATCCTCTGCGATTATCGTCTGAATTTAGTTTATTTCTTAAAGACTATTATTATGTCCCTGCTGCTAGTAAAAATTTGATTTCTGTTTCATGTTTAGCATAGGATGGTCATATTTTGACATTTGACAAAGACTACTGTTTTATTTATTTTAGAAATAAATTAGTTGCACGTGGTTTCATGATTGACAGTCTCTATCACTTGCATGTTGATGTGTCTGTGAATGTGTCTGAGCAAGTTGTGAGTGCCATAGGATCTAAAAGATCCAGAGATGAGATAAACCAGAAGTATTTGTGGCACTTCAGGCTTGACCATATTGGAGAGGACAGAATGAACAAAATGGAGAAAGATGGGCTTCTCGGCCCATTGACTTCCAAGTCATATCCAGTTTGTGAGTCCTGTCTTCAAGAAAAAATGGCTAGATTACCTTTTGTAGGACATGGGGAGAGGACCACTGAAATACTTACCCTGGTACACACTGATGTGTGTGGCCCATTTGATGTGTCAGCTAGCGATCGTTATTCGTACTTCATTACCTTTACCGATGACTATTCATGATATGGGTATGTGTATCTTATGAGATACAAATCTGAGTCTTTTAAAAAGTTCAAAGAGTTCAGAAATGAAGTAGAAAAACAGACCGAAAAAACCCTTAAGGTTCTTCGATCAGATCGAGGAGGAGAATACCTTAGTGGGAAATTTCGGAACTATCTCAAGGAGAATGGCATAGTCTCACAATGGACGCCTCCAGGTACACCTCAACTCAACGGGTGTCAGAAAGGAGGAATCGGACTTTATTGGATATGGTCCGATCCATGATGAGCTTCACTGATCTACCTATGTTTCTTTGGGGAGATGCCTTATTATCCGCAATTTACTTATTGAATAGAGTTCCCTCTAAATCTGTTCCTACCACACCGTATGAGATATGGCATGGTAAGAAGCCGAGTCTTGGTCATCTCAAGATTTGGGGATGTCCGGCCCACGTCAAAAGACAACAGGCGGATAAGTTAGAGCCTAGGACCATAAGTGCTTGTTTCATTGGATATCCTAAAGAGTCATTAGGATGCAATTTTTACGTCTCAGAGGATCACAATGTGTTTGTGAGCCGACATGCCGTCTTTCTGGAACAACAGTTTATCCTTGATAGAGGCAGTGGGAGGAAAATTGAGCTTGAAGAGAGAGTCTCTGAAAAGCAACGAGTTATGGATCCTATAGTATCTATTCATATAGAGCCAGTACATATAGTACCTCCTCCACCTCGTAGATCTAGTAGGGTCTCCCATCCTCCGATAGATACTTAGGTATACTAGTAGAGGACACCGAGAAAATGTTTCTCATGGGAGATAGGGAACATATACAAGATCCCAATACCTACAACAAGGCGATATCTGATATCGATTCTGAGAAATAGCTGGAAGCCATGAAGTCAGAGATAGACTCCATGTATTCCAACCAAGTCTGGACCTTAGTAGATCCACTAGAAGGTATAGTACCTATTGGATGCAAATGGATCTATAAAAGGAAGATAGGTTCGGATGGAAAGGTAGAGACCTATAAGGCAAGGCTAGTGGCGAAAGGGTATAGTCAGCGCGAAGGCATTGACTATCAGGAGACCTTTTCATCTGTAGCCATGCTAAAATCCATTCGAACATTGCTTGCCATTGCAGCATTTCATGATTATGAAATATGGCAGATGGATGTGAAAACTGCTTTCCTGAATGGATATCTTGATGAAGATATCTATATGGAGCAGCCTTTGAGTTTCACTTCCAGTGATGGAGATCACAAGGTCTGCAAGCTGTAAAGGTCCATCTATGGACTAAAGCAAGCATCTCGAAGTTAGAACACTCGTTTCAATGATGCGATCAAATCGTTTGATTTCATCAAGAACGAAGAGGAACTGTATGTTTACAAGAAGGTTAGTGGGAGTGCTGTCATATTCCTCGTACTGTACGTGGATGACATCCTCTTGATTGGAAATGATATTTCCATGCTAACCTCGGTCAAGGTCTAGTTGTAAAAAGAGTTCTTCATGAAAGACCTTGGGGAAGCATCCTACATTTTGGGGATTAAGGTCTATAGAGATATGTGGAGTGATTGATTAAAATCCTATTTGATTTTGATGAGCTCAAAGCATTTGAGTATATCTTATGATTACTAATGAATTCAATCTAGTGTTTCAGTAAAAATTTTATAAATTTATGGTTAAGTGCATCTGGTTTTGGTTCAAGATATTTTAGATAAGTTAAGAAGTGAAGATGAACCAAAGTCTGAGACTCGAGTCGACTCCGGGATATTACGAGTCGACTCCAAGCGTATCAGAAGCACTGACACAGGCTCGAGTCGACTCCGGAACATTACGAGTCGACTCCGACTGAGAACAGACAGACGAGCAGAAAGATACAACTCAAAACCTGTCAGCGAGTCGACTCCTGAAGAGCGCGAGTCGACTCCGATGCTAGCCGAGTCGACTCCAGAGCAGTATGAGTCGACTCCAGGGAGTTACAGACAAAAAGTCAGAGAGCAGTTTTCGGACCCTGAGAGCCGAGTCGACTCCTGAGGAATGCGAGTCGACTCCGATGGTTGGCAGGTCGACTCCAAAGAAAGCGAGAGTCGACTCTCAGTGTTATACAAGGCAAAAGTCAGAGACCAACTTTCGGGCACTGAGAGGCAAGTCGACTCCCGCAAAGCCCGAGTCGACTCCGAGACATCGCGTCCCCAAAAAGACAGAAGACAGGATTGTTGTCTCTGAGACGCGAGTCGACTCCAAGACAGTTCGAGTCGACTCCAAGGCAGCGCTACTCCAAAAAGACAGAAGACTGTTTTTCGGATACTGAGAGCCGAGTCGACTCCGGAACAGTTCGAGTCGACTCCAAGACTGGACGAGCCAAAAGACAGAAGATCGAGAGTTCGGGCTCTGAGCGCCGAGTCGACTCCCAGAATTTCCGAGTCGACTCGAGTGAGCCAAGTTGAAGAATAGCTCTATGGATTCCATGGGATGAGCCGACTCCAAAAGTGCAAGGTCAGCTCCAGATTTTGGGGAGTCGACTCCGAGTTAAGTCGAGTCGACTCCCAATCGAGAAGCTCACTTTAATTCAAATCCGGAATAGTTGCCGAGCCGACTCCAGAAAAGCATGAGTCGACTCCTGCTACAGCCGAGTCGACTCTAGATCGCGCGAGTCGACTCCGACCCCAACGGACATATTGTCAGGATGTGCAGAATGTGCAGAACGGCTAGTAAAGTGTGTCTAACGGCTAGTTTCCGTGGGGAATGGCTTAAATAGCCACAGAGGACTGTAGCAAAGTAGAGAAGTAACATTCCACTCAAAGAAAACAAGAATCCTTCATCTGCAAACTGATTTCAACGGAAAAGAAGGAAGAGGCCCATTAACTCCAGTCAACCAACTCTTCCCAGCATTAAAGAAGTCTCCTCCTGCCTTCAAGTCTTCCAAACATTTAAGAGGAGACCCAAAGTTCAAGAAGCCCTTCTCTACTTCATCTCAAACGTGTTTGAGGGCTCTTAACTTTTCTCTTATATATATCGCTGTATATCTGCTTTTTAGAAGCTCTATTTTTCTGTTTGTCTTTGTTCTTTCCATTTGGTTCTTACTTGATTCAATCAGGGGATTGAATCAAGGGTATATAGGTTTGTTGGTGAGCCTAGGTTGAAACCAACGGTGTAAGGGTTCGATTGTGATCCCGGAAAAACAATCGGGCGGTTCTAGTCGGTGAGCCTGGAAAAACCGACCGAGTTCGTTGTGACCTCGTAAAACAACAAGTTGGGTTGTGAGCTTGTAAAATAACTGGCTGTAATCCGAGGGGTTATAGTGAATTCCCAAGTGAGGCTTGGGGAGTGGACGTAGGAGCAAGGGTTAGCTCCGAACCACTATAAAATCATTGTGTTTGTGATTGCATTTGTCTCTCTCACTTTCATTTCGTTCACTGCACATAGCATCTAATTAATCAACTTGCAAAAAGGATTAATTAGTATCTCACAAACCATTTAATTGTAAAAATTATTTTAAAACCCAATTCATCCCCCCCTCTTGGGTTATCTATCTGGACAACAAGTGGTATCAGAGCCTGAACTCTTTTTACCCAAAGAGTAAAAGATCAAAATGACAACCCCATTTGGATCTTCCCACATTGAGGGCCAGTCTACCCAAAGACCCCCATTCTTTAATGGATCCGACTACTCATATTGGAAGGCTAGGATGAGAATATTTATCCAAGCCCAAGACTATGAGATGTGGACCATTATATTAAATGGACCATACATCCCATCCATCTATGTAGAGGGTGTCACTGTACCCAAACTTGAAAAAGATTGGGATGACAATGACTTTAGGAAGGCACAACTCAATGCCAAAGCAATGAATGTGCTTTACTGTGCATTAGATAGAAATGAATTCAATAGAGTCTCTACATGCAATTCTGCAAAAGAGATTTGGGATAGACTTGAAGGGACCCATGAGGGCACGAATCAAGTCAAAGAATCCAAAATAAATATATTAGTTCATAAGTATGAGTTATTTAAGATGGATTCTAATGAAACAATCACTTGCATGTTCACTAGGTTTACTGACATTGTCAATGGCCTAAAAAGCCTTGGCAAAAATTATACTAATAGTGAACTTGTCAGGAAGATTCTTCGTTGTCTACCAAGGTCATGGGAAGCCAAGGTGACGGCAATCCAAGAAGCCAAAGACTTGAACAAGCTTCCACTTGAGGAACTTCTTGGATCTCTAATGACGCACGAGCTCACAATGAAACAACACAGCGAAGAAGAGTCTTCTCACAAGAAAAAGGTAATAGCATTAAAATCTGTTTCTACTAATAAAGACTTATCTTGCAGTAGTAGCAGTGAAGAAGAAGACAATGAGGGAGATGATGATGAGGCTCTCCTTGTAAGGAAATTCAGAAGATTCATCAACCGGAAGAAGTCCTCACATCAAAGAAGAGGCCCCTCAAGTTCCTATCACAAGGATAAAGGTAAGACAAGGGAAAATGAGGAGATTGGATGTTATGAGTGTAAGAAGCCAGGGCACTTCAGAGCTGAGTGTCCTTTGCTGAAGAAGGGGAGCAAGTACAAGAAGAAGAAAGTCCTCGTCTCCACCCTATCGGACTCCGACACATCATCATCATCATCGGATGAAGAACAAGAAGAAAAGGCCAATCTGTGTTTTATGGCTAACGACAATGAGGTAACATCCGCAACACATTTAGATTTTACTTTCGATGAACTATATGATGCCTTCAATGAATTAATGGACGAGTACAAGACAATAAACCTTAAAAACAAAGAATTAAAACTAACTAACCAAACTCACCTCCGGAAGTATGATACATTAGTTAAAGAAAAAGATATTATTATCAAAGAAAATTCAGAACTTAAGACAAGCAATCAAATCTTAATTCAAAAGAATAATACCTTAACTAAAGATAACGAAAGGCTGAACAAAGAAATAGTAGAACTTAAAAACAATAAACATATCTTAAAAGAGAGTCTCACAAAAGAATTAAATAATATGAAAACAGAAAAATAAAAATTGACGCTCGAACTTGAAAAGTACAAGCCTATTGTAGAAAAATTTACATATAGCTCAGAAAAATTAGAGATGATACTTAATAGTCAGCGAGCTGTATTCAATAGAGCAGGTTTAGGGTATAAACCTAAAAATAAGCAAAAACTCCTTAGTAACTTCTTTGTTAAAGCAGAGAAAAGTAAAACTAAGAAAATAACCTGTTTTTGTTGTGGAATATTAGGACATAAAGCAAATGTATGTGATTATAGAAAAGGTAAAACTAAAAGAAAAATTAAAAGAATTTGGGTTCCAAAAGAAACCAACATTACTAACCATGAAGGACCCAAGAAAACTTGGATACCTAAATGTATATGATTTGCTTGTGTAGGAGTGTCTTGCAGCCATGGTCGACAAAAATTGTTGGTACTTGGATAGTGGCTGCTCAAGACACATGACGGGTGACAAGGATCAATTCTTCACCCTTGAAGCTAAGAAGGGAGGTGCTGTGACTTTTGGAGACAATAACCAAGGTCACATCATTGGTATAGGTAAAGTATAAATTATCCCTTCAACCTTTATTGATAATGTTCGATATGTTGATGGTCTTAAGCATAATCTACTAAGCATTAGTCAATTGTGTGATAGAGGTTATGATGTTATGTTCAAACCATCACTATGCATCATAACAAACTTAAATGACAATAGTTTAGTTTTTAAAGGAATAAGACGTGGGAATGTGTATGTTGTAGACCTTGAGGATCTTGCCAAACATAACCCATGTTTAGTTGTTAATGAAACTAAGGATAATGATGCTAGTTGGTTATGGCACCGTAAGTTAGGTCATGCAGGCATGGACACAATATCTAAACTAGTTAAAAGAGATTCCGTGATAGGTTTGCCAAAACTAAAGTTTGAAAAGAATAAAATATGTGAAGCTTGTCAATATGGCAAACAATCAAGGAACTCCTTTAAATCCATAAAGTGTGTCTCTACCTCTAGACCTTTAGAACTACTACACATGGATCTATTTGGACTAACTAGAACCACAAGTCTAGGTGGAAATAAATTTGGTCTAGTTATTGTAGATGATTTTTCTAGATACACTTGGGTCATGTTCTTAGCTCATAAAGATCAAGCATTTTCAGTTTTTAAGAAATTTCATAAGGAAGTAACCAATGCTAGAGATACTTCAGTCATAGCTATTAGAAGTGATCATGGAACCAAATTTGAAAATCATTTATTTGATGAGTTTTGTAGTAAAAAGGGGATAACTCATAATTTTTCTGCACCTAGGACACCACGACAAAATGGAGTTGTGGAAAGGAAAAATAGAACTCTAGAGGAAATGGCTAGAACCAGAGTCTTATAGGTGAGCGCGAGTCTGCGTCTGGATATGTGTTCTTGTGCAATGGTGGTACGGTAAATTGGAAGAGTTCCAAACAACCGATTATTGCTGATTCTACCATGGAAGCTGAGTATATCGCCGCCTCTAAAACTGCAAAAGAAGCTTTCTGGTTCAAAAAATTTATTGCAGAGTTAGATGTAATGCCATCAGATGCCATCACACTCTACTGCGATAATAATGGCGCCATAGCTCTTGCTAAGGAGCCAAGGTCTCATCAGAAGTCCAAGCATATAAAGCAGCGCTTTCACCTCATACGCGATTACCTCGAGAAAAAATATGTCGAGGTGCAGAGAGTAGACTCCACGGACAACGTGGCGGACCCGCTCACTAAGCAGTTAAATCAGCAGAAGACTGAAGCCCACCTTGAGAAGATGGGACTTAGATATATGTCTGATTGGCTTTAGTGCACGTGGGAGATTGTTAGATGTATGCCCTAGAAGCCAATCTGGCGGACACATTATTAATTCTGGGACATAAATTTGTACTTGACTTTATTGTTATTGAATAATAAATGGGCATCTTTTCATTCATATTGTTTATTTGTCTATGAATCGTCCAAAAAATTAATAAGATGATGATACATATTCTCAAGAGTTAAGAATTTGAGCCATGTATCATTGGTAATTAATTTCTAAATGATCCTGGTCAATGGATCATCACAAGGACGGTGATCGATCCGATCAGTGCACAGATCGCTTTCCTTATGGATGGACGAGACTCGAGTCCACAGTGTAGGGACACTAAAGTGATAGTGCAGGTGCTTGTTAGAGAACAAGGATACTGAGCGTGACCAAGACAAGAAGTCACTTGGATGTCTATCCACTCGTCAGTGACTTGCTTGATGTTGCAGTAGTGTGACTGGTCCTTTGACCTGCGGTGCTTCGGCTATTCATAGTGAGGCTATTGTAGTTTGACTGCATATATACATGGTCTCTAGTCATATGAGTCCTTGTTGTGTAGATTGGCTGCAATAGGTTCACTGTAGGAGTAGGTATGCACCTACATGGAATCTGTCGACCTTGATAGAAGAGAAGTGATCCTATGTGATTTATTAGACTGACTTCTAAGACCTTGGCTAGGGCACTAATATAAAGTGGAGAAAGAGTTTTCCACTCTCAGACTCAAGTCGAATAAATCTAGACATATGACAGACGACGGGGTTTGACGAGTTATCCATGACCTTCGGTCTGTAGGGATCCACGATAGAAGAACTGTATCATACGATAACTACACCTAAAGGTTCATCATTCCATTCTGCTGGATAGCCACTACATACTGCTAGGTATCACTAGTGGATGGTGAGACTCACAGGGATCATCTTGATGGTCGATGAACCCTGATGAGTTGAGTTGAAATTGTTTCAACCCATTGAAAGGAGTTTTCAATGATATTATGATAGAGATCGCAATATTTCCTACTACCAGTCAGAATAGAACCTATAGGGTCACACACATTAGAGGTATTGACTGATCCGATGGTTGAATGTGATTAGGAATCATAAATAGATAATCCCCTAAGAGTTAGTGGTTAGAAGAAGGAATAATTGCAATCGGATTGCAATTTAATTTAATTAATTGGATTTAATTAATTGGACTTGATCATGAGTCCTACTTGGAGTGGGATTCATGAAGTCCTAATTGGATTAGGATTTCAAATTAAATTAGAATCCTATTTAGAATAGGATTTCTAAAGTCCTAATTGTCTTAGGACTGAAATTTAATAAGTCCTAATTAGATTAGGATTATTTTAAATCCTAATTAATTTTAAATTTAATCTAATTAATTAAATGACTCCTAATTGGATTATAATTGAAGAGTTCAATAGAGTCATGGTTCAATTAAATCCTAATTAGATTAGGATAAGGAGGAAATTGAAATGGGTTCATAAAAATTCTATTTTGAATAGGATTGGACTCATGAAATGAACCCAAATTAAATTACCAATTAATTTGATTAAATGGTTAATTAATTGGGATATGAGGGAGGGGCCCATGCCCCTCCCCTTAGGAATTGCGTGGAAGAAAAAGGAGGGGCGTAAGCCCCTCCTTGCTGCCGAACCAAAGTGGTAAGGGTGAGCTCCTAAAAAATAGGAGCTCATCCTTATCACGTTGAGAATTAAAAGGAGGAGGGGTTTTGGCCCCTCCTCTCATGCTAATTTCTGGGATCACGGCAGCAACCCTCCCCCTCTTCCTTCATCCTTTCAGCCGTAAGGGAAAAGAAAAGAAAAGGAGGTGTGGGTGGCCCTTCTTCCTCCCATTTCTTGGTTCCAACAAAAAAGAAAAGGAAAAGGCTGCAAGTGTTTTGTTCTTGTTCCTTTTGATCCATCCTTCTTCCTCCTCCTCCCTAGGCATTCAAGAGTTGATTGAAAGGGAGGACTTCAGCCATCTCTGCAAGAGAGCTAGCACCCTGGGGAGATCCAAAGGCTTCGATCGACTCACTACTTCGTGTGGATACCTGTAGAGGCCGGACGCGTGTACGGCTTCCACTGAGCCTTGATCAAATACCACGTAAATTAGATTTGCGGAGACCATCTACCCGTACAAGGTGAAGATCTGATCTTTTTAATGATTTTAAAATGGTTTAAAATAATTTAATTCTAATCTATCTACAAACGAAAAGTTTTAAAACACGTTCATGCGATGAACGGATCCCGCATATGTTTTTCCGCTGCAATCTAAAAATTATTTCGAAATTTTCATGGCATATGCGGGATGCTAACATTACCTGGTCGACTAAGGTTACTAGATCGGATTGGAGGCTTAGGTGTCCTGTTCAAACCAGTTAGGAGCTGTCTAGAATTTTTAGAAAAACATTAGAAATTGTTGGGTGATGTTTTAATGCATGTTTAATTTTAATTAAATTTTTGTTAGAGTGTTTGTTTAGATCTCTTTAGGTGGTACTTGTATTAATATATATATATAATAAAATTTCAGTATATGCTGTTGTGGGAGAGAGATAAAACGAATAGATTATTTCGAGTTGAATCAAGAGATAAAAATTTAATTGTTCAAAATTCAAATAATCAAATGGAAGATAATAATAGTAATCAGGGAAACAATGAATTTCAAATTGACTTACCTATTAGAACGCTTCGTGATTATCTACAACCCACTAGGACTAGTACCCCATCCTGTATGGTTATTCCTACTGCCGCGGGAGCTTTTGACATGAAACCAGGAATAATCCAATTACTCTCAAAGTTTCACGGGCTTGACTCTGAAAGTCCCTATTTGCACCTGAAAGTGTGGAGTAATTGATTATAACCCTATTTGATTTTGATAAGCTCAAAGCATTTGAGTATATCTTATGTTATATTAATGAATTCAATCTAGTGTTTCAGCCAAATATTTATGAATTTATGTTTAAGTGTCTCTAGCTTTGGTTCAATACATTTTGGCTAAGTATGGAACTCAGTTTGAACCAAAGTCTAAAGCTCGAGTCGACTCCGGAAGATTACGAGTCGACTCCAAGTGTTTCAGAAGCTCTGGCACATGCTCGATTGACTCCGGTACACTACGAGTCGACTCCGACTGAGAACTGACAGAAAGACAGAAAGTTAATTTTCAGATCCTGTCAGCGACTCGACTCTAGAAGGGTTCGAGTCGACTCCGATGGTTAACGAGTCGACTTCCGACGTTTCCGAGTCGACTCCAAAGGGTAACAGAAGAAAGATAGAACAATGTATTTCAGACCCTGCAACCGAGTCGACTCCAGAAGGTTATGAGTCGACTCCGAAGTTTGGCGAGTCGACTCCTAGTTAAGTACGAGTCGACTCTCAGAGGAAAGCAAGACTAGAAGGCAGTTCAAGCCAAAACACAGAGGATCAGTTTTTCAATTCTGAGAGCCGAGTCGACTCCAACAAAGTTCGAGTCGACTCCGAGGCAGTTCAACTCAAAACACATAGAAACAGTTTTCGGATCCTGAGAGCCGAGCCGACTCCAAGTGCTCCCGAGTCGACTTCCAAGTCAGCCGAGTCGACCCCAACAAAATCCGAGTCGACTCCGAGGCAGTTCAACTCCAAACACAGAGGATCAGTTTTCGGGCTCTGAGAGCCGAGTCGACTCCAAGATGATCCGAGTCGACTCGAGAAAGAAATACAGAAAAATAGATGTCTGGAACCCTGAGAACGAGTCGTCTCCGGAGGGCCGAGTCATCTCCAGACATTGGCGAGTCGACTCCAGGGTTGGCCGAGTCGACTCCAGAATGGGACAGCACTTTAATTCAAATCCTGAACAGTGGGCGAGTCGTCTCCAGTAAAGTGTGAGTCGACTCCAGCAACAGCCGAGTCGACTCCAGATCGAGCGAGTCGACTCCGACCCCAACGGATACACTGTCAGGAGTTGCAGATTGTGCAGAACGGCCACAAAATGGTGTCTAACAGCTAGTTTTCAAAGTGGACTGCTTAAATAGCCAGAGTGAACAGTAGTAGACATCAAGAGAGCTATTCTATTCAAACAAAAAGGGATTTCTACCTACCAAAGGCTCTCAAGAGTAAAGACAAGAGAAAGAAGGAAAAAGTGCATTGAACTCCATCCAACAAACGTTTCCTTCGCATTAAAGGCTCTCCTCTGACATCAGATCATCAGTGCATTCAAAGAGGAGACTCAGAGTTCGAGAAGCCCCTTCTTCCTCTTCCAAAATCTATTTGAGGGATTCTAACTCTACATTATTTATATTGTTCATATTTGCTTTTTAAGAAGCTTTTCCTGTACTCTTTACAAACTGTTTTCTTGTTACTTGATTCAATCAGGGGATTGAATCAAGGTTGTTGAGGTTTGTTGGTGAGCCGAAGTTAAAACCAATGGTGTAAGGGTTCGATTGTGATCCCGGAAAAATAATCGGGTGGTTCTAGTCGGTGAGCCTGTGAAAACCGATCGAGTTCATTGTGATCTCGTGAAAACAACAAGTTGGGTTGTGAACTTGTAAAACAACCGGCTGTAATCCTAGGGATTATAGTGAACTCCCAAGTGAAGCTTGGGGAGTGGACGTAGGAGCAAGGGTTAGCTCCGAACCACTATAAAACCTCTTGTGTTTGTAATTGGTTCATTGTCTCTTCCATCCTCTCCACTCACTACAACAAGTAATCTAATTAATCAGCCTGCAATAATATTAATTAGTTACTCATTAAGTTTTAATTTGCAATTATTACTTAAAACCCAATTCACCCCCCCTCTTGGGTTGTCTTCTTGGGCAACAAGTGGTATCAGAGCAGGAGCTCTTCTATCAAAAGAGTAAAAGATCAAAATGACAACCCCTTTTGGATCTTCACATATTGAGGGACAATCCACCAATTGGCCTCCATTCTTCAATGAAACCGACTACGCCTATTGGAAGGCTAGGATAAAAATATTTATCCAAGCCCAAGACTATAAGATTTGGAGTATCATAGTTAATGGACCATACATTCCTTCTATTTTTGTAGATAACATTACTATTCCCAAGCTTGAAAAAGATTGGGATGACAATGATAGAAGGAAGGCACAACTAAATGCCAAAGCAATGAATGTGCTTTATTGTGCCTTAGACCGTAATGAATTCAATAGAGTCTCTACTTGTAGTTCTGCAAAAGAGATATGGGACAGACTTGAAGTGACCCATGAGGGCACGAATCAAGTAAAGGAATCCAAAATAAACATGCTAGTTCATAAGTATGAACTATTTAAAATGGATTCTAATGAAACTATCACTTGCATGTTTACTAGATTTACTGATATTGTCAATGGTCTAAAAAGCCTTGGCAAAAGTTATGCTAACAGTGACCTTGTCAGAAAAATTCTTCGATCTTTGCCAAGATCATGGGAAGCCAAGGTAACGACAATCCAAGAAGCCAAGGACTTAAACAAGCTGCCACTCGAGGAGCTTCTTGGATCCCTGATGACGCATGAGCTCACAATGAAACAACACAGCGAAGAAGAATCCTCTCATAAGAAAAAGGTAATAGCCCTCAAATCTACTTCTTCTAACAAAGATCCATCTTGCAGTAGCAGCAGCGAAGAAGAAGACAATGAGGGAGATGATGATGAGGCTCTTCTCGTGCGAAAGTTCAGAAAGTTCATCAACCGGAAGAAGTCCTTTCATCAGAGGAGATGTGGGATCCCCTCCCACAGTAGGTTAGTCAGGTACAGTACCGAGCAGAGTTTCTATTAGCAGCTTGTGCCGCGGTTCACAAGTTACTATTAAAAACCTGTCAATTACTATATCCAACCAACCAATAAAATCAATACGTCCTAAACCTGTCAATTTAATTTATTTAACTCACTTTAATCATAACTAAAAGCAACCCAAGCTTTCATTGATAACTTAAAGTCTACTATACATAGCTCAAAATATAACAAACTTTACATCTGTCTCAAGTTAGTTTACATTCACACCCCAACTATATGCATAATACAAAGGTTTTTTCCTTTCACTCAGAGGGGCATGGCCAACCTTCTATGACAAACTTCTAGGATGATGCTGATGCGATACTTTTATAATGTTATGACTCTGCCGATCTGCAAGAATTTACAGAAAAAGAGAGGGATGAGACCTAAGTCCCAGTGAGTGGACAATCTGTTAATCATGAGGAGATATGAGGTTTCAGCTGTGATACTTACATACATCAAATGTAACGTGTTTATGCCACATATGAAACATTTGCATTTGACCTTAAAGCACTTAGTTTCAACCACATAAGAAATCTGCTATTTGCCAATAGTACTACAACTAGCAGGAAATAAAGCTGTTGCTTTAAAATAAAGCATTAATAAAATCGCCTTGCTCAAGTCCTTTTTTTTTTTTCTGGACCGTAGAGTCCACTTTCCTTCCTTGAAGAATTTGATACATAGAACATTCACATAGGTTCTGAAATCATTATACTTAAAAATAATACATTTGTTGCTCAGTCATATGTATACATAGCTTAAATATTGAAAATCATGGCTCCCGCGAGCCCTACTGCCGGCCACTCGCATGAGGCACCATTCTCATGAGTAGCTCGACAGTCCTATGCATGGTGCTACTACTACGCCCTCCCGGCGTTCCAATTCTGCCCCACTGGCACATATCATACTACGCCCTCCCGGCGTCCCAATTCTGCCCTACTGGGCACATATCATAGCTACGCCCTCCCGGCGTCCCATCTCTGCCCTATTGGGCACATATCATAAACTCTGATGTGATGTATCCAAGGTAAAAGTGCAAATATTAGTTACTGTAACAAGGTTGGAGTCGACTCTAGAGTATAGGGGTCAACTCCAGAATAGCTTGGTGTCAAACTAAAATGACTCTCTTGGCCGTGATAAGGGGTTTTAAGTGGTTCAGTCACTTTGGGTTAATCCATTCCCAAACAAGTTCATAAACTTATGAATCAACAAACATGAATTTAAAGTATTTTCAAGCATAGCATATATTTTCCAAATCAGATCATTTATCCACTGATAGAAAGCAATTTAATCATGAGAATTAATACTTCTTATTTTCATTCTTTAGCATATTCATTCTGAATTTGGAGACATCATTCATTTCTCTGGAATTACAAAATAAACTACCATAGTTAAGAAGAAAACCACTCACCTTGTGATGGCTAACGCACCACCCTAGTGCTTGATACTCCCGGCACACTTCCGGGACTCTCTTCTCCTCCTAAATAATTAAAAGAGTCAATCAAAATTATAACCTATATGATGCAACATGATTATGCATGTTCCAAAAAGAAATCCAACACCCTCATCTTAACTTTCTGATTTTTTTACCTTGCTTGTCTTATTTTAGGATAAATAAAACCTCTCAATTCTCAAAGGTTTCCAAGCTTTTATCTCCCTCTTTGATACCCTGGGTTAGGACTAGAAAACCTTCTATATCATCTATAAATTTTCAGCTGCCAAACAACTACTTAACACCAAAAATAAATCACAATTCAATTCCCCTGTTTTCAGCTTGTTTGTTCTGTTTTCGAGCCAATTAAACCTCTTAACTCCCGGAGGTTCTTAACAATCAATTCCACCTATTAGGCTCTGTGTTAGGACTAGGAAATCCCTAACACAACCTACAAACTTTCAGCTTTAAATAACAATTTAATCACCTAAAACACAAAGAAATCCCATCGCTTCTTTCTGCAGAATTTCAGACTGCTTTCAACAACTTCGGAAGCATAGTTCAATTCCTTTTTCATACCTAAAAATTCATCTAGAATAACTAAAATCTTCTTTTATCACCCTCCTACGTGGGACTACAATTAGAATCACTAAAAGTTTGGAAAATTCACCTGAAATTTGCTAGGAAGCCTGGGTGCACCAAAAATTTCTGTATTTCTGTTCTGCAGCCCAACAGCAAGTTGCTCTTCCTCTTTACTTTAAACCTTCTTCCACAAATTATTTGGATTCCCCAAGTAGCTCTCTCTCTTCCCTAGCTTCCTCTATCCCTCCCTGGAGCTTTTCCTGGCCTGATTTGGGCTGGCACCTACAACCAACCACTGAACTCCTAACGGTTGAACAGCAGCAGCACAAGTTGCTGCCTGCTGAAACATGCTAGACACCCCCCCTTTTGACACGTTAGCTTCCCAGACACCTAACGTGTCAAAAGAGTGGTTCCCAGGGGTTTTAAAAACTAGGTTTTAGGCCACGTCATGCTTCCTACTTTTTATAGAAATTTTGGACAAATCTAGGTCTGCAGTTTTCTGTAATGACAGGCTTCCGAGGGACTCACCTAACTTGCTTTGTTCCAGGCTGTAGGCTAATCCATTTGAGCTGAAATTTCAACAGTAAATCCCCTACTCAATGTATATTATGTGTTTAAAATTTTACTTAGATTCATGGACTATATCCAGAGTTATTGCACTCTCAATCTGTGGAACCGTAAAATTTTCTGTAACAGCTGAAATCCCGACATTTTTGAAATGATTTTGAATCAAACTTCCTGGAAAGTTTCCATCCAATTTACATCATAAAATTTTTGATATTCCCTCACCTTTCATGTGCATTCAGATGCTCATAATGAACTAGGTTAAAATCATGAAGATGCTTCATAACTGGTAAAAATTACTTAAGCTACCCTAACCCTGGTTCAGGGTGTTACATTTTCTTCCCCACAAAAAAAAAAAATTTCGTCCTCGAAATTTAGTTACCTGAAATCTGGAATAGATATGGATATTTTCTTCTCATTTGATCTTCTCTTTCCCAAGTAGCCTCTTCTGCATTTTGATTCTCCCAAAGCACTTTAACTAGGGGTATAACTCTATTGCGCAACTGTTTCACTTCCCTACTCAGAATCTGCACTGACTTCTCTGGATAAGATAAATCTGTTTTTAATTCAACTGGTTCAGTCCGCAAAATATGAGAGGGATCTGAAATATATTTCCTCAACATTGAAATGTGAAACACATTATGTATCTGGGAGAGTTCTGGTGGTAGTATCAAGCGATACGCTACTGGACCAATGCATTCTATTATTTCATATGGCCCGATATACCTTGGGTTTAATTTTCCTTTCTTTCCAAACCTCAGTATACCCTTCCAAGGGGAAACTTTGAGAAAAACTTTATCTCCTACACTGAAATGTACATCTTTACGTTTTGGATCTGCATAACTTTTCTGTCTATCTTGGGCTACCTTCAATCTTTCTTTAATCAATTTTATCTGATCTGAGGTGATCTGTACTATTTCTAGGCCCAACAATTTCCTTTCTCCCTCTTCATCCCAACATACTGGAGTTCTGCACTTTCTACCATAAAGGGCCTCATAAGGTGCCATGCCTATAATAGAATGATAACTGTTATTGTATGCAAACTCCATTAATGGTAGGTATTCATCCCAACTACCCGAAAATTCTATCACACAAGCCCGTAGCATATCTTCTAAAGTTTGAATAGTTCTTTCAGACTGTCCATCAGACTGCGGATGAAATGCAGTACTAAAATTCAACCAGGTGCCCAAGGCTCTTTGTAAACTTGGCCAAAATCGTGAAGTAAATCTAGGATCTCTATCTGACACAATTGAAATAGGAACCCCATGTCTACAAATGATTTCATCCACATACAGCTTTGCTAATCTATCCAGTGCAAATGTTATCTTGATAGGCAGGAAATGAGCTGATTTAGTTAATCTATCAACTATCACCCAAATTGCATCATTACTTTTACTTGTTTTTGGAAAACTCAAAACAAAATCCATTGTAATATGTTCCCACTTCCATTCTGGGATAGGTAGTGGCTGCAATTTTCCAGCTGGACTTTGATGTTCTGCTTTAATCTGTTGGTATACTAGGCATTTAGATACATATTCAGCTATTTCTCTTTTCATACCATTCCACCAATAACTTTGCTTAATGGTTCGATACATATTAGTACTTCCTGGATGCATAGCATAAGCCGAGCTATGAGCTTCCTCCATTATTTGCTTTCTAAGATTACCGATCCCTGGAACAAAAACACGGTTCCCATACATCAAAATACCATTTTCTTTGATTATAAAATCTGTTCGAGATCCATTCCGAACAGCATCAAAATTTTTTACCAATTGTGAATCCTGAGTCTGAGCTGTATGTATTTCATTCACCAATGTAGGTCTAACCTGAAAACTAGCCAATAAGGTTTTAGAATCTCCCACTGATAACTCAGCATCCTCAATTCTGTCAATAATGGCAAATACACAGTCTTAATATGAGATAAGGTGGCTGTAGACTTCTGGCTTAATGCATCTGCCACTACATTAGCCTTTCCAGGATGATACTCAATTGTGCAATCATAGTCTTTAATAAGCTCTACCCACCTTCGCTGTCTCAAATTTAGCTCTTTTTGGGTTAGCACATACTTTAAACTTTTATGATCTGTGAATATCTGACATTTTTCCCCATACAAATAGTGTCTCCACACTTTGAGAGCAAATACCACTGCAGCAAGTTCCAAATCATGTGTAGGGTAATTCAATTCATGGGGTCTAAGTTGTCGGGAAATATATGCAATTACCTTTCCTTGTTGCATCAACACACACCCCCACCCTTTGCGGGAAGCATCACTGTAAACCACATAACCTCCTTCACCAGAAGGCACGGTAAGCACAGGAGCAGTGGTCAGCCTACTCTTTAATTCATCCATGCTTTTCTGACATTCAGCAGTCCATTCAAATTTTATATTCTTCCTAAGCAGTTTGGTCATTGGGGAGGCAATGATTGAAAAGTTCTTAATAAATCTTCGGTAGTAACCGGCTAAACCCAGAAAACTTCTTACCTCTGTCTGACTAGTGGGTGATTCCCAGTTCACAATGGCATCCACTTTCTGTGGATCCACCAATACACCCTCTGCTGAAATCACATGACCAAGGAACCCCACTTTATCCAGCCAAAACTCACTTTTACTCAACTTAGCATACAATTGTTTCTCTCGAAGCACCTGCAACACAGTCCTCAAGTGTTCTCTGTGTTCTACTTCATTTTGGGAGTATACTAATATATCATCAATAAACACAATCACAAATTTATCCAAGTACTGCTGAAATACTTGATTCATCAAACTCATAAAAGCTACTGGAGCATTTGTTAGACCAAACGGCATCACTAGAAACTCATAGTGACCATACCGGGTCCTAAAAGCTGTCTTTGATACATCCTCATTTTTAATCTTAAGCTGATGATATCCTGATCTGAGATCTATCTTTGAAAATACTCTAGCTCCTTGGAGCTGATCAAACAAATCATCTATACGAGGCAATGGATAATTATTTCGGATGGTTACCTTATTAATCTGTCTATAATCAATACACAACCTCATAGTACCATCTTTCTTTTTAACAAACAATATCGGGGCTCCCCAAGGTGAAATACTTGGTTTAATAAAACCTTTATCAAGCAATTCTTGCAACTGAGTCTTAAGCTCCCTTAATTCAACTGGAGCCATTCTATAAGGTGCCCTGGATATAGGTCTAGTATCTGGAATCAGATCAATACCAAACTCTACTGCCCTATCTGGTGGCAACCTCGGAAGTTCTTCTGGAAAAATGTCTGGGTACTCACAAACCACTGGAATATCTGCTAAGTTCGGCTTACCAGCCTCTGTATTCACCACATAGGCTAGATATGCACCATACCCTTTTCTAAGGGATTTGTTTGCCACTAAAGCTGAAATAATACATGAGGGAAGCACTCGGCGTTCACCTGAAAAATATATCTCCCTGCCATCTAACATGTGAAAGTTTACTTCCTTCCTAAAGCAATCTACTTTGGCTCGATGTGCGGCTAACCAATCCATACCCAAAATAGCATCAAAATCATGTATATCTAAAGGTATCAAGTCTGCTACCAACTCATGTTCACCTACCCTTACCGAACAATTTTGGTACACATGCTCTACTTTAAATGGCTTCCCCACTGGTATAGACACCATCAGACTACAGTCTAATAGACTCAAATTTTTATCAGTATGCATAGCAAACGCTGGTGACAGATATGAATGTGTAGACCCAGGGTCAATCAATACATATGCATCATGATCAAATATAGATAATGTACCTGTCACCACATCAGGAGTAGCCTGAGCCTCTTGTCTTGTCATGGCAAACACTCTGGCCTCAGCTCTTGATTGGCCTGGCACAGTGTCCTGCCTACTCATGCTAGTCTCCACTCTATTTGATGGTGTACTAGCATTATAATTACTGCCCTTCACTGGAAGTCCCCGTGAGACAAAAGACCTTGGTGGAGGACCACTATCTTGAACATTCCTAGGGCAATCTCTTTTCCGATGGCCCATTTGGCCACACCGGAAACATCCCTGGAACCCCTCTCTACACCTTCCACGGTGTAACTTCCCACAAGTCCTACACTGAGGAATCTGACTGACTGAGGTAGTTACTAGGCTAACTCCCCTATTAGAGCTACCCTGATTCTCCCTTCTTCCATTAACTCTACTTTCTGCTGGCTGTGGTACAACTCTTTGTTCTGGTCTCCTTGGTACAGGACTAGTAAAAGCAAATGAATCTCTACTTGACTCTCCTGGCATCCTAAAATTTTGATTAGGCTGCCCAACCACAAAAGTCTTCCTTGGTGGCTGATGACTCCCTCCACCCAAGGATAGACTTTGTGCACTCCTCTTGAACCTCCCCTGCCTCCGCCCATAAAACTCCCTTTCAATCTCTTCTGCTCTGATAGCCCCTCCTATCAATTCTGAGAAATTATTATAATCATGCATTCTTGTTTTGGCCCTGATATCAAGCCTCAATCCATCTTGGAAAAATCTACACTTTTCCTTTTCTTCCGCTACAAAAGCGGAAGCAAAATGAGACAATTCACTAAACCTTGCTTCATAATCAGCTACAGTCATATTCTCTTGGTCAAATTCAGAAATTCCCTTCTCTTCTGGTCTCGGTACACAGTGGAGTAATACTGCTGATAAAATTCTCTTCTGAAATCAGTCCAAGAAATTACAGATTCCTGCGACTGCCTTTCAACATATGACCTCCACCAATTTCGGGTCCGGCCCTCTAACAGAAAGGTGGCAACACTCAACTTCTGTTCATCAGTACTTTTCATTAATGTGAACACCCTTTCCAACTTTTGAAACCAATTTTCTGCTTGTATTGGGTCAGTAGTACCCTGAAATTCTGTTGCCCCTAACTTTATAGCCCTCTCATAACTCTTTTCTACCTCAGCACCACTAGGCTGAAAATTAGGAGTAGATGCTCCAGCAACTGTGATAGCTTGAGTAAGTACTCCTATCAAATCTGATAACCCAGGAATATGTGCCTGTGTTGGTACATTAGGTGGAGAATCATGCACATGCTCATGAGCTGGTGATACCTCTGCCTCCACTCTTGGGGCAGAAGATGAAACACTGGGTGAAGTCCTATCAGATTGGCCATCCCTATCAACTTTTCTTGGTCTACCCCGACCTCTACTTCTGACTGGTGGTCGTTCTCCACCAGAACCTAATCTTGTCTGTACCATCTCCCTACATCACAAAAATGGAAATGATCAGACCGACTGAAAATAACTTTATTATGCATATGCCCATGCAATCTAATCCCTTTGCTCTGATACCAACCGCTGTGGGATCCCCTCCCACAGTAGGTTAGTCGGGTACAGTACCGAGCAGAGTTTCTATTAGCAGCTTGTGCCGCGGTTCACAAGTTACTATTAAAAACCTGTCAATTACTATATCCAACCAACCAATAAAATCAATACATCCTAAACCTGTCAGTTTAATTTATTTAACTCACTTTAATCATAACTAAAAGCAACCCAAGCTTTCATTGATAACTTAAAGTCTACTATACATAGCTCAAAATATAACAAACTTTACATCTGTCTCAAGTTAGTTTACATTCACACCCCAACTATATGCATAATACAAAGGTTTTTTCCTTTCACTCAGAGGGGCATGGCCAACCTTCTATGACAAACTTCTAGGATGATGCTGATGCGATACTTTTATAATGTTATGACTCTGCCGATCTGCAAGAATTTACAGAAAAAGAGAGGGATGAGACCTAAGTCCCAGTGAGTGGACAATCTGTTAATCATGAGGAGATATGAGGTTTCAGCTGTGATACTTACATACATCAAATGTAACGTGTTTATGCCACATATGAAACATTTGCATTTGATCTTAAAGCACTTAGTTTCAACCACATAAGAAATCTGCTATTTGCCAATAGTACTACAACTAGCAGGAAATAAAGCTGTTGCTTTAAAATAAAGCATTAATAAAATCGCCTTGCTCAAGTCCTTTTTTTTTTTTTCTGGACCGTAGAGTCCACTTTCCTTCCTTGAAGAATTTGATACATAGAACATTCACATAGGTTCTGAAATCATTATGCTTAAAAATAATACATTTGTTGCTCAGTCATATGTATACATAGCTTAAATATTGAAAATCATGGCTCCCGCGAGCCCTACTGCCGGCCACTCGCATGAGGCACCATTCTCATGAGTAGCTCGACAGTCCTATGCATGGTGCTACTACTACGCCCTCCCGGCGTCCCAATTCTGCCCCACTGGCACATATCATACTACGCCCTCCCGGCGTCCCAATTCTGCCCTACTGGGCACATATCATAGCTACGCCCTCCCGGCGTCCCATCTCTGCCCTATTGGGCACATATCATAAACTCTGATGTGATGTATCCAAGGTAAAAGTGCAAATATTAGTTACTGTAACAAGGTTGGAGTCGACTCTAGAGTATAAGGGTCAACTCCAAAATAGCTTGGTGTCAAACTAAAATGACTCTCTTGGCCGTGATAAGGGGTTTTAAGTGGTTCAGTCACTTTGGGTTAATCCATTCCCAAACAAGTTCATAAACTTATGAATCAACAAACATGAATTTAAAGTATTTTCAAGCATAGCATATATTTTCCAAATCAGATCATTTATCCACTGATAGAAAGCAATTTAATCATGAGAATTAATACTTCTTATTTTCATTCTTTAGCATATTCATTCTGAATTTGGAGACATCATTCATTTCTCTGGAATTACAAAATAAACTACCATAGTTAAGAAGAAAACCACTCACCTTGTGATGGCTAACGCACCACCCTAGTGCTTGATACTCCCGGCACACTTCTGGGACTCTCTTCTCCTCCTAAATAATTAAAAGAGTCAATCAAAATTATAACCTATATGATGCAACATGATTATGCATGTTCCAAAAAGAAATCCAACACCCTCATCTTAACTTTCTGATTTTTTTACCTTGCTTGTCTTATTTTAGGATAAATAAAACCTCTCAATTCTCAAAGGTTTCCAAGCTTTTATCTCCCTCTTTGATACCCTGGGTTAGGACTAGAAAACCTTCTATATCATCTATAAATTTTCAGCTGCCAAACAACTACTTAACACCAAAAATAAATCACAATTCAATTCCCCTGTTTTCAGCTTGTTTGTTCTGTTTTCGAGCCAATTAAACCTCTTAACTCCCGGAGGTTCTTAACAATCAATTCCACCTATTAGGCTCTGTGTTAGGACTAGGAAATCCCTAACACAACCTACAAACTTTCAGCTTTAAATAACAATTTAATCACCTAAAACACAAAGAAATCCCATCGCTTCTTTCTGCAGAATTTCAGACTGCTTTCAACAACTTCGGAAGCATAGTTCAATTCCTTTTTCATACCTAAAAATTCATCTAGAATAACTAAAATCTTCTTTTATCACCCTCCTACGTGGGACTACAATTAGAATCACTAAAAGTTTGGAAAATTCACCTGAAATTTGCTAGGAAGCCTGGGTGCACCAAAAATTTCTGTATTTCTGTTCTGCAGCCCAACAGCAAGTTGCTCTTCCTCTTTACTTTAAACCTTCTTCCACAAATTATTTGGATTCCCCAAGTAGCTCTCTCTCTTCCCTAGCTTCCTCTATCCCTCCCTGGAGCTTTTCCTGGCCTGATTTGGGCTGGCACCTACAACCAACCACTGAACTCCTAACGGTTGAACAGCAGCAGCACAAGTTGCTGCCTGCTGAAACATGCTAGACACCCCCCCTTTTGACACGTTAGCTTCCCAGACACCTAACGTGTCAAAAGAGTGGTTCCCAGGGGTTTTAAAAACTAGGTTTTAGGCCACGTCATGCTTCCTATAGAAATTTTGGACAAATCTAGGTCTGCAGTTTTCTGTAATGACAGGCTTCCGAGGGACTCACCTAACTTGCTTTGTTCCAGGCTGTAGGCTAATCCATTTGAGCTGAAATTTCAACAGTAAATCCCCTACTCAATGTATATTATGTGTTTAAAATTTTACTTAGATTCATGGACTATATCCAGAGTTATTGCACTCTCAATCTGTGGAACCGTAAAATTTTCTGTAACAGCTGAAATCCCGACATTTTTGAAATGATTTTGAATCAAACTTCCTGGAAAGTTTCCATCCAATTTACATCATAAAATTTTTGATATTCCCTCACCTTTCATGTGCATTCAGATGCTCATAATAAACTAGGTTAAAATCATGAAGATGCTTCATAACTGGTAAAAATTACTTAAGCTACCCTAACCCTGGTTCAGGGTGTTACAGGAGAGGTCCCTCAAATTTCTACAACAAGGACAAAGGTAAAGAAAGGAAAAGTGAGGGAATCGGTTGCTATGAGTGCAAGAAACCGGAACATTTTAGAATCGACTGTCCATTACTGAAGAAGAGCATCAAGCACAAGAAGAAGAAAGCTCTTGTCACCACCCTGACAGACTCCGATTCATCATCATCATCATCGGATGAGGAACAAAAGAAAAAGGCCAACTTCTATTTTATGGCAAATGAAAATGAGGTAACATCTGAAACGCATTTAGATTTTACCTTTGATGAATTGTATGATGCTTTTAATGAACTAATGGATGAATATAAGACAATAAATCTTAAGAATAAAGAACTAAAACTAACTAATCAATCTCCCTTCCATAAGTATGATAAATTAATTAAAGACAAGGATTTTATCATTAAAGAAAATTTAGAACTTAAAACAAGCAACCAAATGTTAATTCAAAAAACTAATACCTTAATTAAAGATAACGAAAAACTAACCAAGAAAATTTCAGAACTTAAAAACGGTAAACAAACTTTAAAAGATAATCTCACAAAAGACTTAAACATACTAAAAATAGAAAAACAAAAGCTAACACAAGAGCTTGAAAAATACAAACCTATTGTTGAAAAGTTTACATATAGTTCTGAAAAATTGGAAATGATACTTAACAATCAACGAGCTGTGTTTAATAGAGCTGGTTTAGGGTATAAACCTAATAATAAGCAAAAGCTCCTTAAAAATTTCTTTGTGAAAGCAGGGGAAAGTAAAACTAAGAATATAACCTATTTTTGCTGTGGAAAAGTAGGACATAAAGCTAATGTGTGTGACCATAGGAAAGCAGAAGCTAAAAGAGAAATTAAAAAGGTTTGGGTTCCAAAAGGAACCAACATTACTAACCTTGAAGGACCCAAGAAAACTTGGGTACCTAAAATTGTATGATTTTCTTGTGTAGGAGTGTCTTGCAGCCAAAGTCGACAAAAACTGTTGGTATTTGGATAGTGGCTGCTCAAAACACATGACGGGTGATAAGGAGCAATTCTTCACCTTAGAGCCTAAGAAGGGAGGTGCTGTGACATTTGGAGATAATAACTAAGGTCACATCGTTGGTATAGGTAAAGTACAAATCATCTCTTCAACCTTCATTGATAATGTACGATTTGTAGATGGTCTTAAGCATAACCTTCTTAGCGTTAGTCAATTATGTGACAGAGGTTTTGATGTTTTGTTTAAGCCATCTTTATGCATCATAACCAACTCAATTGACAATGGATTAGTATTTAAAGGAATTAGACGTGGTAACGTCTATGTAGTAGATCTTGAAGACCTTGCTAAAAACAGTCCTTGCTTAGTAGCTAGTGATACTAAGGTTGATGATGCAAGTTGGTTATGGCACCGTAAATTAGGTCATGTAAGTATGGATACAATATCTAAGTTAGTTAAAAGAGATTCTGTAATAGGTTTGCCAAAACTAAAATTTGAGAAAAATAAAATTTGTGAAGCATGTCAATATGGCAAACAATCTAGGAGCTCTTTTAAATCCATAAATTGTGTCTCTACCTCTAGACCTCTTGAACTACTACACATGGATCTATTTGGACCAACTAGAACCACAAGTTTTGGTGGAAACAAATATGGTCTTGTTATTGTAGATGATTTTTCTAAATATACTTGGGTCATGTTTTTAGCTCATAAAGATGAAGCATTTTCTGTATTTAAGAAATTTCATAAGAAAGTAACTAATGCAAGAAATGCTTCAGTCATAGCTATTAGAAGTGATCATGGAACGGAATTTGAAAATCATCTATTTAATGAATTCTGTAGTAAAAAGGAAATAACTCATAATTTCTCTGCACCTAGGACACCACAACAAAATGGAGTTGTGGAAAGAAAGAATAGAACCCTAGAGAAAATGGCTAGAACCATGTTGTGTGAAAGTAACCTCCCTAAGTATTTTTGGAGAGAAGCCATTAACACATCATGTCATATATTAAATAGAGTTTTATTGAGACCAATTATAAAGAAAACACCTTATGAACTTTGGAGAGATAGAAAGCCCAAAGTAAACTATTTTAATGTTTTTGGGTGTAGATGTTTCATTCATAATAATGGCAAAGATAACTTAGGTAAATTTGATTCTAAATCTGATGAAGGTATCTTTTTGGACTATTCTACATCAAGTAAAGCTTATAGAGTCTTCAACAAAAGAACCCTTGTTATTGAAGAGTCTATACATGTTGTTTTTGATGATACTAATGATGTCTCTTCTAGCAAGAGAGTAGCTTTTGATGATGATGCAGGAATACTTGAGAAAAAGATAGATGATATGACATTACAAGAGGATGAACCGAAGCAAAGTGGAGAAACCTCAACAAGCCAAGAGGTAATTGATGATCATGGGCTTACAAAGGCTTGGAGGTATGCATACGGTCACCCTAAAGAATTAATATTAGATGATCCATCACAACCAATTAGAACTAGAGCTTCTCTTAGGAACTTAAATAATCATCTAGCTTTTGTTTCACACTTAGAACCTAAAAACATTGGAGAAGCTGAAAATGATGTAAATTGGATAAATGCTATGCAAGAGGAACTAAACCAATTTACTAGAAACAAGGTATGGAATTTAGTAGAAAGACCCGCTGAATACTCAATAATAGGAACTAAATGGATATATAAAAATAACTTGATGAAAATGGAGTTGTGGTTAGAAACAAGGCTAGACTAGTAGCAAAGGACTATAATCAAGAAGAAGGTATAGATTTTGATGAAACCTTTGCTCCTGTGGCTAGACTTGAAGCAATTAGATTATTACTAGCATTTGCATGCTCTAAAGACTTCAAACTATTTCAAATGGATGTAAAAAGTGTCTTTTTGAATGGGTATATTAATGAGAAGGTTTATGTAGAACAACCTCCTAGTTTTGAAAATCATCAATACCCCAATCATGTATATAAACTAAACAAAGCACTTTATGGTCTAAAACAAGCCCCTAGAGCATGGTATGAAAGACTTAGCAAATTTCCATTAGACCATGAATTCTCTAGAGGAAATGTTGATACAACACTATTTTTAAAGAAGAAAAACAAAGAAATGTTAGTAGTGCAGATTTATGTAGATGATATTATTTTCGGTGCTACTAACAATCACCTCTGCGAAGAATTTGCTGACTTGATGCAGAGTGAATTTGAAATGAGCATGATGAGAGAGCTGAACTATTTCCTCAGTCTCCAAATCAAACAATCTAAAGAGGGGATCTTCATCAATCAAGCTAAATACATCAAGGAGATGCTTAAGAAGTTTGATATGGATGGAAACAAGCCAATCAGCACACCCATGAGCTCATCATGCAAACTAGATAAGGATGAATCAGGTAAATCAATAGATCAAAAGCTGTATAGAGGTATGATAGTCTCTTTACTATATCTTACAGCAAGTAGACCTGATATCATATTTAGTGTATGCATGTGTGCTAGATATCAATCTAATCCTAAGGAATCACATTTAATTGCAGTTAAGAGAATTTTTAAATACCTAATAGGAACAAAAAATATAGGTTTAAAGAATCTAGCATAAACTTAATAGGGTACACAGATTCAGACTTTGCTGGTTGTAAACTTGATAGAAAAAGCACCAGGGGGTCATGTCAATTCTTAGGAGAAAATTTAATCTCTTGGTTTAGCAAGAAACAAAACTCGGTTGCACTATCTACGGCGGAAGCCGAATATGTTGCTACCGAGAGTTGTTGTGCTCAAATCTTGTGGATTAAACAACAACTTGAAGATTATGGCATTAAACAAGATAAAATTCTCATAAACTGTGATAATACAAGTGCCATTAATCTAACTAAAAATCCAATTCAGTATTCAAGAACTAAACACATTGAGATAAGACATCACTTCATAAGAGATCATGTACTGAATGGTGATGTGATACTTCAATTTGTTTGTACTGATGATCAACTTGCTGATATCTTCATAAAACCTTTGAGTGAAGATCAATTTTGCATACTAAGAAGAGGGTTAGGAGTGATTGATCCATTCTAGTGATACTCTCCTCTAGTTCATTGATTTTGAGGATTAGTTTATATTGGACATAGGATTTCTTATCTATGATCATCAAATCAGTTCTTAAATCCTAGATAAGTCCATAACTCTCTCTTTTGGCACGAAAATAACAAGATTCTTGGTTGTGTGCCAGAGTTCGAGTCGACTCGGATGCATTTTAGAGTCGGCTCATGGGAGAGTCGACTCGCGCATATTTGGGAGTCGACTCGAGTTCGAGTCGACTCGCGACATACCGGAGTCGACTCGAGGTCGGGAATCCCAGTTTTAACCCTAAGCGGAATGTTTTAGCCGCCACTGTTCAAAAGCCCTAGAGCCGTCTCCGACCTCGTCTCCGACCCATTTTAGGTCATCTCCGTCGAGTTTTCTTCCATTTTTTCTTGTCCTTCCCCCGTGTTTAGGTCAAAAATGCCTAGGAAAGTCGTTGTTCCAAGCTGGAAGAGAACCCTCGCCACGAGCGGCGCCGAGCGGTGGTCAAAGGCTCGGAACGAACCCGCGAGGCCACCACCTCCGGTTCCTTCCCCGCCTAGGCCGGTTACCTCGCGTCCGTGCGACGGGAGGGCAGTCTCCACCGGGAGGAAAGTCGACTTTGACTTCCTCTCCCGGGAAGGGTTCACCCTAGGGCATCATCTCAGGGCTCAAGGGTTAGAGTTATTCTGTTCATTAGACCTCCCTACTTACTCGGGGTTAGTTAGGGAATTCTATGGGACTGTAGCCCGAGGTAGTGGTGGTATCCAGGGAACTGTAGCGGGTGTCCCTGTATTCATCTCGGAGGACTTCATTGCTCGAGTCCTCCATCTCTCCCGAGAAGGGATCTTTTCCACTCACCCCCATGATAGGACTGAGGCCCTTACGGCAGTATTAGAGAGACCCCCTCAGTCCCCTATAGAGGAAGTGTTTGCAAATCAGCTTTCAGCTGAAATGCGGCTCCTCCTCAGTATCATTTCTAGGACTCTCTTTCCAAAAACTGGCCGATTCGATTTTATCTCTGAGAGGGACCTAGCCTTGATGTTCCACATACTCCAGGACACTCCTATCAACTTCCCTAAACTCATCTACAAATATATCTGTGAACCCCTAGATAAGCCTAGGTTGAGTCTCCCTTACGGTATGCTATTCACTCTCTTCTTTAGAGAGTTAGAGGTTCCTATTCCTGAGGGGGAACCCTCTCGCTCACTGCGTCATACAGATCGCATGGGTGAGGGGACTCTCCATCGTATGGGCTTTCATAGAGTTGAGGAAGTCTAGGTACGGAGACCATCCACTTCCACACCATCTGACCCTACCACTCACCACTCCCCTAGCCCTGACCATGACCAGGAACTCTATACAGATCTTCCCACCTATCCTTCTACCTCTAGTCCTACTCATACTGAGCCCTCCACCTCCACTGCCCCACCTTCTCAGCAGCAGCCCCTGGAGGTTAGGATATCTTCTGAGCAGCTCCGAGAGTTGAGGCAGGAGATAGTGAGGGAGCTGAGGGATGATCTTCTGAGAGAGCTACGAGGTTCTCAGACTGCTCCCTCCACCGAGATAGTCCCCTTCTTGGCAGCCGTGACCGAGATGATTGCACACCTGAAGGAGGAAATCTACAACATAAGGAGCCTAGTTCAAGCTCAATTCTGGAACATTAGCGATGTAAAGGATGACACAAGGGAGATGCGAGACAGCATCAGAATTGAGCTAGGTAGCCAGACTCAGGGAGCAGAGAGACTAGCAAATGCCTTGATCTCCAAGCTTGACACCCTCCAAGAGAGTGTGAACAACATTTTCTCGACTCAGTCTAGAACCACCTCGGAGATTCTCGAACAACTAGAGAACATCAATGAGGGGTTAAGCATGGTCATCCAACACACTAGACTAAGTAAGGGAGCCACATCCTCCACTACAAAGAAGAATTAGTGTATTTTTTTATCTGTTTTTGTAATGTACAGTCCCTTGAGGACTTCTTTTGATATGTGATCATACTTGTACTCAAATTTGAATTTAATACAATGAATAGAAATTTTCTTTCAAAATTGTGCATTCTTGAGTGCTTGTACTTTTCTATGCTTCCTGCCTTTTTGCTATGATGACAAAAAGAGGGAGAAAATATATTGAATTAAAATATAAAGGGAATCACTAAAAAGAAAATTCTTAAAGCAAAAAGTAATTTGTTCTAAGTGGATTCGATACCTCGAGGCTTATTATCTCTCTGTTGGGGCTCCTAAAGGAGTAATCTCCAGAATCTATTCAAGAAATATTTGGAGATTAGTTGAATCATACTCAAGAACAAATTGTCAGATTTTTCCTCTAAAATCAAAAATTTAAGCTCAAAAGCTTCAAGACATTAAAAGAAAATTCAGAGAATCTAAACAAAATTGAATACATATGTTGAGGGGGAGAATCTGAAATCTTAAGAAAGCAAATTCATTAAACACATATAAGCCAAACAATTGATTGCACGACATGAAGGCTTATATAATTCCAAATGAAAGGGGAAGCTTTAACTTCAGGATTTACTGTTTCACACCTTTCAATTTTGGATAAATTAAATGACTAGACACTTGAATTCATTTCAAAACCTTATTATAAATCTCCTTTTGGTTGAGCAATTCACTTTACAAATACTCAATATTTTGTCATCATCAAAAAGGGGGAGATTGTGGAGTGATTGATTATAACCCTATTTGATTTTGATAAGCTCAAAGTATTTGAGTATATCTTATGTTATACTAATGAATTCAATCTAGTGTTTCAGCCAAATATTTGTGAATTTATGTTTAAGTGTCTCTAGCTTTGGTTCAATACATTTTGGCTAAGTATGGAACTCAGTTTGAACCAAAGTCTGAAGCTCGAGTCGACTCCGAAAGATTACGAGTCGACTCCAAGTATTTCAGAAGCTCTGGCACATGCTCGAGTCGACTCCGGTACACTACGAGTCGACTCCGACTGAGAATCGACAGAAAGACAGAAAGTTGATTTTCAGACCCTGTCAGCGAGTCGACTCCAGAAGGGTACGAGTCAACTCCGATGGTTGCCGAGTCGACTCCCGACGTTTCCGAGTCGACTCCAAAGGGTAACAGAAGAAAGACAGAACAATGTATTTCAGACCCTGCAATCGAGTCGACTCCAGAAGGTTACGAGTCGACTCCGAAGTTTGGCGAGTCGACTCCTAGTTAAGTACGAGTCGACTCTCAGAGGAAAGCAAGACTAGAAGGTAGTTCAAGCCAAAACACAGAGGATCAGTTTTCGGATTCTGAGAGTCGAGTCGACTCCAACAAAGTGCGAGTCGACTCCAAGGCAGTTCAACTCAAAAGACAGAGAAACAGTTTTCGGATCCTGAGAGCCGAGCCGACTCCAAGTGCTCCCGAGTCGACTCCCAAGTCAGCCGAGTCGACCCCAACAAAATCCGAGTCGACTCCGAGGCAGTTCAACTCCAAACACAGAGGATCAGTTTTCAGGCTCTGAGAGCCGAGTCGACTCCAAGATGATCCGAGTCGACTCGAGAAAGAAATACATAAAAACAGATGTCTGGAACCCTGAGAACGAGTCATCTCCGGAGGGCCGAATCATCTCCAGACATTGGCGAGTCGACTCCAGGGTTGGCCAAGTCGACTCCAGAACGGGACAGCACTTTAATTCAAATCCTGAATAGTGGGCGAGTCGTCTCCAGTAAAGTGTGAGTCGACTCCAGCAACAGCCGAGTCGACTCCAGATCGAGCGAGTCGACTCCGACCCCAACGGATACATGGTCAGGAGTTGCAGATTGTGCAGAACGGCCACAAAATGCTGTCTAACGGCTAGTTTTCAAAGTGGACTGCTTAAATAGCCAGAGTGAACAGTAGTAGACATCAAGAGAGCTATTCCATTCAAACAAAAAGGGATTTCCACCTACCAAAGGCTCTCAAGAGTAAAAACAAGAGAAAGAAGGAAAAAGCGCATTGAACTCCATCCAACAAACGTTTCCTTCGCATTCAAGGCTCTCCTCTGACATCAGATCATCAGTGCATTCAAAGAGGAGACTCAGAGTTCGAGAAGCCCCTTCTTCCTCTTTCAAAATCTGTTTGAGGGATTCTAACTCTACATTATTTATATTGTTCATATTTGCTTTTTAAGAAGCTTTTCCTGTACTCTTTACAAACTGTTTTCTTGTTACTTGATTCAATCAGGGGATTGAATCAAGGTTGTTGAGATTTGTTGGTGAGCCGAAGTTAAAACCAACAGTGTAAGGGTTCGATTGTGATCTCGGAAAAACAATCGGATGGTTCTAGTCGGTGAGCCTGTGAAAACCGACCGAGTTCATTGTGATCTTGTGAAAACAACAAGTTGGGTTGTGAACTTGTAAAACAACCGGCTCTAATCCTAGGAATTATAGTAAACTCCCAAGTGAAGCTTGGAGAGTGGACATATGAGCAAGGGTTAGCTCCGAACCACTATAAAACCTCTTGTGTTTGTAGTTGGTTCATTGTCTCTTCCATCCTCTCCACTCACTACAACTAGTAATCTAATTAATCAGCCTGCAATAATATTAATTAGTTACTCATTAAGTTTTAATTTGCAATTATTACTTAAAACCCAATTCACCCCCCCTCTTGGGTTGTCTTCTTGGGCAACAGAAAGAATTTGATGAAGTGTGTTCAACACTTCATTTCAATGACGTCACTGAAGAGGTAGTTAAGCTTAAGTTATTTCCTTTTCTTTAAAGAAAAAAGCTAAGTCATGGTTACACTCCTTAAGGCCTAGGATCATAGCTACCTAGCAAGAAATGACAAGAGAATTTTTAAAGAAATTTTTTCCAACACATAAAACAAATACACTTAGAAGAAATATCATGAACTTCGCACAAAAAGATGGAGAAACATTTTTTCAATGTTGGGAAAGATTTAAGGACCTTCTGCTTGCTTGCCCACATCATGGATATGAAATTTGGAGGATCATTAGTTTCTTTTATGATGGTTTGTCCTCCAATATGAGATAATTTGTAGAAATGATGTGTAACGGTGAATTCATGAGTAAGAAACCAAATGAAGCCTGGGATTATTTTGATCTTTTAGCAGAAAATGCACAAGCTTGGGATACAACAGATAAAAATGAAAAATCTAAAATAGCACCTAATGCAAAAGGGGGAATATATCTTATTAAAGATGATAATGATGTCAATATAAAAATTGCTAATCTAACTAGGAAGGTTGAAGCCATGGAATTAAGCAAGGCCAATATAGGAAAAGCACAAACTATTGCTGAAAGTATATGTGGAATTTGCGAGAGTAATGCACATGTGACCAAGGATTGTCCTACAATCCCTGCTTTTCAAGAAGTGTCGCATGATCAAGCAAATTTCACCCATACTTATTAAAAGACCATTTCCAGAAACATATAATCCTAATTGGCGAAACCATCCTAACATTAGTTGGAGACATGGATCCATTGCCAATGAATCTCAAGGAAATTCTGTTCCTACTCCTTATGTGCCACCACATAGGAAATCCCTTGAAGATACTTTGCAAACCTTCATGCAAGGGCAGACTCAAATAAATCAGAATACAATGCAATCACTCCAAGAACTTAAAAATTCTGTAGGTAGAATTGAGGCTCAACTCAATGTTAGAAAAAAAGGGACATTTCTAGCCCAACCTCAATCTAACCCAAAGGGTCAACATGAGGTCCATGAAGCAAGTTTATCCCAACCTAAATTTGAACAAGTTAAGTCTGTCACAACCCTTCGTAGTGGAAAAATAATTAACAAAGAAATTCCAACAAAAGATGACAAACCTGAAAAAACTATTGAAAAGAAGGATGAAGATGATAATGAACAAGATGATCCAATACCCCATCACAAAATAGTTGCTCCATTTCCTTAGCGCTTGCTTGCAGCTAAAAAGGGAATACCTTACCAAGAAATTTCTTTAAACAAGTAAAGATTAACATTCCTTTATTAGATGCCATTAAGCAGATCCCATCTTATGTCAAATTTTTAAAAGATCTTTGTACCATAAAGCGAAAGCTTTACGTACAAAAGAAAGCTTTTCTAACTGAACAGGTGAGTGCTATTCTCAAACACAACACCCCACCTAAGTATAAAGATCCTGATTGTCCTACCATATCTTGCATCATAGGAAACTTCAAGATACAACGAGCCCTTCTTGATTTAGGTGCAAGTGTTAACTTACTGCCCTATTCAGTTTATGAACAGTTAGGACTTGGTGAATTAAAACCCACCAAGGTTACTCTCCAACTTGCCGATCGATCTATAAAGACACCAAGGAGAGTAGTCGAGGATGTACTTGTCCAAAATGATAAATTCTATTTTTCAGTCGACTTCATAGTATTACATATCCAGCCTGTCATGAATTGTACCACTCCAATACCTGTCATTTTAGGCCGCCCATTTCTATCTACTTCCAATGCTTTGATCAACTGTCGAAATGGAATAATGAAAATGTCATTCAGGAATATGACTATAATTTTAATATATTTAACATTTGCAAACAACCCGATAATGACAACGAAAATGATGAAATTCATGGAGTTAATCTGATCGACTCCATTGTAGAAGATGCTCTTGTCCCATCTCTTTCTTCTGATCCTTTAGACACATGCCTAACTCATTTCGGAAATACAGAGATAAACCAAAACTTTAGAGAAATCAATGCTATATTAGATTCAGCTCCTTTATTGGATACGGATAGGTGGAAATCTCGTTTCGAAGAGTTACCCCCACGCAACAATAGTCCTTTACCATCTAGTGTTCAAGCACCTAAACTTGAGCTAAAACCTTTGCCATCTAAGCTCAAGTACGCATACCTTGGTCAAGAAGAGACTTTTCCTGTGATCATATCATCCCAACTCGAACAAAGTCAAGAATTAAAATTGTTAGAAATTCTCAAGGAACATAAGGGAGCAATAGGGTGGACAATTGCTGATATCAAGGAAATTAGTCCCTCAATTTGTACTCATAGAATCCACCTAGAAGCTGATGCCAAACCTTCTTGTCAACCTTAACATTGATTGAACCCAAACATGAAGGATGTGGTTAGGGCAGAAGTTCTGAAACTTCTAGATGCCGGTATGATCTACCCAATTTCATATAGTAAATGGGTAAGTCCAACCCAAGTGGTCCCCAAAAAATCTGGTGTTACTGTAGTCAAAAATGCCAACAATGAATTAGTTCCAACTAGGGTCCCCACTAGTTGGCGTGTATGCATTGACTATAGAAAACTTAATTCTGTCACTAGGAAGGATCACTTTTCTCTATCTTTTATTGATCAAATCTTAGAAAGGTTGGCAGGCCATAAATTTTATTGCTTTCTAGATGGCTATTCAGGTTACAACCAAATTGCAATTGATCTTGAAGATCAGGAAAAGATCACTTTTACATGTCCTTTTGGCACTTTTGCTTACAAGAGAATGCCATTTGGATTATGTAATGCTCCTGCAACTTTCCAAAGATGCATGCTCAGTATTTTCTCTGATATGGTTGAGCGCTTTTTGGAAGTCTTTATGGATGATTTTTCAGTTTTCGGCTCTTCTTTTGAAAACTGTGTGGACCATTTAAGGCTAGTCTTAATTCGGTGTGAGGAGAAGAATCTAATCTTAAACTGAAAAAAGTGCCATTTCATGGTATCTAGGAGAATTGTTCTCGAGCACGTCATTTCATCTGAAGGAATTGAAGTAGACAAGGCTAAAATTGACTTAATTGCTAACTTACCCAATCCAAAAACTATCAAAGATATACGCTCATTTTTGGGTCATGCAAGATTTTATAGGAGATTCATTAAAGATTTTAGCTCAATATCTAAACCCTTATGTAATCTCCTTCAAAAGGAAACCCAATATGTGTGGTCTGAAGAATGTCAAAAAGCTTTTGATAAACTTAAAAGCTTGCTGACCTCTGTTCCCATCATGCAACCACCAAATTGGTCGCTTCCTTTTGAAATCATGTGTGATGCTAGTGAATATGCAATTGGGGTAGTTTTAGGGCAAAGAAAGGAAAGGAAGCCTTATGTTATCTACTATGTAAGTAAGACTTTAAATAGTGCACAAATGAATTACACCACTACGAAAAAAGAACTACTCGCCGTAGTATTTGCACTAGACAAATTTAGGTCTTACTTGATTGGATCCAAAATCATTATCTACACTGACCACGCTGCCCTTAAGTACCATCTTTCAAAAAGGGATGCTAAGGCGCGTTTGCTTAGGTGGATCCTTCTGCTCCAAGAATTTTTTTTAGAAATAAGAGATAAAAAGGGGGTAGAGAACGTAGTAGCTGATCACTTGTCCCGTCTCACTCTTCCAGATTCCATAGACAATTCACCCATAAGAGACACTTTCCCTGATGAGCAACTCTTTGAGATCCAGTCGTCACCCTGGTTTGCAAACATTGCAAATTTTCTTGTCACGGGTGAACTCCCAATTCATTGGAATAAACAGGACAAAAGAAAATTTCTGACCGAAATAAAAAATTTCTTCTGGGATGATCCTTATCTTTTCAAATACGGCCCAGACCAAATTATTAGGAGATGTGTACCTAATGACGAATTTATTAGTGTCATTTTCTTTTGTCATTCTGAAGCTTGTGGTGGTCATTTCTCTACTAAGAAAATGGCTGCAAAAATTTTATAGTGCGGTTTCTATTGGCCCACCTTGTTCAAAGATTCCCATAACTTTTGCAAAGCTTGCGAGCGTTGTCAAAAGTTAGGTGGGATAACTCGTAGGAATATGATGCCCCTCAACCCAATTTTAATTATCGAAATATTCGATTATCGGGGAATAAATTTTATGGATCCATTTTCTTCTTCATTCGGAAATTTGTACATCTTAGTAGCTGTAGATTATGTCTCCAAATGGATAGAGGCAATTTCTTGCAAGCATAATGACCATAAAACTATTTTAAAATTTTTAAAAGAAAACATTCTTTCCAGATTTGGAACGCCTCGAGCCATCATCAGTGATGGGGGTTCACACTTCTGTAATAAGCCTTTTGAGGCTTTAATGCGAAAATATGGGATCACCCATAAAGTCGCCACCCCTTATCATCCACAAACAAGTGGACAAGTTGAAGTATCCAATCGATCAATTAAGAATATTCTGGAAAAAACGGTTAACCCAAATCGCAAAGACTGGTCTTTGCGTTTAACTGATGCACTTTGGGCTTATCGTACTGCTTTTAAAAGCCCGATTGGTATGTCTCTGTACCGGCTTATTTTTGGCAAATCGTGTCACTTGCCTGTGGAATTGGAGCATAGGGCCTACTGGGCTATTAAGAGATTTAATTTTGATATGGATAAGGCTAGTTCACTACGCAAACTTCAACTTAATGAACTAGAGAAAATCAGGAATGAAGCATATGAGAATGGTCGAATTTATAAGAACAAAATGAAAGTCTTTCATGATAGAAATATTATAAGAAAAACATTTGAGCCTTTCCAGAAAGTTCTATTGTATAATTCAAGACTTCATTTATTTCCAAAAAAATTGAGATCTAGGTGGACCTGAAAGAGTAGATGCCCTATAAGCCAATCGTTTGATGGGTTTCTCTTTGTAATCCTCCAAATCATGTACTTTGACACTCGATATATATCAATAAAGGCATTGTGTTTCATCATTTGCTGCTTATCTGTTTTATTATTGGATGATGAACCCCATAAATTAGGACATTGGTTTTAGGGTTATGATGAGATCATACCAGTGAGACCTAAAATCCTAATTTAGAATACTTCCAGTTAAATTGGTATATTGAGTCGGGGATCAATATTACCGAAAAGACTGGCACATCTTATGTATGCTCGATGTAGAGGGTGATTGATCTCACAATCACTTGTGTGAGACACTAATATAAAGATGTGGGTGCTCATTAGAGGAATGAGTTCACTAAAATGACTAGCTATGAGAACATATTATGGATTCTTACTTAATTATCAAAAGATGGTTCTCATAGTGGGAGTTGTGCAAGTGATCCTTAGACCTGAGATCACCATGGTACCTTGTGCACTTGAAGCTATGATTTGGTTTACCCTCATTCACGACATTGCATTGTGTACGGGGTATTCTGGATATGGTGGATTTTGTACGAAAGTTGTGAGTAGGTCAACAAGGAATCAATCACTTCTAGTAAGAGAAGGTAACATCCTACTTACTCTAATCTTATGATGATTCAAGAAGCCTTTGATCAAAGCAAAATGAATATTAGAAAGAGTTTCTAATGTTTCATTGTTTGAATTATCATATAAAAGATTGAGAGAGACATGAATAAGTGATTGAGTTTGATATTGATCCATACTCATGCACTTATTCAGGATGTAGTATGACTGAGGGATTGAATTGCACGGTAACTTGCCACTGAAGGGTATGTTTGGATTTGTCCAATACATTCCTCATCTTCCGGATAGACATGATACGTTGCTAGACGTCAATCATGTCTTGTGGGTTGATCGAATCAAAGAGTTTGATTAGATCAAAGCATCAGAAAGGTTCTGATTGCTAAGTCAGGTTTAGCACTAAATTGAACTTAAATTGGATTAGAGGTATTCTAATCAGGTTAGGTCAACTTGCACCTGCACCTACTGCTGGCTAATATAAGGAACCCAATGGGTCACACACAAGGGAATTGATCAAGGGTCTAATTGGATTAGATCATGTTTGCGAGATGAACATGCTAGCACGTGTTGCAAATCCTAGCTCATGATTCAAATTAAATTCGAATCTGATTCATAGGTTAGGTTGATCTAATATGATTAGATCATGACCTAATATGGGTTAGCCAAGAGTTGAAACCCATTTGGCTTTAATTAGACCTGATTTGATTAGGTTTAATGTTTTCTTTAAGTTGGTTAAATCCAATTGGATTGGGTTTGATAGGGCCTTCACTTCTGGACCATTGGATCGCTCCCTGGATGAAGGATCTGGTCCGCTGGTTGGCGCCTTCATCTGGACCATTGGATGGCTTCCTGGATGAAGGATCTGGTCCACTGGTTGGCGCTTTATTCTGGACCACTGGATGGCTCTCTGGATGAAAGATCTGGACCGTTGCTCCGCGCCTGAATCTGGACCACTGGATGGCTCTCTGGATGAAAGATCTGGACCGTTGCTCAGCGCCTGAATCTGGACCATCGGTGATGTCATCTTGCTTCTGGACCATTGAATGGCACCCTGGATGATGATGCCTTGATCTGGACCATTTGATAGCACCTAAATCTGGACCATTGGCTTTGGTTCGCTGCATTTGGGCCCTTGGATCATCAGGATTTAAGAGAGAGACATGAGAAAGAAGTTGATACACCCTTCTCCTTAGCACCCCATCATGATAGGATGCCTCTCTTGGCACATGCCTCATCATGATGAGGTGTGTGGATGGGATGCATCCCTTTATGATGCATCCCTCCATCTCTTATAAATAAGGAGGTGCCTTGGGGTTCTAAAGATCATCTAAGAAAAAGCTTCTCCTTCTCTCTCCCTTATCCCTTCTTTCTTACAAGCCTCTCTCTTTTGTCCTAACCCAAGACAAGAGGGTCTTCTTTAGGACAAAAAGGCTAGTGAATGTTTTAGAGGTAGAAAGGAGGAAGGAAGTGAAGGAAAATCAGTCAATTAAATCCTTTGGAAGAATTGAACAATTAGAATCAAGTTTTGGTGGAGCTAGAGTCTTGAACCCATTCATGTGTGGATCAACATCGGAGGGTGAACATTTGGGCACCTTAGGACATCTTCAGACATATTGGATATAGCGTGATAGGTATTCTTCTATACCAAGATCATATTTTCTATATTATTTGGTTATACTATTAAGATGATCCTGGTTTATTAGGGTTTCATATAATAGGTTTTATAAGAAAATTTTATAATCCCGTATCTTCCGCTGCGCCCTAGGGCACTGGAAAACCCAACAGTGGTATCAGAGCCACCCTTAATCCTTTTAACCAAATGATAATACATGCTATTATCTTGATGCTATGAGATAGCTAGGTTGTTTGTATGCATGATTAGTTTATGCCATGAGATAGTATTATATTCATGTTGTAGCACAGTATAATTGCTAGTGCTAAATTATAGAATGTGCAATGAGACCAATATAGTAGTATGAAAATTTTGGGCTGACCCATTTTGGAACAATCGACTCAGTTGGTGTCTAGGAAGGAAGCCACAGGTGGTTACTTAATTAGGACCTCACTCTCTGAGTGAGGGGTGCCTCCCACCTGCTTTTCTGGCTAATTATTTGATTGTCCTTTATGGTTGAGCTTAATGTTAGTAAGATACTACTATTTGAAAGCCCTCACTAAATTCATAATTAAGTCGTAGTGTTAGTTGCTTTAAGCTGAGCCATTCTGAATCAATTGACTAAGTTGGTGTCTAGGAAAGAGGCTACAGGTGGTTATTTAATTAGGACTTTACTAAGTAAGGAGAGCCTCCCATCTGCTTACCTGGCTAACTATTTGATTGACCTCCATGGAAAATCTAATTGCTGATATAACACTATAAAGGTCCTTCCTTCATGCTTAGATATTATTATGTCAATATCTACGCTAGCTTGTTGTGATTCCCACAAGGCTAGTATTAGGGATTGATATTGTAATATCTTGGTGCATATGATGCATATGGCATATTTTAATATGTTGTCTTGTTGTGATTCCCACAAGGGCAGCATTATTCAAATATGACTGTATAAAAATGAAGGGTTTGACTTAACTAGACACAATAGTTTATTGTGATTCCCACAAGACTATATGTGTGCTAGAGGACAGAATAAAGTTGGAAATTGCATGGGATGCAATTGGAAAGACTTTCCCACCTTTGAACTTATAAGGGCTTGTTGTGATTCCCATAAGATCTTTTGTAAGGAATTTGGATCTCAACCCTACTAAGAAAATTAGTATTTTCTCGTTCATCATACTTGAGGGTTATGATATTCGATAAAAATAGTGGGAGTAACAATTAGATAAAAGTCCTTGTCTGATTGAATACATGTCATCATGATTGGTCTGCTTATATTAGTGTTCTTTGTAATTATAGATTAATTCTGCAAAAATAGCATCTTTACTCTCACTTAGAGGTATCTTAGATACAAACAAATTGACTGGTCCCAACTATGTGGACTGGTTGAGGAATTTAAAGATTGTTCTCACACAAGAAAAACTTTCCTACATTCTTGAAACCCCTGACCTAGGGTCAGCAGGGAAAGATGCAACTGAGGAGGAATTAGCCACATACCGTACGTGGAAAAATGACAGTTTGACTGTCAAATGTATCATGCTTGCTTCTATGAATAATGAATTGCAGAGGCAGCATGATAGCATGGATACTCACTCCATACTCCTTAACTTGAAGGAGTTATATGGTGAGCAGAGCAGAACTGCTAGATATGAGATATCTAAGCAGTTGTTCCGTGCTAGAATGATCGAGGGATCGTCTGTGCAAGACCACTGTTTAAAGGTTATAGACTTGATCACTCGATTGAGTCAACTTGGCTTTGCTATGGACAGTGAGCTCAGTCAAGATTTGATCCTGCAATCACTACCCGACTCATTCTCGCAGTTTGTTGTGAATTATCACATGAACAAACTGAATTCCTCCCTACCTGAGCTTCTAAATATACTGAAAACAGTAGAGTCCCACATCAATAAGGACAAGGGTCCGATCCTTCTTGTTGGTGAGAGCTCAAAGAAGAAATCGGGCAACAAGGGTTCAAAGAAAAAATTAAACCCTAAGAGTCACATCAAAAAGAAAAAGGAAAAGAAAATCTCTGAACCCGGTACCTGTTTCCACTACGGCAAGATGGGGCATTGGAAAAGGAACTGCAAGAGCTTTCTTGCAAGTGTGAAGCCTGATGCAAGTGTTGCATCAAAAGGTATGTTTTTATTACATGCCAATATGACATTAAGTTCTTCTGATTCTAATTCATGGGTATTGGATACCGGTTGTGGTTCTCACATATGCAAATCTTTGCATGGACTGCAGAAAATTAGAAGTCTGAAGAAAGGTGACTTCGAGCTATATGGCGCTGGAGGAGAATCCATCCAGGCTGAAGCTGTTGGCACCTACATACTAGAGCTACCCTCCAGAAAGTTCTTGAAGCTAGAAGACTGTTATTTTATGCCAAAAATCATTAGAAATGTAATTTCAATTCCTTTGTTCCTTAAGAAAGGATTCGAAATAAATGGAAAGAGCAATAGTTGCTCCATTTCTTTATCTAATGAGTATTATTGTCATATCACTATGGAAAATGGTCTTTTAGTATTATATCTTAATAATGTTATGTTTCATATTGGCAAAGATAATAAAAGAAAAAGAGAGAATATTAATAATACCCTCCTCTGGCATTACCGATTAGGTCATATTAGTGAGACAAGGTTACACAAGTTGTATAAAGATAAATTCTTTGACCCTTATGATTTTGAATCATTAGGAACTTGTGAATCTTGTCTTATGGGTAAAATGACCAAGTCTCCATTCTCGGGACATGGAGAAAGGGCAAGTGAGTTGTTAGAACTCGTACACACTGATGTGTGCGGTCCTATGTCAACTCCAGCTAGAGGTGGATACTCTTACTTCATTACATTTACTGATGACTTATCAAGGTTTGATTTTGTGTATCTAATGAAACATAAATCCGAAGCCTTTGATAAATTTAAAGAGTATCAAAGTATGGTCGAAAAACAAACTGGAAAGTGTATTAAAATCCTTCGATATGATCGAGGAGGAGAATACCTTTCTAGTGAATTTTTAGACTATCTTAAATTAAAGGGTATACTCTCTGAATGGATACCTCCATATACGACACAATTAAATGGTATAGCTGAAAGGAGAAATCGTACCTTATTAGATATGGTACGGTCCATGATGTGCTTCACAAATCTTCCAATTTCCTTCTGGGGACATGCCCTAGAAACTGTTGCATTAGTATTAAATAGAGTACCATCTAAGTCTGTATCTAGCACTCCATATGAGATATGGAATGGAAAGAAACCTCATCTTAAGTATCTTAAGATATGGGGTTGTCATGCTTATGTCAAAAGAAATTTTGGACATATGCTAAGTGCTAGATCGGACAAATGTATATTTGTAGGTTATCCTAAAGACAGTTTAGGATATATCTTCTAAGATCCTACCGAACAAAAGGTATTTGTTGCTAGGCATGCCACTTTCTTGGAAAAAGAGTTTTTCTTAGAAAAGGGCAAGGATAGAAGAATTGAACTTGATGAAGTTCAAGACCTACAAGGTGAGACATATAATAATCCTCAACCAGATGTACCCATGGAAGAGGTACAGCCACTACATACTACTCCTCTCCGAAGGTCAGAAAGAGTGCGAAATGCACCTGAGAGGTATGGATTTATCATTAAGAATGATGAAGCCCACATCGTTGATAACGATGACCCTCTGACCTATTCGGAAGCTGTCAAGAGTAGGGACTCTGACAGATGGCTGGACGCCATGAAATCCGAGATAGATTCTATGTATACAAACCAAGTGTGGACTTTGGTTGATGCACCTGAGGGAGTGATTCCAATAGGGTGCAAATGGGTATACAAGAAGAAGATAGGAGCTGATGACCAAGTAGAAACCTACAAGGCCAGGCTAGTGGCAAAAGGTTTCAGGCAAAAACAAGGTATTGATTATGATGAAACTTTTTCGCCAGTAGCTATGCTCAAATCTATTCGGATTATGCTTGCTATAGCTGCATACTATGATTATGAGATCTGGCAGATGGATGTCAAAACCGCCTTCCTTAATGGTCACCTTGAGGAAGAGGTTTATATGACACAGCCAGAGGGATTCGTCTCAAGAGGAAGAGCAAATCAAGTATGTAGGCTTAAGAAATCCATTTATGGATTAAAGCAGGCATCTAGGAGTTGGAACATCCATTTTGACATGATAGTCAAAGAGTTTGGCTTCATTAAAAATATAGATGAACCTTGTGTGTACAAGAAGACTAGTGAGAGTGCTATTGTCTTCTTGATATTATATGTGGACGATATATTGGTCATTGGAAATGATGTTCCAATGATGCAATCGGTCAAGACTTGGTTATCAAAGAAATTTTCCATGAAAGACTTGGGTGAAGCATCCTATATACTTGGTATAAGGATCTATAGAGATAGATCTAAAAGGATGCTAGGTTTGTCCCAATCTAGGTATATTGATAATGTGCTGAAGAGGTTCAGCATGGATGGAAGTAAGAAAGGTTTCTTACCCATAGGACATGGCATACAACTCTCTAGGAAGATGTCTCCTAAGACATCTGAAGAGAGGAATAGAATGAGTTCTATTCCCTATGCTTCGGCAGTAGGGTCGATCATGTATACTATGTTATGTACCAGGCCTGATGTAGCTTATGTCTTGGGTATGGTAAGTAGATTTCAGGCAGATTCCGGAAAGGATCATTGGAAAATTGTAAAAAGCATTCTCAAATACTTGAGAAGGATTAGAGATATTTTTCTAATTTATGGAGGATCAGAATTAAAACTAGAAGGCTATTCAGATTCTAGATTTCAATCTGATCCAGATGATAGCAAGTCAATCTCTGGATATATCTTCACTTTGAATGGTGGAGCTGTGAGTTGGAAGAGTTCCAAACAGCAAATTGTAGCTGACTCAACTACTGAGGCAGAATACATAGCTGTTAGTGAAGCTGCTAAGGAAGCAGTCTGGATGAAGAAGTTCATCACAGAGCTGGGTGTAGTTCCTAAGATTGCCGGACCAGTCCCAGTTTATTGCGATAACACTGGAGCTGTTGCACAGGCTAAGAAACCAAGGTCTCATCATAGATCCAAGCACATTTTGAGACGCTTCCATCTTGTTCGAGAGATAATCGAAAGACAAGACGTCAAGATTGAATGAGTAGATACAAAGAACAATATAGCAGACCCATTTACTAAAGCTCTACCACAGCAACAATTCAATCGTCACCTCGATTGTATGGGGTTAAAATATAAGGGCGATTGGCTTTAGTGCAAGTGGGAGATTGAAAGAGTAGATGCCTTATAAGCCAATCATTTGATGGGTTTCTTTTTATAATCCTCCAAATCATGTACTTTGACACTCGATATATATCAATAAAGGTATTGTGTTTCATCATTTGCTGCTTATCTGTTTTATTATTGGATGATGAACCCCATAAATTAGGACATTGGTTTTAGGGTTATGATGAGATTATACCAGTGAGACCTAAAATCCTAAAATCCTAATTTAGAATATTCCCAGTCAAATTGGTATATTGAGTCGAGGATCAATATTACCGGAAAGACTGGCACATCTTATGTATACTCGATGTAGAGGGTGATTGATCTCACAATCACTTGTATGAGACACTAATACAAAGATGTGGGTGCTCATTAGAGGAATGAGTTCACTAAAATGACTAGCCATGAGAACATCTTATGGATTCTTACTTAATTATCAAAAGATGGTTCTCATAGTGGGAGTTGTGCAAGTGATCCTTAGACCTGAGATCACCATGGTACCTTGTGCACTTGAAGCTATGTTTTGGTTTACCCTCATTCACGACATTGCGTTGTATACGGGGTATTCTGGATATGGTGGATTTTGTACGAAGGTTGTGAGTAGATCAACAAGGAATCAGTCACTTCTAGTAAGAGAAGGTAACATCCTACTTACTCTAGTCTTATGATGATTCAAGAAGCCTTTGATCAAAGCAAAATAAATATTAGAAAGAGTTTCTAATGTTTCATTGTTTGAATTATCATATAAAAGATTGAAAGAGACATGAATAAGTGATTGAGTTTGATATTGATCCATACTCATGCACTTTCAGGATGTAGTATGACTGAGGGATTGAATTACACGGTAACTTGCCACTGAAGGGCATGTTTGGATTTGTCCAATACATTCCTCATCTTCCGGGTAGACATGATACGTTGCTAGACGTCAATCATATCTTGTGGGTTGATCGGATCAAAGAGTTTGATTAGATCAAAGCATCAGAAAGGTTCTGATTGCTAAGTCAGGTTTAGCACTAAATTGAACCTAAATTGGATTAGAGATATTCTAATCAGGTTAGGTCAACTTGCACCTGCACCTACTGCTGGCTAAGATAAGGAACCCAATGGGTCACACACAAGAAAATTGATCAAGGATCTAATTGGATTAGATCATGTTTGCAAGATGAACTTGCTAGCACGTGTTGCAAACCCTAGCTCCTGATTCAAATTAAATTCGAATCTGATTCTTAGGTTAGGTTGATCTAATATGATTAGATCATGACCTAATATGGGTTAGCCAAGAGTTGGAACCCATTTGGCTTTAATTAGACCTGATTTGATTAGGTTTAATGTTTTCTTTAAGTTGGTTAAACCCAATTGGATTGGGTTTGATAGGGCCTTCACTTCTGGACCATTGGATCGCTCCCTAGATGAAGGATCTGGTCCACTGGTTGGCGCCTTCATCTGGACTATTGGATGGCTTCCTGGATGAAGGATCTGTCCACTGGTTGGCGCTTTATTCTAGACCACTGGATGGCTCTCTGAATGAAAGATCTGGACCGTTGCTCAGCGCCTGAATCTGGACCACTGGATGGCTCTCTGGATGAAAGATCTGGACCGTTGCTCAGCGCCTGAATCTGGACCATCGGTGATGGCATCTTGCTTCTGGACCATTGGATGGCACCCTAGATGATGATGCCTTGATCTGGACCATTAGATGGTGCCTAGATCTGGACCATTGGCTTTGGTTCACTGCATTTGGGCCCTTGGATCATCAGAATTTAAGAGGGAGACATGAGAAAGAAGTTGATACACCCTTCTCCTTAGCACCCCATCATGATGGGATGCCTCTCTTGGCACATGCCTCATCATGATGAGGTGTGTAGATGGGATGCATCCCTTTATGATGCATCCCTCTATCTCTTATAAATAAGGAGGTGCCTTGGGGTTCTAAAGATCATCCAAGAAAAAGCTTCTCCTTCTCTCTCCCTTATCTCTTCTTTCTTACAAGCCTCTCTCTTTTGTCCTAACCCAAGACAAGAGGGTCTTCTTTAGGACAAAAAGGCTAGTGAATGTTTTAGAGGTAGAAAGGAGGAAGGAAGTGAAGAAAAATCAGCCAATTAAATCCTTTGGAAGGATTGAACAATTAGAATCAAGTTTTGGTGGAGCTAGAGTCTTGAACCCATTCCTATGTGGATCAACATCGGAGGGTGAACATTTGGGCACCTTAGGACATCTTCAGACATATTGGATATAGCGTGATAGGTGTTCTTCTATACCAAGATTATATTTTCTACATTATTTGGTTATACTATTTAGGTGATCCTGGCTTATTAGGGTTTCATATAATGAGTTTTATAAGAAAATTTTATAATCCCATATCTTCCGCTGCGCCCTAGGGCACTGGGAAACACAACAGGACCGGCCCGTTTATAGTTAAAACAGTTTATCCATATGGAACCGTTGATATAGAGAATCTAAACACCGGTAATATTTTTAAATTTAATGGCCAACGTTTGAAGTTATTTTTGGACAACTTTATTCCAGAGATTGAATCAACCAATCTAGGAGATCCTATTTATCAGGATTGATCTCTATATCTGCTAGAGATCCTCTGTTTGTATCATAATTTGTCTCTCTTTCATTTTTTGTTGATATGACAATTGATGAGCCACAACAGTGTGCAGTCATTCTATCAGGTAAATTCTAGCCTTCAGCCTTATTATCCTTCATACAATCATTAATGCCATATTTCATGCATTCATGTTGAAACATTGGGGACAATGTTGAATTTAAGTTGGGGGGAGAGATTACTGTATTTTTTCTATATATCATACCAATTGTCATATTTTTTAAAAAAAACAAAAATAAAAAATAAATAAATAATAATAATATAATAATAATAATACTAATAATAACCACACAAGTATTCAATGACAATAGAAAAGCCTCAGGAGTTCACTTGTGTTACCTATTTGTTTGTTGACCTTATTCGTAAGAGAAGTACGAGTGTCCTTGTCCTAAAGTTCATGATTTGGTTTTCACATAAAGATAGAGTTTGAAATTTTCGGCTAGATCATCTGGGTGCTTTATGTTCTGACCTTGGTTGACCTATAGTCACAATACAGTCATATCTTTCAAAAAAAAAAGAGAGAGAAAAAAGAAAAAGAGAGAAATAATGTAGTTTGTCTTCACTAAGTAACCGGGCCTCTTGCCTACAAAGCAGCGAGTGTTCGCGTAAAAAGATTAAGATCACTGACATAAGTGACTAGTCTAGCCTCATGGCATAGTCTGGTTCGAGTAATTAAGTCTGAGGGGCGTTTCACCTAATGCCTTGAGCCAACTGGATCAAGAGTCATTGACCCAAAGCTCGTTATATGGACCTTACTAGAGCCTAATGGAGTTGGACTGTTGTAGTCACTGTAATGTTAAAAATAAAATTAAAAAAAATATATTATTATTAAAATAAACATGAGTGGGTTAATTAAACTAAAACTAAGTGACATGTGGATGACTGGTTTGACTCCATTATTTTAGAACTCTGTGTACCCGGAATGTCTAGTTGGGATTGATAGCTTCATTTTTATATGCGAACCATTCTGGACAAATAACATGTGATATTCGGAAAATTTAGTGGGTCGGGAGCTAACAAATGTAGTTAACACTTGTGAATTTGAGTAGTGCACCTAGAACTCAAGGGGTACCCAATTGTGGTGGAGGTATAGGTATTCTGAGACGTCACATTTACATTTGCCTTAAGGGTTGCTATGATTTAAAGTATCTTTTAACTTAAAAACGATGTTTGTGGGTAACATCACTGCAAACCTTCACGAGACAACACTCGTCCATTAGGGTAACCTAGGAGTTTAATGGCTTGTTGCACGTGTTAAGTGCAATTGTAATGCTCTACGAAAATGAGTATTTATTTTAATTCATGCATATTAATAAATAATACTTTTGCACCCTCATTTTATCATTTTCACATTAAATTGCTAGAGACTAGCAATAAGCTAGTTGGGGGGTGTGATGAGAGCATAAAAGTACAATCTTCATACCATTTTAATTAGTATTATAGCTAATCTTTATTAATAAAATTAATTAATTAATGTTTTATTTGTGTTTGAGTGCAAGTAATCCAAGAGATTCAATAATGCTGGTTTCAGCCCAATGCCCGGCAGCCCGAGCTCAACAAATTCCCCAGTGTCCGTGATGAGGCGACCCAACAGTTCCTAACCTAAAATTCCCATGCATCCATGTCAACAGGTTGAAGCAAGTGATTTCCCAACATCTTCAAGCATCCCCGAGCCGTCTCGAGAGTCCCAAAGCAATTCAATTGCTTCTCAAACCAAGTATCCGTTTCCAAGCAACTTCCCAACATCAATGTCTTCCCATCTCCTCTATTTTGGAACAAACTCAATAGTCCGTGAAGTCTCCCAAGCATCGTGAAATCTCATCAGCGTCTCATCCGCGTCCAGGTCTTCCGAAGCTCCCTCGTTCTTCTTCTTCAACGGTTTCGGCTGTATTTCAACATCCAAACGGCAGCGTTTCGTTTATCCAAAGTTCCCAGCCGATCATCTGCCCAAATCTTCAACTTTCCAACATCCAGCAACGTTCCCAGCGAATAAATCCCAGCCGAGAAGTCTTCTCAACATCCCAACGGTTCACATTTTCTTCCCATTCAGCTGATTCAACTCCCTCCAATCTCATCAGCGTCTCATCCGCTCCCAGCAGGCGTTGCTTTCGGATCTCCCAGCCACACCGCTGAAGGTGTCTATAAAAGGAACCGGGGAGAGGCGAGAGTAGAGCATCCGGTGGAGGCAGGAGGAGGACATGGAACAAGAAGAGGAAGGAAGCCAACCGGGCGAGGGAGGGGAGAAAGGAAGGACGAAGACCAACCATCTGCATCTCCTCTTCCGATCTTCCCATCCGGTGGAGGAAAAGGAGGAGGGAGGCAATTCGGGAAAGAGAGGAAGCCAGGGAACCATCGGAAGAGAGAAGAAAAAAAAAAGAAAAGAAAGAAAACAGAGCCCTCTATTTTCTTAAGAGAAGAAAGAAAAAAAAGGAATTTATGCTTTATTTTATTTATTCTATGCTAATCCCTTTTATAAAAATGCTTGCATCTCATATGGATAGCTAAATCTCTTTTAACTAAGGCTAGGAAAAAGCCTAGCATTTTCTTCATGTATTTCATTTAATCATCAATGGGATTTTAATGTTTTTGATTTGATTTATGGTGCAGTAAATTTATAGAAATTATTTCAAACTTATATATTTTTTTGATCTGTTATTTTCCCCAGGTATACAAATGCTTAAAAATCCCTGTAGTTTAAAACAGGATTACTGTAATGCTGCCCATAAAACTAAATCTATTTTTTTTAAATAGTATTTTCACCGCTCCACCTTCCGGTTAGGTCTTTACTCAGATCTAACTGAGATAATAGGTGATTTTAAGAAAAGCATGATTAAGTGCTAGGCTGAATCCTAATGCCTTAGTTATATTTTTTTGTCAATCCGAATATTATTTAGCTTTTAGTTTTTGTTCACTGACAAATCCCTGTGGATTCGATCTCAGACTCACCGAGAATATTACTTTGCTACACCCTATACTTGGGGTATTCTACATTTAATTTCCCTTTTAAAAAGAGCAAGATTAAAATCGTAGCATTTACCATATCATTCATATATGGTAGTGCTTTTATGTTTCAGAATTATAAACTGTTATTCAACCATTGTTCTTCATTAATGGATGAAGTTATGGGTAAAGAACATTATAACTTCAATGTGCATTTAACTTAGCATTGGCCAACATGCCAGTCAAAGCCTGCACCCATGGAGAGATGCTCCAGTTGCCCTGGTTCCAGCCACATGGAAATATTATCCATGTTACTGGAGAATACCTCCATTTGTTTTGATTCTGACCATAATAATAAAATTATGGAAGAATTAATTTTTTATTTTAAATCTATAAATATAATAGATCGTAAATTATGTCTTCAATCAGGAAGCATAATAAGAAATATTCTTAATAAAGAATTTTACTCGGAAGATAATAAAATCTTTAGAAAATGGTATTTAAATCATTTTACCATAACAGAGTTAGAAAAATATAAAACTCAGTATTATCAAGTCCTAGAAACCACCGGAGAGACTTAGAATACTTTGTCCCATGGTTTTATAAGTTCTATAATAAACAATTAGAACTTAAGAGTCTTGAATATCTTCTAATAAGAGAAGATGTCTTACAAAATTCTAGGACTAACCTTGATAAATTATCAAGGGTAGATAATTTGTCTGATAGGGATGACAGTGAACTAAAGTGTTTAGAATATAACAATCTAATAGAGTTCACTAGTTTACCTATGGCAGATAGTGATCCTTTCCCAATTAAGGAAAAGAAAATAGACCAACAAATAGTTGTGTCAGAACAAGTAGATCTTCCAGATTTAATAAGTTTTGAAGAAGATCACCTAGATAATAAGTCTAGGGAACTTTCAGATCTAATGGATCTGTCAGACTTAGTTGATTGGGATGATAGTAAACTAGAACTTAGTGAAAGTTTAATAGAGTTTACTAATCTACCTATGTCAGGCAAGGATACCTTTCAAAATAGTGAAAGGATAATAGGTCAAAAAATTATTGAACCTATAACAGATAATAGATCTGAGGTGGATCGAATAATTATTGAACACCTAGAATCAGAACACGAAAATATTGTGTCTGAAACTGAGTTAGTTAAAATTAGTAACTCAGAAGAAATTAAGACTTCATATAGGTCTTATTTAAGGTTTAGGAATGAACTTAAACCTAGACAGATAGGAGTAAATCAACTACTAGAACTTATCTTGAATCCTAAGAAGGGTTCAAACTTGGATAGACAGTTTTCCCTGTCAGTCCATTATTGGAAATCCAAGATAAGGGAAAAATAGTTAATAAAACTGAAAAAAGAATATTCTTCCAAATGGGAAGAAGGAAAGAAAGAAAGAGATGTAGATAATAGCTCTACATCAGATGTATCACCTAAAGAAATGAATGTCGTTTCTTTAATAGGTATTTTGGTTAATAACCTACTAATCTCAATAATTAAATTGAGAAACCAAGTCTTGTTGGATATAATATGTTAGCCAACAGACAGAGAGCTTTAGTCTCAATAAATGAATTGAGGTGTGAAATCAAGCAACTAAAGGCAGAAATAAATCTGCTAGAAGCTCAGAAAAACATAGTGCCTGAAATTAAACGGCAAAAGGGAGAATTAATATTCTCTTATCTCCCAAAACCCTATAATAGGGTATTAATCCAAGCTAGGAATCAGTTAGCTTGTAGAGAAGAATACCTAAGTTTTCTTGAACAAGAAGCTAAAATATTTAGCATAGAAAAAAAACTTAGAGATCCTTATACAATCCAAAGAATTAAGGATTTAGGGAAACAGATAGGTAATGAACTATCTTATACAAATTGGTCCAGGAGAAATCATACCATTTCCCTACCTTATGATGACTCCTTTAATGAAAAGGATATACCTCGTAAGGCTAGACCAACCCACATAGACAAGAAATACCTTGATCTGTGAAGAAAAGAGTTAGAAACACTCCTGAGTAGAGGGATGATTAGTGAATCCCAATCCCCATGGAGTTGTTCCGCTTACTATGTTAATAAAAACATGGGAAAAGATAGAGATAAACCAAATTTGGTTATAAATTATAAACCTCTAAACAAGGTCTTGAAATGGAAAAGATATCCATTTCCAAACCAAAGAGACCTCTTAGAAAGATTAAGTAAATCACTAAACTTTTTTAAGTTTAATCTGAAATCAGGTTATTATCAGACCCAAATAAAAGACTCTGATAGATATAAAACTGCATTTATTACACCAATAGGGCAATATGAATGGAATATAATGCCATTTGGTATAAGAAATGCACCCTCTGAAATCCAGAGTATACAAAATGAGATTTATAATCCATTCTCACACATTATCATTAATTATAATGATAAAGTTATAGTGTTTTCTAAATCAATAGAACAACATTTTAAAGATATAAAAATCTTTGAAATGGTAACCAATAATAATGGGTTAACCATAATTGTTGATAAAATGAACTTGTTCCAAACCTCAATTAGGTTTTTGGGCCACTATATCAGCTTTGAGAAAATAATCCCACTTCAAAATCCTACTTTACCAAATCCAAATTGGCTTAAGATTATCCATGTTTTCACCTCTCCTACTAGTTTTGAGGGAATCTTAAAACATTTGGATCCAATCCAAGGTCAAGAGATTTTCCTGCAATACATCTCTGGAATGTGGAATGACGCTCAGAGTAAGTATTCACACACAAAAAGAGGAATACTTTCAATAGTGATAGTTATCTTCTTCTTTCAAAATGATTTGTTAACTCAGCCATTTGTGGTGAGACTGACTGCAATGCAGCCAAACAAATCATTGAAGCCCAGCAGAAAGTATCTGCTCAGTGGCAAGCAGAATTATGTGTTTTTAATTTTCAAATTGAAGATTTGATGAAAGAAGAAAATTATCTTCGTTATCCTTGTTTCATGAAATTCTGCAGGGATGATCCCTAGGCGAGACTACTATGAACAAGGCAGAAAAATAGAGTAGTAATGGAAGCACTCCTGCTCCATACTAAATCTGTAGATACTCAACATAATTTTCAAAATGGAAATATCAGGAGTGAAATTATTAATTATAGCAAATGCATCATTCTGAAGGTGATCAAACCCAATGAATGGAGACTTGACCCAAATCAGGCCAAGCAGATCACAACCAATGGACAAGTCTATCTAGTCAATTACTGGGACTATGTTCATGCATTCACCAATATTTTCTATTATGAAAATCCCAAGAAAAAGCATTCTTGGTTTATACAGGTGGATCCAGAAGTACTGCAGAAATCACTGCCAGGATGGTTTCACAAATGGTGGACCAAGTTTGGGCCAGATCTCAATATGCTGCCCATACCAATTATTGAATATTTTGAAGAATGGGTGGATAATCGTCCCACCATCAACAAGCTCACAGATGACTGCATCTCTTCAAAGCTATGTCCGATGATGTTCATAATCCAGAACAAGATCCCATGGATATTCAAGTGGATCATATCGGCAAAGATGGATCAGCAGGTAAATATTCCTATTCTTAAGAGAAAATTTCTTTATAAATGGTGGCTGGAAATGCTCAGAGAAAAATATGATGATATCATCACCACCATTAAATCTGATTTAGCAGCCTTTCAAAAAAAACCGTACTGAAATCCAGCAGTCTGAAGGCTCTACTAACAATTATTTTGCCAGTTTGAAAGTTAAACTCACCAGAAAATATCCACAATGTACTCCTGAAGAGTGTTAGAAGTATGCCCTAGAAGCCAATGTCGCTGACGTATATTTGTAATCTGGGGCACAAATTTATAATTTGACTCTTATTAATAAATAAGATTGGGCAATTTGTTTTTCATTCATGTTTGTATGTGTCCATGAATCGTCCAAGAAATTAATAGATGATGACACATATTCTCAAGGAGTTGAGAATTTGAGGCATATGTTATTAGTGATTAATTTTTAAATACTTCTGATCGATGGATCCATCACGAGGGACGGTGATCGATCCGCTGAGATTAGTACACAGATCACTTAATCAGATGGACGAGTCTCGAGTCCACGGTGTAGAGACACTAGAGTGATTATGCAAGTACTTGTTAGAGAATAAAGTACTGACGTGACCAAAGATAGTAGTCACATGGATGTCTATCCACTCGTCAGTGACTACTTATGCTACAATTGATAGTATGCGTGCAGAGGGCTAAGCATGAATTTCAGAAAATTTTATGCGGAAAGAATGGGTTAAACATTTTAACCTAAAACATGCATGATATTTTAGATATTTTTGACTCTGGTATCAGTCAAATATAGTCTTCAACTGCATATCACATGTGGTGCGGGCTCAGTCCCAATACATAGGGTGACACCCGCGCGTGCCTATCAAAGCACTCATCATATGAGCCCCCGGGTGGAGAGCCACGCTTCGTCACACGATCACGCGTGAGAGTTTCCGAAAATCGAATAGTCTCCATTAATCCTTTACTTTGACACCAAATATCACAAAGCCCTCAGATTTCAAGGATTGTGTGATTCAAATAAATATGCATAAATCACAACTTCTTGTGATTTGAAGATTGAGATCATATCTCAACCGTAAAAGAGATCAGGTCTCTTACCTTTAGAAGGGGGTTCCTTCAAAGATGCTTCGCAGCCGCACAAGCGTCCGGCCTCGATGACTCGTCCATGCGAAGCTCCAGAATGATCAGCTTTCTGGGGAGTGCTAGCTCGCAGGGAGGCAGAAGGTTGGCTGAAAGGGAGAAGAAGGAAGAAGATGGACCTTCACAGCTCAAGAACTCCTTCTTGGGCTTTCACCTTCAGAGCTACTCTCTCCTCTCACTCTCTTTCTGTGGTGCTCCTTTTTTGTGTGTTAAGAAGAAGGAAGAGGGGTGGCCTATTTATAGGCCAAGAAGAGGGTGAGGTGTCCCTATGAGGTATCCGATGAGGTGTCCTGCCAGGACACATGTCACACATGCAAGAAAAAGAGGTATCCTGCTCCGCCACGTGTCACGCATGCAAAGAGGTGAGGTGGCCTGGAGGGCGATGTCATAGATGACCTCATGAGGCAGATGAGGTCATGGATGACATCAGGAGGAGTGTGAGGTGTCCAAGCCCGCCACATGTCACACATGCAAGCAAAAGAGGTGTCCTGCTCCGCCACGTGTCACGCATGCAAGCAGAAGAGGTATCCTGCTCCGCCACGTGTCACGCATGCAAAGGGGTGAGGTGGCCTGAAGGGCGATGGAGAGGTGGGTCCCACATACAGTACGCGGGTCCCACCTAAGCAGGACATGGGTCCCACATACAGGATGTGGGTCCCACCTAGGCAGGATGTGGGTCCCACATACAATATGTGGGTCCCACATATGCAGGACGTGGGTCCCACATACAATATATGGATCCCACATATGTAAAGAAGTCCTAGTCCAATTTGAGTCAAGCCAAATCTAATTTGGTTGGGGGGCAATTGAGTCTAATTAGTGATCCAATCATCAATTAACTTTTCCAAGCAACAATTGCTTAGGGCAATCAGTCAATCACATTGACTATTTTACCTCTAGACGATTTTCAATCGTCAATCAGCTATTTGATCAATGTTGAAACTTCTAAGCGTGTGACCTCACAGGTTCGAACCTAAGCCGGTAGTACAAGAACACTTCCTGCACTAATCGAAGTAACCATCTAGCAATGGGACCCGACGACCGGATAGGCCGAATAGAAGCAAAGCAACATTATAGAACCTATGGACTATGGTTACCGCATAATTCGTCCTCTTGACCAGAAAATGCCCAAGGTGGGTTCAGAGTCTCTCTACCCTGATACGATCCATCCGAAAATATGTTTTAATTCAATAAGTCAAGTGATAGAGATTTGACTTTCCCTGGCCCGGGTACTACTTAATTGAAAATACAAGGCATTCATCCTTATTCATAAGGGAGGTCAATCCTATCTTGATTTGCAACTGACTACCATAAGTACTTGACTGGACCAGAAACCTTTTTGTGGAGTGATTGATTATAACCCTATTTGATTTTGATGAGCTCAAGGCAATTGAGTATATCTGATGTTATACTAATAAATTCAATCTAGTGTTTCAGCCAAATATTTGTGAATTTATGCTTAAGTGTCTCTAGCTTTGGTTCAATACGTTTTGGCTAAGTTTGGAACTCAGTTTGAACCAAAGTCTGAAGCTCGAGTCGACTCCGGAAGATTACGAATCGATTCCAAGTGTTTCAGAAGTTCTGGCACATGCTCAAGTCAACTCCGGTACACTACGAGTCGACTCCGACTGAGAACTGACTGAAGGGTTCTAGCATGTCATAATGGGCAGCGGAAGCTAGGGATTTTAAAATTTTCTTAATAAAATCCCTATGCATGAAACCCTTTTAAGCCTAGATCACCTTAATGATTACAATCAAATAATATAAAATAAATATAGAATTAGTAGAATACCTCAAACGCTAATCCAAAGTGTACAATCTCCACGAGGCGTCCAAGTGTCCGCCCTCCAATGGTGATCCACACGAAAACTTGATCAAGACTTTAGCTCCAAAGACTTTTGATCCTTAATGCAGAATTCTTCTAAAGAACTCTAATGGCTTGCTTTCCTTCCTTTCTATTTTTTTTTAGCCTTCTAAAATCACTTCTAATCCTTTTGTCCTAAGGAAGACCACCTTGTCTTGGCTTAGGACACACTAGAAGCAATGTTAGAAAGAAAGAAACTAATGTAAGAAAGAAGGGATATGAGAGAGAGAGAGTTGGATTGATTTTCGATGATTAGAAAACACCGGGAGCATTCCTATTTATAGATGGCGTGGGGATGCATCACCAAAGGATGCATCCCATCCACACATCCTTCAGATGGGGCGTGATAAGAGGAGAGAAGGCGCCACAAAAATAGGGAGAGGCGTATCAAAAGTGGTTATGATAAGATCAAGCGCTTATGATGTGGCGCTTGATTCCCTAAGCACCTCTTCATGAAAATGCGCCGTACTCTTCCCTTTTTTTTACTTCTTCTCACGCAAGAAAAATAGGAACCAACCTTATCCATTCATCAAGGGTTGATGATGATCCAAAGGCCATGAAAGAAGGCGCCATATATCCCTTAGGCGTGATGAAGAGAGAAGAGAGAGAATGGATAAGATCAAATAAATGGTTCATCCTTATCCATTTAATCTTCACGTATTCTCTCTCTTTCCTTCACCTATTTTTCATCTCCACGCCTCCCAATGATATCCATCACGTCATCATGATCTCCCATCATCCTATGATGAAAATCCAATGGCTCCAATTCATGGTGCCATCCATTTGATCCATCTCTTCATCCAAATGTTGATCCAACGGTCAAAAATGAATGATTTATCAAATCTAATCCAATTAGACTCAAACCAAGCCAATTAGGAGCCAACTCTTGGCTAACCCATATTAGAATATGATCTAATCAAATTAGATCAATTAAGAATCAGATTCGAATTCAATTCGAATCAGATTCGAATCCAGTTCGAATCAGGAGCTAAGGTTTGCAACACCTGCTAGGATGTTTATCTTGCAAACATGATCTAATCCAATTAGACCCTTGATAAGTTTTCTTGTGTGTGACCCATTGGGTTCCATACTTAGCCAGCAATAGGTGTGAGTGCGAGTTGACCCAACTTGATTAGAACTCTTCTAATCGATTTAAGTCCAAACTGCGCGAACCCGAACTTAACAATTAGAATCCTTTCTAATTGGTGATCGAATTAAACTCTTTAATTCGATCAAACCTATAAGACAAGATTGACGTCTAGCAACGTGTCATGTCTACCCGGAAAATATGGAATTTGGTAGAAATACCAAAAATACCCTTCAGTGGCAAGTTACCATGCAATTCAATCCTTTAATCAAACTGCATCCCAAATATGTATATGAGTATGAATATATGTCAAACTCAATTTCATATTCATATTTTTCTCAATCTTTTAATGATAATTCAAATAATGAAACATTAGAAACTCTTTCTAATTTTCATTCTGCTTTGATCAAAGGCTTCCTGAATTATCATATGATTAGAATAAATAGGATGCTATCTTCTCTTACTAGAAGTGATTAATTCCTTGTTGACCTACTCATAATCTTCGTACACAATCCACCATATCCAGAAGACCTCGTACATAACTTATTGTCATGAATGAGCGTAAACCAAAACATAGGTTCATGTGCACAAGATACCATGGTGATCTCAGGTCAAAGGATCAGTTGCACAACTCCCACTAAGAGAATCATCTTTTGACATGTAAGTAAGACTTCATAAGATTTCTCTTTGTAGGTCAATTCAGTGAACTCATTCTTCTAATGAGCACCCATATCTTTGTATTAGTGTCTCCACACAAATGATTGTGAGATCAATCATCCTCTGCATCGAGCATACATAAGACATGCCAGTCTTTCCGGTAATCATTGATCCCCGACTCAATGTACCAATGACTGGGAATATTTAAGATTAGGATTTTAGGATTTTAAGTCTCACTAGTATGATCTCATCATAGTCTTAAAACCATTGCCCTAATCTAAGGAGTTTATCATAAATATAATCAACAGCATATGATAAAACATAATGCCTTTATTCATATTTAAATGTCATGTACATGATTTGGACAAATCAAAAGAAAAACCCTTCGCAATACATATTGCGATTGGCTTGTAGGGCATCTACTCTTTCAATCTCCCACTTGCACTAAAGCCAATCGCTCTTATATTTTATCCCCATACAATCGAGGTGGCGATCGAACTGCTGTTGTGGTAGAGCTTTAGTGAACGGGTCTGCTAGGTTGTTCTTGGTGTCTACTCGTTCAATGACTATGTCTTGTCTCTCGACAATCTCTCGAACAAGATGGAAGTGTCTTAGAATGTGCTTGGATTTGTGATGAGACCTTGGTTCCTTCGCTTGAGCAACAGCTCCAGTGTTATCACAATAAACTGGGACTGGTCCAGCAATCTCGGGAACTACTCCTAACTCAGAGATGAACTTCTTCATCCAGACAGCTTCCTTAGCGGCTTCACTTACAGCAATGTATTCTGCCTCAGTAGTTGAGTCAGCTACAGTTTGCTGTTTGGAACTCTTCCAGCTCACTGCACCACCATTTAGGGTAAAGACATACCCTGAAGTGGACTTGCTATCATCTGGATCTGATTGAAAACTAGAATCAGAAAATCCTTCTAGTTTCAACTCAGATCCTCCATAAACTAGAAAAATATCTTTAGTCCTTCTCAAGTACTTAAGAATATTTTTCACAGCTATCCAATGATCCTCTCCTGGATCAGCCTGAAATCTACTTGTTATGCCTAAGGCATAAGCAACATCAGGCCTAGTACATAGCATAGCATACATAATCGATCCTATTGCCGAAGCATAGGGAATAGAATTCATTCTATTCCTCTCTTCAGATGTCTTAGGAGACATCTTCTTAGAGAGACGTATGCCATGACTCATAGGCAAATAACCTCTTTTACTTTCTTCCATGCTGAATCTTTTCAGCACATTATCTATGTACCTAGACTGGGACAAGCCTAGCATCCTTTTAGATCTATCCCTATAGATCTTTATACCAAGTATATAGGATGCTTCTCCCAAGTCTTTCATGGAAAAGCTTTTTGACAGCCAAGTCTTGACCGATTGTAACATTGGAATATCATTTCCAATGATCAGTATGTCATCTACATACAATATTAAGAAGACAATGGCACTCCCACTAGTCTTCTTGTACACACATGGTTCATCCACATTTTTGATAAAACCAAACTCTTTGACTGTTGTATCAAAACGGATGTTCCAACTCCTCGATGCTTGCTTTAATCCATAAATGGATCTCTTAAGCTTGCATACTTGATTTGCTCTCTTACTTGAGACAAATCCTTCTGGCTGTGTCATGTAAACCTCTTCCTCAAGATAACCATTAAGGAAGGCGGTTTTGACATCCATCTGCCAGATTTCATAATCATAGTATGCAGCTATTGCAAGCAAAATCCGAATAGATTTGAGCATAGCTACTGGCGAAAAAGTTTCATCATAGTCAATTCCTTGCTTTTGCCTGAAACCTTTTGCCACCAATCTAGCCTTGTAGGTTTCTACTTGGCCATCTGCTCCAATCTTTTTCTTATAGACCCATTTGCAACCTATAGGGTTTACACCCTCTGGTGCATCAACCAAAGTCCATACTTGGTTGGTATACATAGAATCTATTTCGGATTTCATGGCTTCTAGCCATTTGTCAGAGTCACTACTCATGACAGCTTCCGAATAGGTCAGAGGATCATTATTCTGAACAATGTGGGCTTCATCATTCTCAATGATGAACCCATACCTCTCAGGTGCTCTTCGCACTCTATCTGACCTTCGGAGAGGAGATGTGTGTTGTGGTTGTACCTTATCAATGGGTACATCTGGTTGAAGAATTTCTTGTGTTTCTATTTGTAGGTTTTGAACTTCTTCAAGTTCAATTTTTCTATCCTTGCCCTTTTCTAAGATAAACTCTTTTTCTAAGAAAATGGCATGCCTACCTACAAAAACTTTTTGTTCGGTAGGATGATAGAAGATGTATCCTATACTATCTTTAGGATAACCTACAAAAATACATTTATCTGATCTAGCACTTAGCTTGTGTCCAAAATTTCTTTTGACATAAGCTTGACAACCCCATATCTTAAGATACTTAAGATTAGGCTTCTTTCCTCTCCATATCTCATATGGAGTGCTAGGTACAGACTTAGAAGGTACCCTGTTTAATATTAGTGCAGCAGTCTCTAGGGCAAAACCCCAGAAGGAAATAGGAAGATCAGTAAAGCACATCATGGACCGTACCATATCTAATAAAGTACGATTCCTCCGTTCAGCTACACCATTTAATTGTGGCGTATACGGAGGTGTCCATTCAGAGAGAATGCCCTTTTCTTTAAGATGATTTAAAAACTCACTAGAAAGGTATTCACCTCCTCGATCAGATCGAAGGATTTTAATACACTTTCCGGTTTGTTTTTCAACCATACTTTGATACTCTTTAAACTTATCAAAAGCTTCGGATTTATGTTTCATAAGATACACATATCCGAACCTTGATAAATCATCAGTGAATGTGATGAAGTAAGAGTATCCACCTCTAGCTGGAGTTGTCATAGGACCACATACATCTGTGTGTATAAGTCCTAATAACTCACTTGCCCTTTCTCCATGTCCAGTGAATGGAGACTTAGTCATTTTACCCATAAGACAAGATTCACAAGTTCCTAATGATTCATAATCATAAGGATCAAAGAACTCTTCTTTGTATAACTTGTTGATTCTTGATTCACTTATGTGACCAAGTCGGCAATGCCAAAGAAGGGTGTTATTTACTTCCTCTCTCTTTCTTTTATTGCTTTTATTAATATGAAAGACATTGTCATTAAGTAATAAAACAAGAAGACCATTTTTCATAATGCCATTGCAAAGATGCTTATTAGAAAAATAAATAGAGCAACCATTGCCCTTTCCATTAATTTCAAATCCTTTCTTTAACAACAAAGGAATGGAAATTACATTTCTAATAACTTTGGGCATATAATAACAATCTTCTAATTGTATGAGCTCTCCCGAAGGTAACTCCAAGTTGTAGGTTCCAACAGCTTCAGCCTGGATGGACTCTCCTCCAGCGCCATACAGCTCGAAGTCACCTTTCTTCAAAATTTTAATTTTCTGTAGTCCATGCAAAGATTTGCAAATGTGAAAACCACAGCCGGTATCTAATACCCATGAATTTGAATTTGAAGAACTTAATGACAAGTTGGCATGTAACATAAACATACCTTTTGATGCAACTCTTGCATCGGTCTTCATACTTGCAAGAAAACTCTTGCAATTCCTTTTCCAGTGGCCAGCTTTGCCGCAATGAAAACAGGTACTTGATCCGGAGTTTTTCTTTCCTTTTTTCTTTTTGATGCTACTCTTGGGGTTCAATCGTTTCTTAGAACCCTTATTTCCCGATTTCCTTTTAGAAGTGCCATCTATAAGAAGGAGTGGACCTTTATCCTTCTTAATATGGCCTTCAACTGTTTTGAGCATATTTAACAGCTCGGGCAGGGAGGTGTTCAGCTTGTTCATGTGAAAGTTCACAACAAACTGAGAGAATGAATCAGGCAGTGATTGCAGGATCAAATCCTGACTGAGCTCACTATCCATAGCAAAACCTAATTGACTTAATCTAGTGATTAAGTCTATAACCATAAGAACATGGTTTTGCACTGGAGTTCCTTCATTCATTCTAGCACGGAACAACTGCTTAGATATCTCATACCTAGCAGTCCTGCTTTGTTCTCCATACAACTCTTTTAAATTGAGAAGTATGGATTGAGTGTCCATGCCTTCATGTTGCCTCTGTAATTCATTGCTCATAGAGGCAAGTATGATACATTTGACAGTCAAACTGTCATTTTTCCACATCTTATGTGTGGCAACCTCCTCTTCTGTAGCATCATCCCCTAGATCTCCAAGATCAGGGGTTTCAAGTATATAGGAAATTTTCTCCTGAGTGAGTACTATCTTTAAATTCCTCAACCAGTCCACATAGTTTGGTCCGGTCAACTTGTTGGCATCTAAGATGCCTCTTAGTGAAAGTGAAGCCATTTAATAATTCTACATATGCAAGAACATAACTAATATAAGCAGACCAATCATGATGACATGTTTGCAACTAGATAAGGACTTTAATCTAATTTGTCTCCTACTATTTTTATCGAATATCATAGCCCTCTCCTATGATAAACGTGAAAATATAATTTTTCTTAGTAGGGTTGAGATCCTAATTCATCATAAAAAGCCTTGTGGTTACACAACAAACCTTTATGAGTTCAAAGGTAGGAAACTCTTTCCGATTGCATCTCATGCAATTCTCAACTTTATCTTGTCCTCTTAAAATACTTATTGCCTTGTGTTAGCACAACAAACAATAATATTTTAGTTAAGTCAAACCCTTCATTTCCATATAGTCATATTCGAATAATATTGCCCTTGTGGTTGCACAACAAGGCAATATATTAAAATATGCCATAAGCATCTTAATGCACCAAGACAGTATAACATCAGTCCCCATTGCAAGTTTTGTGTTAGCACAACAAACTAGCATGAATCTTGACATAATAATATCGAGGCATGAAGGAAGGCTATCAATAGTATTATATCAATATTAAGCTTATCCATAATAGACAATCAAACAATTGGCCAGATAAGCAGGTGGGAGGCTCCCCTTACTCAAAGAGTAAGGTCCTAATTAAGTAACCACCTTTAGTGCTTTCCTTAGACACCAATTAGATTAATTGTTCTAGAATGGGTTAACTCAAAATTTTTTAACACTATGACTTAATATAATTTTTATTGAGGGCTTACTAGTCTCTAGCACATTCTTTAATTGTAACATATATTTAACATATCTAAAATAAGCTATCATGCATCATAGCTATCTCATAGCATGTATAAATCATAAGCAACTAATTAACATGCTTCAACATATTTTCATATGGAAAATTTCATATCATGACATTTTATTACATATCATATCATATATGAATCATATATTTCAGCATTTCATTAAGCATATGACATTACTATCTCATAGTAAATTAATAATCATACATCATGCATTATTATTTGATTGAACCAATTAAGGATAGCTCTGATACCACTGAAGGGTTCTAGCATGTCATAATGGGCAGCGGAAGCTAGGGATTTTAAAATTTTCTTAATAAAATCCCTATGCATGAAACCCTTTTAAGCCTAGATCACCTTAATGATTACAATCAAATAATATAAAATAAATACAGAATTAGTAGAATACCTCAAACGCTAATCCAAAGTGTACAATCTCCACGAGGCGTCCAAGTGTCCGCCCTCCAATGGTGATCCACACGAAAACTTGATCAAGACTTTAGCTCCAAAGACTTTTGATCCTTAATGCAGAATTCTTCTAAAGAACTCTAATGGCTTGCTTTCCTTCCTTTCTATTTTTCTTTAGCCTTCTAAAATCACTTCTAATCCTTTTGTCCTAAGGAAGACCACCTTGTCTTGGCTTAGGACACACTAGAAGCAATGTTAGAAAGAAAGAAACTAATGTAAGAAAGAAGGGATATGAGAGAGAGAGAGTTGGATTGATTTTCGATGATTAGAAAACACCGGGAGCATTCCTATTTATAGATGGCGTGGGGATGCATCACCAAAGGATGCATCCCATCCACACATCCTTCAGATGGGGCGTGATAAGAGGAGAGAAGGCGCCACAAAAATAGGGAGAGGCGTATCAAAAGTGGTTATGATAAGATCAAGCGCTTATGATGTGGCGCTTGATTCCCTAAGCACCTCTTCATGAAAATGCGCCGTACTCTTCCCTTTTTTTTACTTCTTCTCACGCAAGAAAAATAGGAACCAACCTTATCCATTCATCAAGGGTTGATGATGATCCAAAGGCCATGAAAGAAGGCGCCATATATCCCTTAGGCGTGATGAAGAGAGAAGAGAGAGAATGGATAAGATCAAATAAATGGTTCATCCTTATCCATTTAATCTTCACGTATTCTCTCTCTTTCCTTCACCTATTTTTCATCTCCACGCCTCCCAATGATATCCATCACGTCATCATGATCTCCCATCATCCTATGATGAAAATCCAATGGCTCCAATTCATGGTGCCATCCATTTGATCCATCTCTTCATCCAAATGTTGATCCAACGGTCAAAAATGAATGATTTATCAAATCTAATCCAATTAGACTCAAACCAAGCCAATTAGGAGCCAACTCTTGGCTAACCCATATTAGAATATGATCTAATCAAATTAGATCAATTAAGAATCAGATTCGAATTCAATTCGAATCAGATTCGAATCCAGTTCGAATCAGGAGCTAAGGTTTGCAACACCTGCTAGGATGTTTATCTTGCAAACATGATCTAATCCAATTAGACCCTTGATAAGTTTTCTTGTGTGTGACCCATTGGGTTCCATACTTAGCCAGCAATAGGTGTGAGTGCGAGTTGACCCAACTTGATTAGAACTCTTCTAATCGATTTAAGTCCAAACTGCGCGAACCCGAACTTAACAATTAGAATCCTTTCTAATTGGTGATCGAATTAAACTCTTTAATTCGATCAAACCTATAAGACAAGATTGACGTCTAGCAACGTGTCATGTCTACCCGGAAAATATGGAATTTGGTGGAAATACCAAAAATACCCTTCAGTGGCAAGTTACCATGCAATTCAATCCTTTAATCAAACTGCATCCCAAATATGTATATGAGTATGAATATATGTCAAACTCAATTTCATATTCATATTTTTCTCAATCTTTTAATGATAATTCAAATAATGAAACATTAGAAACTCTTTCTAATTTTCATTCTGCTTTGATCAAAGGCTTCCTGAATTATCATATGATTAGAATAAATAGGATGCTATCTTCTCTTACTAGAAGTGATTAATTCCTTGTTGACCTACTCATAATCTTCGTACACAATCCACCATATCCAGAAGACCTCGTACATAACTTATTGTCATGAATGAGTGTAAACCAAAACATAGGTTCATGTGCACAAGATACCATGGTGATCTCAGGTCAAAGGATCAGTTGCACAACTCCCACTAAGAGAATCATCTTTTGACATGTAAGTAAGACTTCATAAGATTTCTCTTTGTAGGTCAATTCAGTGAACTCATTCTTCTAATGAGCACCCATATCTTTGTATTAGTGTCTCCACACAAATGATTGTGAGATCAATTATCCTCTGCATCGAGCATACATAAGACATGCCAGTCTTTCCGGTAATCATTGATCCCCGACTCAATGTACCAATGACTGGGAATATTTAAGATTAGGATTTTAGGATTTTAAGTCTCACTAGTATGATCTCATCATAGTCTTAAAACCATTGCCCTAATCTAAGGAGTTTATCATAAATATAATCAACAGCATATGATAAAACATAACGCCTTTATTCATATTTAAATGTCATGTACATGATTTGGACAAATCAAAAGAAAAACCCTTCGCAATACATATTGCGATTGGCTTGTAGGGCATCTACTCTTTCACTGACAAAAAGACAGAAAGTTGATTTTCAGACCCTATCAGCGAATCAACTCCAGAAGGGTTCGAGTCGACTCCGATGGTTTCCGAGTCGACTTCTGATGTTTTCGAGTCGACTCCAAAGGGTAACAGAAGAAAGACAGAACAATGTATTTCAGACCCTGCAACCGAGTCGACTCTAGAAGGTTACGAGTCGACTCCGAAGTATGGCAAGTCGACTCCTAGTTAAGTACGAGTCAACTCTCAGAGGAAAGCAAGACTAGAAGGCAGAGAACCAACTTCGGACTCTAAGACCCGAGTCGACTCCAACAAAGTGCGAGTCGACTCCGAGGCAGTTCAACTCAAAACACAGAGAAACAGTTTTCGAACTTTGAGAGCCGAGTCGACTCCAAGATGATCCGAGTCGACTCGAGAAAGAAATGCAGAAAAACAGATCTCTGGAACCCAGAGAACGAGTCGTCTCCAGAGGGCCGAGTCATCTCCGGACATTGGCGAGTCGACTCCAGGGTTGGCCGAGTCGACTCCAGAACGGGACAGCACTTTAATTCAAAACCTGACCAGTGGGCGAGTCGTCTCCAGTAAAGCATGAGTCGACTCCAGCAACAGCCGAGTCAACTCCAGATCGAGCGAGTCGACTCCGATCCCAACGGATACACTATCAGGAGTTGCAGATTGTGCAGAACGGCCATAAAGTGGTGTCTAACGGCTAGTTTTCAAAGTGGACTGCTTAAATAGCTAGAGTGAACAGTAGTAGACACCAAGGAGAGCTATTCCATTCAAACAAAAAGGGATTTCCACCTACCAAAGGCTCTCAAGAGTAAATACAAGAGAAAGAAGGAAAAAGCACATTGAACTTCATCCAACAAACGTTTTCTTCGCATTCAAGGCTCTCCTCTGACATCAGATCTTCAGTGCATTCAAAGAGGAGACTCAGAGTTCGAGAAGCCCCCTACTTCCTCTTCCAAAATCTGTTTGAGGGCTTCTAACTCTACATTATTTATATTGTTCATATTTGCTTTTTAAGAAGCTTTCCCTGTACTCTTTACAAACTGTTTTCTTGTTACTTGATTCAATCAGGGGATCGAATCAAGGTTGTTGAGGTTTGTTGGTGAGCCAAAGTTAAAACCAACGGTGTAAGGGTTCGATTATGATCCCGGAAAAACAATTGGGTAGTTCTAGTCGGTGAGCCTATGAAAACCGACCGAGTTCGTTGTGATCTCGTGAAAACAATAAGTTGGGTTATAAACTTGTAAAACAACCGGCTGTAATCCTAGGGATTATAGTGAACTCCCAAGTGAAGCTTGGGGAGTGGACGTAGGAGCAAGGGTTAGCTCCGAACCACTATAAAACCTCTTGTGTTTGTAATTGGTTCATTGTCTCTTCCATCTTCTCCACTCACTACAACTAGTAATCTAATTAATCTGCCTGCAATAATTTTAATTAGTTACTCATTAAGTTTTAATTTGCAATTATTACTTAAAACCCAATTTATCGCCCTCCTCTTGGGTTGTCTTCTTGGACAACAAGTGGTATCAGAGCAGGAGCTCTTCTATCAAAAGAGTAAAAGATCAAAATGACAACCCCTTTTGGATCTTCACTTATTGAGGGGCAATCCACCAATAGACCTCCATTCTTCAATGGAACCGACTATGCCTATTGGAAGGCTAGGATAAAAATATTTATCCAAGCCCAAGACTATGAGATTTGGAGTATCATAGTTAATGGATCATACATTCCTTCTATTTTTGTAGATAACATTACTATTCCCAAGCTTGAAAAAGATTGGGATGACAATGATAGAAGGAAGGCACAACTAAATGCCAAAGCAATGAATGTGCTTTATTGTGCCTTAGACCGTAATGAATTCAATAGAGTCTCTACTTGCAGTTCTGCAAAAGAGATATGGGACAGACTTGAAGTGACCCACGAGGGCACGAATCAAGTCAAGGAGTCCAAAATAAACATGCTAGTTCATAAGTATGAACTATTTAAAATGGATTCTAATGAAACTATCACTTGCATGTTTACTAGATTTACTGATATTGTCAATGGTCTAAAAAGCCTTGGCAAAAGTTATGCTAACAGTGACCTTGTCAGGAAAATTTTTCGATCTTTGCCAAGGTCATGGAAAGCCAAGGTAACGGCAATCCAAGAAGCCAAGGACTTAAACAAGCTGCCACTCGAGGAGCTTCTTGGATCCCTGATGACGCATGAGCTCACAATAAAACAACACAGCGAAGAAGAATCCTCTCATAAGAAAAAGGTAATAGCCCTCAAATCTACTTCTTCTAACAAAGATCCATCTTGCAGTAGCAGCAGCGAAGAAGAAGACAATGAGGAAGATGATGATGAGGCTCTTCTCGTGCGAAAGTTCATCAACCGGAAGAAGTCCTTTCATCAGAGGAGAGATCCCTCAAATTTCTACAACAAGGACAAAGGTAAGGAGAGAGAAAGTGAGGGAATCGGTTGCTATGAGTGCAAGAAACCAGGATATTTCAAAATCGACTGTCCATTACTAAAGAAGAGCATCAAGCACAAGAAGAAGAAAGCTCTTGTCACCACCTTGACAGACTCCGATTCATCATCATCATCATCGGATGAGGAACAAGAGAAAAAGGCCAACTTCTGTTTTATGGCAAATAAAAATGAGGTAACATCTGAAATGTATTTAGATTTTATTTTTGATGAATTGTATGATGCTTTTAATGAACTAATGGATGAATATAAGACAATAAATCTTAAGAATAAAGAACTAAAACTAACTAATCAATCTCACTTCCATAAGTATGATAAATTAATTAAGGACAAGAATTTTATCATTAAAGAAAATTTAGAACTTAAAACAAGCAACCAAATGTTAATTCAAAAACTAATACCTTAATTAAAAATAACGAAAAACTAACCATGGAAATTTCAGAACTTAAAAACGGTAAACAAACTATAAAAGATAATCTCACAAAAGACTTAAATATACTAAAAACAGAAAAACAAAAGCTAACACAAAAGCTTGAAAAATACAAACCTATTGTTGAAAAGTTTACATATAGTTCTGAAAAATTGGAAATGATACTTAATAATCAACGAGCTGTGTTTAATAGAGCCGGTTTAGGGTATAAACCTAATAATAAGCAAAAGCTCCTTAAAAATTTCTTTGTGAAAGCAAGGGAAAGTAAAACTAAGAATATAACTTGTTTTTGCTGTGGAAAAGTAGGACATAAAGCTAATGTGTGACCATAGGAAAGTATAAGCTAAAAGAAAAATTAAAATGGTTTGGGTTCCAAAAGAAACCAACATTACTAACCTTGGAGGACCCAAGAAAACTTGGGTACCTAAAATTGTATGATTTCCTTGTGTAGGAGTATCTTGCAGCCAAAGTCGACAAAAACTGTTGGTATTTGGATAGTGGCTGCTCAAGACACATGACGGGTGACAAGGAGCAATTCTTCACCTTAGAGCCTAAGAAGGGAGGTGCTGTGATATTTGGAGACAATAACCAAGGTCACATCGTTGGTACAGGTAAAGTATAAATCACCTCTTCAACCTTCGTTGATAATGTACGACTTGTAGATGGTCTTAAGCATAACCTACTTAGCGTTAGTCAATTATGTGATAAAGGTTTTGATATTTTGTTTAAGCCATCTTTATGCATCATAACCAACTCAATTGACAATGGATTAGTATTTAAAGGAATTAGACGTGGTAACGTCTATGTAGTAGATCTTTAAGATCTTGCTAAAAACAGTCCTTGCTTAGTAGCTAGTGATACTAAGGTTGATGATGCAAGTTGGTTATGGCACCGTAAATTAGGTCATGCAAGTATGGATACAATATCTAAGTTAGTTAAAAGAGATTCTGTAATAGGTTTGCCAAAACTAAAATTTGAGAAAAATAAAATTTGTGAAGCATGTCAATATGGCAAACAATCTAGGAGCTCTTTTAAATCCATAAATTGTGTCTCTACCTCTAGACCTCTTGAACTACTACACATGGATCTATTTGGACCAACTAGAACCACAAGTCTTGGTGGAAACAAATATGGTCTTGTTATTGTAGATGATTTTTCTAGATATACATGGGTCATATTTTTAGCTCATAAAGATGAAGCATTTTCTGTATTTAAGAAATTTCATAAGGAAGTAACTAATGCAAGAAATGCTTCAGTCATAGCTATTATAAGTGATCATGGAACGGAATTTGAAAATCATCTATTTGACGAATTCTGTAGTAAAAAGGGAATAACTTATAATTTCTCTGCACCTAGGACACCACAACAAAATGGAGTTGTGGAAAGAAAGAATAGAACCCTAGAGAAAATGGCTAGAACCATGTTATGTGAAAGTAACCTCCCTAAGTATTTTTGGGGAGAAGCCATTAACACATCATGTCATATATTAAATAAAGTTTTATTGAGACCAATTATAAAGAAAACATCTTATGAACTTTGGAGAGATAGAAAGCCCAAAGTAAACTATTTTCATGTTTTTGGGTGTAGGTGTTTCATTCATAATAATGGCAAAGATAACTTAAGTAAATTTGATTCTAAATATGATGAAGGTATCTTTTTGGGCTATTCTACATCAAGTAAAGCTTATAGAGTCTTCAACAAAAGAACCCTTGTTATTGAAGAGTCTATACATGTTGTTTTTGATGATACTAATGATGTCTCTTCTAGCAAGAGAGTAGCTCTTGATGATGATGCAGGAATACTTGAGAAAAAGATAGATGATATGATATTACAAGAGGATGAACCGAAGCAAAGTGGAGAAACCTCAACAAGCCAAGAGGTAATTGATGATCATGGGCTTACAAAGGCTTGGAGGTATGCATACGGTCACCCTAAAGAATTAATATTAGATGATCCATCACAACCTATTAGAACTAGAGCTTCTCTTAGGAACTTAAATAATCACCTAGCTTTTGTTTCACACTTAGAACCTAAAAACATTGGAGAAGCTGAAAATGATGTAAATTGGATAAATGCTATGCAAGAGGAACTAAACTAATTTACTAGAAACAAGGTATGGAATTTAGTAGAAAGATCCGCTGAATACTCAATAATAGGAACAAAATGGATATATAAAAATAAACTTGATGAAAATGGAGTTGTGGTTAGAAACAAGGCTAGACTAGTAGCAAAGAGCTATAATCAAGAAGAAGGTATAGATTTTGATGAAACCTTTGCTCCTGTGGCTAGACTTGAAGCAATTAGATTATTACTAGCATTTGCATGCTCTAAAGACTTTAAACTATTTCAAATGGATGTAAAAAGTGCCTTTTTGAATGAGTATATTAATGAGGAGGTTTATGTAGAACAACCTCCTGATTTTGAAAATCATCAATACCCCAATCATGTATATAAACTAAACAAAGCACTTTATGGTCTAAAACAAGCCCCTAGAGCATGGTATGAAAGACTTAGCAAATTTCTATTAGACCATGAATTCTCTAGAGGAAATGTTGATACAACACTGTTTTTAAAGAAGAAAAACAAAGAAATGTTAGTAGTGCAGATTTATGTAGATGATATTATTTTCGGTGCTACTAACAATCACCTCTGCGAAGAATTTGCTGACTTAATGCAGAGTGAATTTGAAATGAGCATGACGGGAGAGCTGAACTATTTTCTCAGGCTCCAAATCAAACAATCTAAAGGGGGGATCTTCATCAATCAAGCTAAATACATCAAGGAGATGCTTAAGAAGTTTGATATGGATGGAAACAAGCCAATCAGCACACCCATGAGCTCATCATGCAAACTAGATAAGGATGAATCAGGTAAATCAATAAATCAAAAGCTGTATAGAGGTATGATAGGCTCTTTACTATATCTTACAGCAAGTAGACCTGATATCATGTTTAGTGTATGCATGTGTGCTAGATATCAATCTAATCCTAAGGAATCACATTTAATTGCAGTTAAGAGAATTTTTAAATACCTAATAGGAACAAAAAATATAGGTTTATGGTACTCTAAAGAATCTAGCATAAACTTAATAGGGTACACAGATTCAGACTTTGCTGGTTGTAAACTTGATAGAAAAAGCACCAGCGGGTCATGTCAATTCTTAGGAGAAAATTTAATCTCTTGGTTTAGCAAGAAACAAAACTCAGTTGCACTATCTACGGCGGAAGCCGAATATGTTGCTGCCGGAAGTTGTTGTGCTCAAATCTTGTGGATTAAACAACAACTTGAAGATTATGGCATTAAACAAGATAAAATTTTCATAAACTGTGATAATACAAGTGCCATTAATCTAACTAAAAATCCAATTCAGCATTCAAGAACCAAACACATTGAGATAAGACATCACTTCATAAGAGATCATGTACTGAATGGTGATGTGACACTTCAATTTGTTTGTACTGATGATCAACTTGCTTATATCTTCACAAAATCTTTGAGTAAAGATCGATTTAGTATACTTAGAAGAGGGTTAGGAGTGATTGATCCATTCTAGTGATACTCTCCTCTAATTCATTGATTTTGATGATTAGCTTATATTAGACATAGGATCTCTTATCCATGATCATCAAATCAGTTCTTAAAATCTAGAATATTTCCATAACTCTCTCCTATGGCACGGAAATAACAAGCTTGTTGGATATATGCCAGAGTTCGAGTCGACTCTAATAGATTTTAGAGTCGGCTCATGGGCGAGTCGACTTGCGCATGTTTGAGAGTCGACTCGAGGTCGAGTCGACTCGCGACTTACCGGAGTCGACTTGAGGTCGGAAATCCGACTTTTAACCCTAAGCGGAATATTTTTTTCTTCACTTCTATTTTTAGCCGCCACTATTCAAAAGCCCTAGAGCCGTCTCCGACCTCGTCTCCGACCCATTTTAGATCATTTCCGTCGAGTTTTCTTCCATTTTTCTTGTCCTTCCCCCGTGTTTAGGTCAAAAATGCCTAGAAAAGTCGTTGTCCCAAGCCGGAAGAGACCCCTCGCCGCGAGCGGCGCCGAGCGACGGTCAAAGGCTCGGAACGAACCCGCGAGGCCACCACCTCTGGTTCCTTCCCGCCTAGGCCGATTCCCTCGCGTCCGTGCGCCGGGAGGGCAGTCTCCACCGGGAGGAAAGTCGACTTTGACTTCCTCTCTCGGAAAGGGTTCACCCTAGGGCATCGTCTTAGGGCTCAAGGGTTAGAGTTATTCTGTTCATTAGACCTCCCTACTTACCCGGGGTTAGATAGAAAATTCTATGGGACTGTAGCCCGAGGTAGTGGTGGTATCCAGGGAACCGTAGCGGGTGTCCCTGTATTCATCTCGGAGGACTTCATTGCTCGAGTCCTCCATCTCTCCCGAGAAGGGATCTTTCCCACTCACCCCCATGATAGGACTGAGGCCCTTACGGCAGTATTAGAGAGACCCCCTCAGTCCCCTATAGAGGAAGTGTTTGCAAATCAGCTTTCAGCTGAAATGCGGCTCCTCCTCAGTATCATTTCTAGGACTCTCTTTCCAAAAACTGGCCGATTCGATTTTATCTCTGAGAGGGACCTAGCCTTGATGTTCCACATACTCCAGGACACTCCTATCAACTTCCCTAAACTCATCTACAAATATATCTGTGAATTCCTAGATAAGCCTAGGTTGAGTCTCCCTTACGGTATGCTATTCACTCTCATTTTTAGGGAGTTAGAGGTCCCTATTCCTGAGGGGAAACCCTCTCGCTCACTGCGTCACACAGATCGCATGGGTGAGGGGACTCTCCATCATATGGGCTTTCATAGAGTTGAGGAAGTCTGGGTACGAAGACCATCCACTTCCACACCATCTGACCCTACCACTCACCACTCCCCTAGCCCTGACCATGACCAGGAGCTCTATACAGATCTTTCCACCTATCCTTCTATCTCTGATCCTACTCATACTGAGCCCTCCACCTCCACTGCCCCACCTTCTCAGCAACAGCCCCTGGAGGTTAGGATATCTTCTGAGCAGCTCCGAGAGTTGAGGCAGGAGATAGTGAGGGAGCTGAGGGATGATCTTCTGAGAGAGCTACGAGGTTCTCAGACTGCTCCCTCCACCGAGATAGTCCCCTCCTTGGCAGCCGTGACCGAGATGATTGCACACCTGAAGGAGGAAATCTACAACATAAGGAGCCTAGTTCAAGCTCAATTTTGGAACATTAGCGATGTAAAGGATGACACAAGGGAGATGCGAGACAGCATCAGAATTGAGCTAGGTAGCCAGACTCAGGGAGCAGAGAGACTAGCAAATGCCTTGATCTCCAAGCTTGACACCCTCCAAGAAAGTATGACTCAGCTCACCACGATACAGTCTAGTGCCACCTCGGAGATCATCGAGCAGCTAGGGAACGTCTCTGAGAGGATAAACTTAGTCATGCAAATGAGTAGACTAAAAACGGGAGCCACATCCTCCACTACAAAGAAATATTAGTGTATTTTTATCTGTTTTTATGATGTACAGTCCCTTAAGGACTCTTTTGATATGTAATCACACTTGTACTCAATTTGAATTTAATACAATGAGTAGAAATTTCCTTTCAAAATTATGCATTCTTGAGTTCTTGTACTTTTCTGTGCTTTCTGCCTTTTTGCTATGATGACAAAAAGGGGGAGAAAATATATTGAATTGAAATGTAAAGGGAATCAATAAAAAGAAAATTATTAAAGCACAAAGTAATTTGTTCTAAGTGGATTCGATACCTCGAGGCTCATTATCTCTCTGTTAGGGCTCCTAAAGGAGTAATCTCCAGAATCTATTCAAGGGATATTCGGAGATTAGTTGAATCATACTCAAGAACAAATTGGCACATTTTTCCTCTAAACCAAAAATTTAAGCTCAAAAGCTTCAAGACATTAAAAGAAAACTCAGAGAATCTAAACAAAATTGAATGCATATGTTGAGGGGAAGAATCTGAAATCTTAAGAAAGCAAATTCATTAAACACATATAAGCCAAACAATTGATTGCATGACATGAAGGCTTATATAATTCCAGATGAAAGGGAGAGCTTTAACGTCAGGATTTAATGTTTCACACCTTTCAATTTTGGATAAATTAAATAACTAGACACTTGAATTCATTTCAAAAGTTTATTATAAATCTCCTTTTGGTTGAGCAATTCACTTTACAAATACTCAATGTTTTGTCATCATCAAAAAGGGAAAGATTGTGGAGTGATTGATTATAACCCTATTTGATTTTGATGAGCTCAAAGCAATTGAGTATATCTGATGTTATACTAATGAATTCAATCTAGTGTTTCAGCCAAATATTTATGAATTTATGCTTAAGTATCTCTAGCTTTGGTTCAATACATTTTGGCTAAGTTTGGAACTCAGTTTGAACCAAAGTCTGAAGCTCGAGTCGACTCCAAAAGATTACGAGTCGACTCCAAGTGTTTCAGAAGTTCTGGCACATGCTCGAGTCGACTCCGGTATACTACGAGTCGACTCCGATTGAGAACTGACAGAAAGACAGAAAGTTGATTTTCAGACCCTGTCAGCGAGTCGACTCCAGAAGGGTTCGAGTCGACTCCGATGGTTTCCAAGTCGACTCCCGATGTTTCCGAGTCGACTCCAAAGGGTAACAGAAGAAAGACAGAACAATGTATTTCATACCCTGCAACCGAGTTGACTCCAGAAGGTTACGAGTCGACTCCGAAGTTTGGCGAGTCGACTCCTAGTTAAGTACGAGTCGACTCTAAGAGGAAAGCAAGACTAGAAGGCAGAGAACCAACTTCGGACTCTGAGACCCGAGTCGACTCCAACAAAGTGCGAGTCGACTCCGAGGCAGTTCAACTCAAAACACAGAAAAATAGTTTTCGGACTCTGAGAGCCGAGTCGACTCCAAGATGATCCGAGTCGACTCGAGAAAGAAATGCAGAAAAATAGATCTCTGGAACCCTGAGAACGAGTCGTCTCCAGAGGGCCGAGTCATCTCCGGACATTGGCGAGTCGACTCCAGGGTTGGCCGAGTCGACTCCAGAATGGGACAGCACTTTAATCAAATCCTGACCAGTGCGCGAGTCGTCTCCAGTAGAGCATGAGTCAACTCCAGCAACAGCCGAGTCGACTCCAGATCGAGCGAGTCGACTCTGATCCCAACGGATACACTGTCAGGAGTTGCAGATTGTGCAGAACGGCCATAAAGTGGTGTCTAACGGCTAGTTTTCAAAGTGGACTGCTTAAATAGCTAGAGTGAACAGTAGTAGACACCAAGGAGAGCTATTCCATTCAAACAAAAAGGGATTTCCACCTACCAAAGGATCTCAAGAGTAAATACAAGAGAAAGAAGGAAAAAGCGCATTAAACTTCATCCAACAAATGTTTCCTTCACATTCAAGGCTCTCCTCTGACATCAAATCTTCAATGCATTCAAAGAGGAGACTCAGAGTTCGAGAAGCCCCTACTTCCTCTTCCAAAATCTGTTTGAGGGCTTCTAACTCTACATTATTTATATTGTTCATATTTGCTTTTTAAGAAGCTTTCCCTGTACTCTTTACAAACTGTTTTCTTATTACTTGATTCAATCAGGGGATCGAATCAAGGTTGTTGAGGTTTGTTGGTGAGCCGAAGTTAAAACCAATGGTGTAAGGGTTCGATTGTGATTCCGGAAAAATAATCGGGTGGTTCTAGTCGGTGAGCCTGTGAAAACCGACCGAGTTCATTGTGATCTCGTGAAAACAACAAGTTGGGTTGTGAACTTGTAAAACAACCGGCTGTAATCCTAGAAATTATAGTGAACTCTCAAGTGAAGCTTGGGGAGTGGACGTAGGAGCAAGAGTTAGCTCCGAACCACTATAAAACCTCTTGTGTTTGTAATTGGTTCATTGTCTCTTCCATCTTCTCCACTCACTACAACTAGTAATCTAATTAATCTGCCTGCAATAATTTTAATTAGTTACTCATTAAGTTTTAATTTGCAATTATTACTTAAAACCCAATTCACCCCCCCTCTTGGGTTGTCTTCTTGGGCAACACTTTCGTTGCTGGATTAGAAATCCAGGTAGTCCGGTACCAAAGTATAGTGAGTTGCTTGCAAGCCACCGGTTGCAATCTCAGGTCTAAAGCATACATATACCCATATCCACTCGGAACCACTCTTGACAAGAGAGAGTCCGTCAATTGGTCACGTTCAGTGAACGTATACTACCGTTCACCTGTATACCATACTAGTATCTCTATACTCTTTGGTTTGGAAGACAACCAACAATTATGATACACAATGACCTATGTCCGATAATACTATCGTCCTATTAATAGTATATCATACGGTCATGAACATTTAAGGACCTGTGTGACAAAATCATATTTCATTACACAAAGCATCCTAAGGACTTCATCACATTGGAGTTTGTGAAGATGTTCTGGTGATGAATAAATACCATGTTATTTATAATTGATTCAAATACATTTACAATCACCAATTGATTGGATTTAGGACATAATTCCCAACAACTCCCACTTGACCTAAAGCCAATCAGTACAATATCGTATACCCATCTTCAAGTAATGATTGTCAAACTCTTTTACACTGAGGGCCTTAGTGAAGGGGTCGGCTAAGTTATCCTTTCCGTCAATCTTTTGAAGATCAATGTCACCTCGTTCTACTATCTCACGAACAAGGTGATACCGGCGTAGAATGTGCTTGGTGCGCTGGTGTGCCTTTGGTTCCTTAGCTTGAGCGATGGCCCCAATAATATCATAGTATAGTGGGACTGGTCCATCAGCGGAGGGTGTAACTCCTAGCTCAGCAATGAACTTTCGTAACCAGACAACTTCTTTGGCGGCATCAGATGCAGCAATGTATTCAACCTCGCATACAAAGTCTGCTACGGTATGCTGCTTGAAACTTTTCCAGCACACGGCCCCACCTAACAGGGTAAACACATAACCAGACACAGACTTGCTATCATCACGGTCTGATTGAAAACTTGAATCGGTATAACCGACAAGTCTCAACTCAGTATCTCCATAAACAAGCCACTTATCCTTAGTATTTCTCAAATACTTGAGGATAGTCTTTACAACTTTCCAATGGCTCTCTCCTGTGTCAGATTGGTACCTACTCACTACTAGTGAATACGCCACATCTGGTCTAGTACATGTCATAGCATACATAATAGATCCCACAGCAGAGGCATATGGAATTCTACTCATACGCTCTCTTTCTTGAGGAGTTGTCGGGCAATCTTCTTTAGAAAGAGTGATTCCATGACCTATCAGAAGATAGCCTTTCTTGGAATTTTCCATTCTGAATCGTTTCAGCACAGTATTTATGTACGTGGATTGGGATAACCCAAGCAACCTTTTAGACCTATCCCTATAGATCTTCATCCCTAGGATGTAGGATGCATCTCCCAGATCTTTCATGGAGAACTGTGATGACAGCCAGATCTTTATTCCCTATAGTGCAGGAATGTCATTCCCTATTAAAAGAATATCATCCACATACAGCACAAGAAACATCACTACTGAACTATTTACCCACATATATATGCAAGGTTCCTCTTCGTTCCTAACGAAGCCATACGTCTTGATCATCGTATCAAAGCGTATGTTCCAATTCCAAGAAGCTTGCTTCAGTCCGTATAAGGACTTCTGAAGCTTGCATACCTTAGATTCATCTGCAGAAATAAAACCTTCAGGCTGTATCATATACACCTGCTCCTCTAAATCTCCATTCAGAAAAGCGGTTTTAACATCCATCTACCAAATCTCTAAGTCCAGATGTGCAGCTATCGCAAGCATGATCCGAATGGATTTCAGCATTGCCATAGGAGAAAATGTCTCGTCATAGTCTATGCCATAACATTAGCAAAATTTCTTGGCAACCAGACGGGCTTTGTAGGTTTCCATATTTTCGTCTGCGCTTCTCTTCCTCTTGAAGATCCATTTACACCCAATGGGTTTGATTCCTTCAGGTGGGTCAACCAATGTCCATACATCATTGACCTCAATGGACTCCATTTCGGATTTCATGGCATTAAACCATTTCTCAGAATCAAACCTTTGCATAGCATCCATGTAGGTGACGGAATTCTCTGTGTTCTCATCGAGACCAACAGGTTCGCCGTCCTGGACCAGAAAACCATAGTATCTGTCCGGCTGATGCGGTACTCTACCGGATCGTCTCACGGATGTCTCTATAACGGGTTCTGGATCTGATCTAATCAAATCCGATTTTTTAGTCTATACTGGTTCTTCTATACGTTGAACTTCCTTAAGTGCAACATCAGAGCTGTTAGCTCCTTCACCAAGGAACTCCTTCTTAAGGAAAACAGCCCTATTATAGACAAACAACTTTTGCGTATCAGTATTATAGAAGTAATACCCTAAGGTTTTTTTTGGATATCCGACAAAGAAACATTTATCAGACTTGGATTCCAGCTTATCTGCTTTCAAACGCTTGACATAGGCCTTACACCCCCAAACTCTTAGGTGAGTGATCACTGGCTTACGCCTAGTCCACATCTCATGTGGAGTTTTAATTACAGATTTACTAGGAATGTTATTTAAGATATAGCAGGCAGATTCTAGAGCATATCTCCAAAAGGATAAAGGCAGGCTAGCGAAACCCATCATGGACTGGACCATGTCTAACAGAGTCCTGCTCCTCCTTTCAGATACACCGTTATGTTGAGGTGTTCAAGGAGGGGTCCACTGAGACAGAATCCCATTCTCTTCCAGATAAGTCAAGAAATCACTGGAGAGATATTTCCCTCCTCGATCAGATCGAAGAATTTTAATATACTTTTCAGTTTGTTTCTCTACTTTATTACGGTATAATTTGAACATTTCAAAGGACTCGGACTTATGCCTCATAAGAAACACATGCCCGTACCTAGACAGGTCGTCTATAAACGTTATGAAATAGCTGTACCCTCCTCTGGCACTTGTACTCATAGGTCCACATACATCAGTATGTACGAGTCCTAGAATATCTATGGCTCTCTCACCTTTTCCAGTAAAGGATGATTTGGTCATTTTACGAAGAAGATAAGACTCACAAGTTGGAAATGATTCAAGATCATTAATATTCAAAATACCCAACTTGGCCAACTTGTTGATCCTGTTCTTGTTAATATGTCCTAGCCGGCAATGCCATAGGTAGGTATCAGAGACATTTTCTATCCTGAGTCGCTTACTTGATGTGTACATTACACTAACAGGATGTGATATTGTGTAAATGCCATTTATTAATTGTCCATCAACCATAATAACACCATTCACAATGATATTACAAGAATGATTCTTTATTGATATTTTATAACCGTTTTGGACTAAAAGCCCTACAGAAATGACGTTCATTAAGAACGACGGATAAAAAGTGACAGTCACTTAAGGCGATTACATGAGAATTGAAAACTAACTTAAGATCTCCCAATGCTAGAACTGGAACAGTCCTTCCATCTCCAACATTCAGGAACCTCACATTATCCTCAAATCTCCTATTGACATGTAGTCCCTGTAACAAATTGCAAATATTATAAGGACTTTCGGTATCCAATACCCAGGTCAATTTATCACATATAGAGAAATTATAAGGAGTTATCATATAAGTACCTTGCCCAGCAACTATCTGCTCATTTCTCCTGGGCCTGTTTGGATCAATGGTGGCTATATACAGAGGACAGTTCCTTTTCCAGTGTCCCGATTTCTGACAGTGGTAGCACACCTCCTTTCTAGGGTCAGCCCGCTTTCTTATCATCTGATAAGATGTCCTGACACTTAGCACCTTTCTCTTCCTTTTATTTTTATTTTTAATTTTATTTTTGTTTTTCCCTTTCCCAAAGGGACGACGTCCTGCCCCACCACCAACCACATTAACCGGCCCTTTCCTAAGCTGGTTATCCTTCTCAAAGTTCTGCAACAACCCCAAAAGACCATGGAAGTTGAGTACAGGCTTTGTCATTCTATAATGAGTGAGGAATGGTCGGTAGGAATCAGGCAGGGAATTCAAAATCGCGTCCTTTCCCAATTGTTCATGTAGGAAAAAGTCGAGTTTGCTCAGGCGCTCTATCAACTCGATCATGTACAGTACATGGTCCGTAACAGAGGCCCCTTCCTTGAGTTTGGCATTGAAGATACAGCAACTGGTACTATATCTTTTATCATCATCAAGGACGCCAAACGATTCATTCAACACTTGAATGATCTTGTTCGGCTGAGCACTCTCGAATCTCCGCGAGAATTCGTCGCTCATTGCCGCTAGCATAATACACCAGACAGTGATCCGATCACTCGTCCATTTCTGGTAAGCATCACGAACTGCTACCCGTGCATTAGCAGGAGGCAATTCAGGTGCCGGATCAGTAATTATATACATGGTCCTCTCGTGTTCCAGGACGATCTTAAGCTTTCTAAGCCAGATTGAAAAGTTGGGACCGGTCAACTTATTATTATCTAATAATGACCTAAGTGACAATTGAGTGGCCATTTCTGCAAAGAATGACAACAAAGCCTAATCAGTAAATGAATCAATATAATCAAGAAATTTGGATTTTAGTCCAAAGATCCTCCCACCATTTTGTACGAATCAATAGCCTCTACTTTAATCTGAAGAATTACTCCTAATTCTTTAGTGGGTACCGGAATCCACATAGACCACAGATGGGCCCGAGTGTGTCTCGGCTAACCCATCTATTTCTAAGGATAGGTTCATAACCAATTGTTTCACCAAACAACTCCCAGTAATATCCTTTTGCCATAGGCCACTTCAGCAGGTGTGTGTCACCTCCACTGAAAAACCTGGTCAGGTCCAACCATCAACTTGCTGCAATAAGTTCATCACATTAGTAGATGACCAAGCCCGAGTGTGGCTCGGCTCACCTAACCACCTATTTAATGGATGCAACCGATTCAACATTAATTGAGTGACAATCCCAATAGCCGATGAGCACCAGGCATGTATCGCCTCCAATGATCATAAACATATTGGACTCATTATCATTTCAACGCCATGGGAGGCTATGACACGGTCATCTTCCATTAACCGCACCATTTTTAAGAACTCGATAATTTAGAGGATTTTTATGAAACAAGAAAAGCTGACTAACCTTGATCCTCCCACTGACTTCTTCAAATCAGAGGTTAATAAGAACAGGTTTGAGTCAGTGCACCTAAATCGGTCCGACCGATTTCCTTATTTGGCATGGGTCAACAAGAGTTAATCAGAGATCTGATAAAAAAAGATTCACCTAGATGGCCAGGTAAGTGAAATCAGCGGAAGGGTATGCCATTAACTTGACTGGACCGAAACCCAGCAAGTAGCTCCCAATTAAAAACCTACTGATAATAGTTGCCTTAGACACCAACTGGTTAATCAATTTCAATTCGATCAATATCAAAACTCAACGCTCAACTGCGGAGCCCAAATCAACATCCATTTGGTCTTATCAAGAGACATGGACTTGATCAACTACAGCTATTGCAAAGATCAAGAGTTACCTTGATCGAATCCAAAGTAAACATTTTAAATTAGATTTGACCAGTTATTGTTCCATATTTTGATTTTGACCATTGGGTCTAACCCAACCAGATTTGATTAGATAACCCATTACCCCCATGATTTATGCAATGTCTTAGATGTTTAAATCACATTTAAAATCTAGGATCTATATCAATACTTAATTCACAAATAAGTGTATTGCATTATTCATGTCTTATCTTGGTTTTGCATGCAATACAACTTTGAATCATTAAAACCCCTTTTAATGTTCAAGTTAATTGGTTTCCACATGCATACAAACATGTCTATTCATCATATGAATAACATCATAAAATAATATAATCAGTTTACATCATATGTAAAAGATCACATTTTGCATAGATATTTGATATCACAAAGAACTTGAACAGCTCTAATACCACTGATAGTATGCATGCAGAGGGCTAAGCATTAATTTCAGAAAATTTAATGCGGAAAGAATGGGTTAAATATTTTAACCTAAAACATGCTTGATATTTTAGATATTTTTGACTCTGGTACCAGTCAAATACAGTCTTCAACTGCACATCACAAGTGGCGCGGGCTCAGTCCCAATAAATAGGGTGACACCCGCGTGTGCCTATCAAAGCACTCATCATATGAGCTCCTGGGTGGAGAGCCACGCTTCGTCACACGATCACGTGAGAGTTTCCAGAAATCGGATAGTCTCCACTAATCCTTTGCTTTGACACCAAATATCACAAAGCCCTCAGATTTCGAGGATTGTGTGATTCAAATAAATATGCATAAATCACAACTTCTTGTGATTTGAAGATTGAGATCATATCTCAACCGTAAAAGAGATCAGGTCTCTTACCTTTAGAAGGGGGTTCCTTCAAAGATGCTTTGCAGCCGCACAAGCGTCCGGCCTCAATTACTCGTCCACGCGAAGCTCTGGAATGATCAGCTTCCCAGGGAGTGCTGGCTCGCAGGGAGGCAGAAGGTTGGCTGAAAGAGAGAAGAAGGAAGAAGATGGACCTTCACAGCTCAAGAACTCCTTCTTGGGCTTTCACCTTCAGAGCTACTCTCTCCTCTCACTCTCTTTCTGTGGTGCTCCTTTTTTGTGTGTTGAGAAGAAGAAAGAGAGGTGGCCTACTTGTTGCCCAGTAGATACAACCCAAGAGGGGGGTGAATTGGGTGTTTTAAAAACTTTTTGTCTGATTAAAAGAAAACACACAAGTGTATGTGCAAAAGTGAAACTAAAGTTGTAACCATAGTCAATTGCAAACACAAAAGTTTATAGTGGTTCGGAGCTTCCACTGCTCCTACATCTACTCCCCAAACACCTTTGGGAATTTTCACTATAATCAGCGATTACAGTCCGGTAGTTTTGCGAGTGCACTACCCAACTCGTTGTTTTACCCCGGGCTAACAACGAACCCTACAATCCGGTAGTTTTTCGAGTGAACTACCCAACTCGTTGTTTTACCCCGGGCTAACAACGAACCCTACAATCCGGTAGTTTTTCGAGTGAACTACCCAACTCGTTGTTTTACCCCGGGCTAACAACGAACCCTACAATCCCCCAATTTTAACTTAGGCTTGGGATGCCTATCCCTTGTTCCAAGTCTCTTGACTGAAACAAGCTCAATATTCAAACGTTTTACAAAGATTTAAAAGCTCTTATGAAAGCAAATATTGCAATGAGAAACAATAAAATCGGAAGAACCCTTTTTGCCGTTGGAAGCGTGGATGATGGTGGTTCTTCCGATGTGGATCACGTTGGCTTGAATGCGAGCTTTGATTGCCAAGTGGGAGTGAGTAGATGAGCACGAAATCAGATGGGAAAGCTTGAATGCACTTGATTTCTCCTCTTGAAAGCACTAACTCCCTTGAACCTCTTTCTCTTTCTTCTCTCTTGAATGATCTTGTGTTTGGTTGGTGAGAAGTTGTTGAGAAGCACTTAAGAGGTCCCTTTTATAGCCCAAAAAGCAAATATAGCCGTTAGACACAAAGATATGACCGTTTGAAATTCAAATCTACCTAAAAAAGTTGTCAGTCGCGTCCCAGGCGCTCCGGGGACGTCTCCGCTTCAACGCGAGACGTCTCGGCTGTATAAAATTTCTTTTGACGTTGTTTGGAGTCGACTCGGCGCTTTACGGGGACGTCTCTGAAGAAGAGCAGCTTTTTGCATGGGGACGACTCCGCGACGTCGGGGACGACTCCGTAGTTTTATCACCAAAAAACAAGTCCTCTGGAATCCCCTGAGAGAGTCGACTCCGCGCTTTCTGGGGACGTCTCGGGAAGTTTGCTTTTTATGCGTGGGGACGACTCCGCGTCCTTCGGAGACGACTCGCGCGCATCCCTTAAAATTGGTCTTTCTGCCGCCTCTGAGAGAGTCGACTCCGCAAAGTCGGGAGTCGACTCCGACCCTGCGAGACGCCTCGCCAGGTGCCGGGGACGTCTCCAGACGTGTCAATTTTTTCTGTTCGTGCCAGAGACGTCTCTGTGACAAACCGGAGACGTCTCGGCTGTCCCTGATCTGTTTTATTCATCTCAAAAATTCTTCAATAAATTCTTGAAAAATATGAGAACTTGCCTAGACATTTCTTAACAATATTCTTAATTAAACACCTGAAATCCTCAAATAAATTGTTAAGATAAAGGGAATTATACTCTAGTGTTTTGTGTTCATCAAAATCCATTAGGGGGTCAACAATCTCCCCCTTTTTGATGATGACAAAACACTGAGTATATGCAAAATTCGAAATTTAAACATATACACAGTATTTGATCAGATGTTCAAGTATTGTGTTTTGGTTAGAGCTAGATACAATGTGCATAATTCAAAATAGTCAACTTTCAGTTCTATCCTTATGCATAAGTATTGATCTTAGTAGCTCTTGAGCAATTTTAGCATATCAACTGAATTTGAATCAAGTTAAGATGTAAATTAATGAAATATTGATGCTAACAACAATTAAAAACCAAATACTTTTGACTCCCCCTTTCTTTTCCAGAAGGACAATTGTCTTAAAGCCAATATTCTTCAATTTTATCTTTTCATTTTGTTGATTCTAATTAAAATTTCAAGTATGAGTTTAAATTTTGCATTTTGCATTCCATATTGGTTCTACTCCCCCTTTTTGACAAAACTTGGAGTAAATGCAACACATAAAGCATTATGAGCATATACTCAGATATTTCTCCCCCTTTTTGACAACATCAAAAAGATAGTGAAACATTAAGCACAAAGATAAGAATGCTCAAGGCAATAATGTTAGAAAAAGATAAATGAGCATAGATCAGAGCCATTTCGGATAATTTCAGAGCAAATTATGATGAGAGCACATCTAATGTGATTCCAAGGATAGTTTTCAACTCAAGTGTAGATGGAATCTTTCTTAAGTTAATTCAAGAAGTACCACAAATGATATTCAAGGAAAGCACGAATGGAAATCTAACCTCTCTTCAATAATAAGTATGAAAGCTTGTTCATTTAAGATCTTTTGCCCAATATATTAAGTATTTTATCAACATGAGAGCAATTTAATTAATATTTAGAGTATAAGATCAAAACTTATATACTTGAAAAACATATCATCATGTTGGATCATTAATTCTTAATGACTTCAAAGTTCTTTTATGCATAAGATATATTATCCAATTAACAAGCCTCAAGGTGTATCATAAAGATTTTCAGATTTAAATTTCAGATGATACATATTGGAGAGTATTAAGATCACTTTTCATTTAGTATTCTTTCTCTCTCCTTTAGTTATGGATTTATGCGATTAAGTTCCATAAGATCTCTCCTTCTGAGATTTTCTTTCTCCCCCTCAATTGATCATTCCATTTAAGAGTTTAGAATTTGAAGATAATGTTCAATAAAATTGTCAATCTCAAAACAAATATATTTTCTATAAGTTTCAGCTTATTTTCATAAGACTCAATGTTTGAGATAAGACAACCTTTATAGAACTCATCTCAAGGTATAAACTTATTATATAATTAAAGCAAGTCTTGCAATATAAGGAGGTTCATCAAAATCAATCCATAAAAATCAAGGTATGAGATACTGAATATCTAAAGCTCCCCCTCAAAAGATGCATTCTTCTTTAATCATTCTTTTTTTTATTGTTGAATTTCAGATTTTAGTGATAAACGTGAATAAAACTGAAATTCTATGATATCGAGAATGTAGAGTAATCTAGTGTTATTCAAAATTTTGTAGCAATTACTCTTTCTAATCCTTCAAGAACAAGTTATGCTTTTTCTTAATCTTAGAAAAAATGTATAGAAATATTAATCAGAAAATGATTCATTTGAAGCTCAGTTTCTTTCAAAAGCATTTACATTTTCTTTCTTTTAGAATCATTTGAGTGAGCTGAAATATTTCTAGCTTTAAGATCATTCACTCTATATATATTCTGATGGAAGTCTTTAAGAGTGTAGGAGAGAAAAATATATAGATGATCATTGAGGTATATATATTTATAGAACTCAAATTCTTAATCATAGTTTTTCAGCAATGTATACATGAAGCACAATAAATCTTTTAATATCAAAATAAAATCATATATTTAGAAATTTTTTGTTTGCAATCAAGATCATCGAAAGACACATCATTTGGACCAATATTAGTACACTTTAAAGATAAGAAATGATATGTTTCAGATGCGTATCGGGGCAAACAATCAAGGCATCAGAATTTCTCTATTTTTCTTAAACTGTAGTTTTTATCTAGAAATCATATTGAGTTTAAGCTTTTATACAAAATCAGATTCTGAATTTCATAAAGATTTTCAATAGAGGCTTTCAAAATCATAATTTGAGATATGTATCTTCCACATTGTAGCTCATCTTAAATCATTACTATTGAAAACACATATTTCAAACATATAAGAGCATATTCAGAATATTTGTATTTATGTTGAGTTTTGGTATGAATTAGAACATTATATACCAAGGTTAGGCAAGTTGAAAGATAAAACAAAATCAATTCATTTTGCCTAATTAGAGATATACTTCTCTTCTCCTTTTTACAAATTTATTCAACTTTCAGATTTTGACGATGATTGTGTATGACAAATCTGGAATTTCTTTTCAATATTATCAAACAAAAATTTTATGTAGTATTCCAAACATTCAATCAAATTGTCCAAGCATGGAGCATTACAAAATATTGAGAACTCATAATTCAAGACATCATGCCATATGCAAAATATATCATGTGTTAAGTCATGCATTAAAATATTAAGAAAAAGCATGTCAAGGATCAAAATCAATTCTTTTCAAATAAACTCCCCCTATTTAAATATAATTTTACATTGATTTCATCCTTAAAATGTGTTTTCAAGTGATTAAAAATTTGACTTGATTCTTCTTATATACTTTCATTTAATTTGTCTTTCATTTTTACTTTCTTATGCTCTATACTCTATTTGCTCCCTATCCGGTGGAGTTGGAAGGGGCACGAGGTACTACCACTAGCCTCCCTCTTGTGCCGTCCCTAATATACCCTACACCGAATAGTTGGGTCAAATAGTGCCGGGTACTACCACTAGCCTCCCCATTGGCACCATCCCTATGATGAGCAATATAGAAAGGTTAAAATATTTACTTCAAATTCTCTCTATTTAAGTATAATTCATTATGGATTTTATCCTTCCAAAAGAATACTCACACAAGTCTCACAAATGTGCCGAATATATTATGCTTGTTTTGTTTTTCCTTAAGATTGGAGTATTTGCCTTTACTTAGATTTTACTTCTCTTGAATAATGTCCAATTTCTTTTCTTTATCTCTCTCTCTTTTTGTTATTCTCAAGTAATTTACATGAAAGAGCAGAATAAAGAAATAATCTTATGTATCATATAGATGTATATCATGCAAACAACATTTTCATTATGCTCAAGGATTCATAGCTTCTCACAAGTTATTTTAAATCAAAATTTTAAGCATAAACTTATGTAATTCATGGTTATGATATAGGCAAAGATATATTTTAGTTTGGGCAAACCATGAACCAATTTCTAAAAGCATAAGTCAATCAATACATATATAGACATGATATCAAGAAATTAATAATTAAAGACTTTAATCATGCCATAGTAAGATTTAAGTTAATGACTTTGCTCAGCTAATTTATGAGAGAGGTATCTAAAATTAGCAAATCATTCTGCATTCTTCAAGTCAAATACCTACTAGATTTCTTATGTATAAACTTTTGGCTGAAGAAAGTCCTCTCTCTTGTTTGCATGCGAATGTTTGTCGTATCTTACATGGAGATATCCTTCAAGTTGAAATCTCTCATTTTCTTGCTCAAGGATCCTGCATTATTAGCAAAATTCTTTTCTTTCTAGAAGAAAAGTCATTAGTTTCTTCAAGATACAAAACATTCTTCCAACATATTTTTAACTAGATGATTCAATAGTTGAATATTGACAATAGGTGAATATTGAGTCACTTTACTCAAGAGATTGCCTAAATATAAGCAAGCATATATCACTTGAACTAAAGAGATAGTTTCATTAACCAAGATGGTTCAAGGACAAGCATGTGAGGCAATAGGAAGATTTATCAAGGTCAAATCAATTTCTTATTTTCAAAAATAATTTAGTTTAGATTTTATTTGCTTAAGATAATTATCACTAAGACACGCTAGCTAAGTTTTAATTAACTTATCTTAAATAGTTGTTTCTATCAAAATTCAGATTATGATTTATTTGTTATCAATAAATTATGATTCATTAGAGTTAGATTGAGATCTTGCACATAATGAGCATACAATCTGGTCTACTAGCTGTATGATAAAATAAGTATTCTATCATGCTTCAATACAGCCTTTTAAAAATAATAGATCTACCTTGCTCATCCTTCTCTAATTCTACAAGATGAGGTCATAGAATACCTTCTTCATGCCAATCTTCTATAAGAGTTTTCTTGTGGACTAACTTTGGTCAATGAAGATCCTCTTTCTTGTTTCTCTTAATTTGGAGTTTGAGAGAAGATGTTAATTCATTCATCATACATTTTTCAAACTCACCTTGCATGAGCTTAGTAAAATCTTTATATAAATCCTCGTTTGTAGAGCCAAAAAGTGATATCATCAATGTATACTTTGAGCAAATAAGATATCACAAATTCTTCTTTTTGATACATAGATTTATCACTATTACTTTCTATCAAAAAGTTACTCAAGCTTTTATGTCATGTATATTGGTGCATGTTCCAAATCACATATTGCTTTATCATATTTGTAATGAGTGTTTTCTACACATTCATTTGACAGACTATAAAGCTCATGAAGCAAGCAAATGATAATGGTGATCTTTACTTCTAATCATGCAAGAATTTCATCAAGATCTAATTCATCTTTTCTTGATTGAATCTTTTAGTAGTCACCAATTTTTCTTCATTAAGTGCATTTCTGAAAACTCAATTTGGTTCTAATTATTAACAAGTTTTCAGATTTTATCGACAAGATTTCAAATTCTCTTTCTTTTAAAAATAATTTAGTTTAACTTGACCAATTCTAATCTTGTTCATTCATCTTAAGGTGTTTTAGTTTTAGATTGTTATATGTAAGAAAAAAGATTAACATATACATATATAATCTGATTTTAGTGACTTGATGAAAGATCATTAGTCTCATAAAATGAATTGATATTTCTACAACTAGGATCTTTTCATTGAATATTCTATATGCATTGCTTGATGAATGATACCCAAAGATAGAAGTATCTTTATCAGATTTGGCATTATTTTCATAAGAACATATCAAGCATAATATATACGACTGAAAAATATGAAAGATATGCAATAGTTCATTTTCTATTTTTCAGAAGATCAAATGAAGTTTTCATCAAAAATACACCTAATAGAAACCATATATATGACAAGCAATGATGATAGCTTTTAACAAAAAAAAAGTAGATGACTATCATACAACATTGCCTTTTTCATTTCTTCAAGGATTCTATTAATCCTATTTTACTTATGGTGTTCTTGGTGCAGAAACAATTGTATTCTATTATTTTCTATGCACAACTTAATACAAAATTGGTTTTCAAAACTATGCCATGATACTTCATTATTTTCATAGTTTGCAAACCTTTTTCATTTGAACCCTTTTTGTGAGTTTGTGCCAATGTAGAAAATATTTCAATTTGAGTGCCAAGAACAAAGCCAATGTAAGCTTTTGAAAAACTTAGTGTTGGAAACAACATCTTTAGATTTAGAGGTTGGTTTTTGTTTGTTTCCTTAGTTAATGTGCATAGCAAACTTTGACCTTGCAGAAGATAATCTAAGTAAACCAATGACAAGATCTTTTGAGATTAAGTACATACTAGCATGAGTTGATTTTATATCCCAAGGATGGTTTCTTTAATCTTGGTATTCATAGTGCATATATTCAAAGGCATACCAAGTGCACATTTTCATATCTATGATCGATAAACAATAATGCCATGGATAAAAACTCTCAATCAAGCATATAGAGAATTCATAGAGTTATTCTTAGCAACTTATCCAATAATGAGTAAATCATACTATAAAATGAAGTGATTTGATTATATTTCCAAAAGTATTTTCCATATCACAAAATTGATCAATACTTGCAATTCATATTTTAATCAAATACTAAAGCAAAAATAATGATGAGATGCAAAGGTTACTGATTTCATTATTATTATTTTTTAATCACTTTTCATGAGTATATTTTAAGTTTCAATTTTTTTTTGACGTGTGTCTAGAACACCCATTTGTATGAGAGTTCTATTTGTTCCATGGGTATCTTGGCACACCTACATCAATATCCTCATATTTTTATTTTGGGTACCCAAGCTTGCTTGGGCCCTTGAGAGTTAGGACATATGGTTCCTTTTGGAACCCAAATTTGTTTAATTGTAATAACTTTACCATTTGATTTAATTATGTTAGAACGATAGGTAAAGTTGTTATGTTCATTCTTTTCATGTTTGAAATAAGTTATCTTATTTAATGGTTTGCTTGATGCATTGATAACCTTTTTCTCTAGAGATTTATTATTAAGTAAAGGAGTCAAGCCAAGTTTTAGTTTATCATAAGCAACATATTGGCTTTCAAACATCATTTTTAATCGTTCTGAACTTACAGTAAATTTGTTAATAAAAGATTTTAATTGATTAATTTCTTTACTTAAGTTTTGATTTGTTTTGATTAAGCTATGATTTTTCTGAATTAATTCTTCTGAAATTAACCCTAAGCTTTTATATTCAGAATTTAGTTTGTCATGTATTTCAGCAATAGAATTTCTTTCTTTTGAAATTTCCAAATTAAGCTTTTTAAGATTTTTATTTTTCATAGCTAATTCTTTACCTTCACCATACAAATCATGAAAAGCATTTAAAAGTTCATCATAAGAAAATTCTTCTTGAAAATCATTTGATGTAAAAGTAGATTCAGATTTTACCTTATCTTCTTGTGCCATAAAGCAAAAGTTAGTCACCTCTTGTAGTTCTTTGGAGCTAAAATCATCGTTGTTGCTCCTAGCTTTCATTTTCTTGCTTGACTCTTCCTTGGTCAAAACTTTCTTCCTTTTTATCTCTTTCTTTCTTTCTTCTTGCTTCCTCTTCTTCTTTGTCTTTAGGAAGCTTTTGAATCTTTCGGTGTTTGGGAATGGATCCTTGTTTCCATTACCGAACTCTTTGTTTTTTGAACTGATCTGCCTTTCAGACTGTTCTTCTCTAGGAGTCGACTCATACAAATTGGGAGTCGACTCGACTAATGTGGAAGATTCTGCAATCTCATTGTTAGTACGCAATTGAAGCACATGTGAGCTAATCTGAGATTTATCATAAATAATTGTTAAAGTATCCCAGATTTCTTTAGCAGATAAGCATACAGAAATCTTATGAAATATAGATTCATGGATAGCACAATATAGAAAGTTCATAGCGTTAGCATTCAATTGTGCTAACTCCTTTTCATTGACATTTTGAGAGAGTGTGTGAGGTCCATCTATAATGATATTCCATATTCTATAGTTTTGTGATTGAACAAAAATTTTCATTCTAGCTTTCCATTGAATATAATATGTTCCATCAAACAGTGGAGGTCTGTTTATGGAAAGTCCCTCGGCAAATAATATGTTATGTGGGGTTGTCATAATCTTTAGCTCTAGTCGGTTAAGACTATAATTAATAGAAGAGCACCTGCTCTGATACCACTTGCTGCCCAGTAGATACAACCCAAGAGGGGGGTGAATTGGGTGTTTTAAAAACTTTTTGTCTGATTAAAAGAAAACACACAAGTGTATGTGCAAAAGTGAAACTAAAGTTGTAACCACAGTCAATTGCAAACACAAAAGTTTATAGTGGTTCGGAGCTTCTACTGCTCCTACATCCACTCCCCAAACACCTTTGGGAATTTCCACTATAATCAGCGATTACAGTCCGGTAGTTTTGCGAGTGCACTACCCAACTCGTTGTTTTACCCCGGGCTAACAACGAACCCTACAATCCGGTAGTTTTTCGAGGAACTACCCAACTCGTTGTTTTACCCCGGGCTAACAACGAACCCTACAATCCGGTAGTTTTTCGAGTGAACTACCCAACTCGTTGTTTTACCCCGGACTAACAACGAACCCTACAATCCCCCAATTTTAACTTAGGCTTGGGACGCCTATCCCTTGTTCCAAGTCTCTTGACTGAAACAAGCTCAATATTCAAACGTTTTACAAAGATTTAAAAGCTCTTATGAAAGCAAATATAGCAATGAGAAACAATAAAATCGGAAGAACCCTTTTTGCCGTTGGAAGCGTGGATGATGGTGGTTCTTCCGATGTGGATCACGTTGGCTTGAATGCGAGCTTTGATTGCCAAGTGGGAGTGAGTAGATGAGCACGAAATCAGATGGGAAAGCTTGAATGCACTTGATTTCTCCTCTTGAAAGCACTAACTCCCTTGAACCTCTTTCTCTTTCTTCTCTCTTGAATGATCTTGTGTTTGGTTGGTGAGAAGTTGTTGAGAAGCACTTAAGAGGTCCCTTTTATAGCCCAAAAAGCAAATATAACCGTTAGACACAAAGATATGACCGTTTGAAATTCAAATCTACCCGAAAAAGTTGTCAGTCGCGTCCCAGGCGCTCCGGGAACGTCTCCGCTTCAACGCGAGACGTCTCGGCTGTATAAAATTTCTTTTGACGTTGTTTGGAGTCGACTCGGCGCTTTACGGGGACGTCTCTGAAGAAGAGCAGCTTTTTGCATGGGGACGACTCCGCGACGTCGGGGACGACTCCGTAGTTTTATCACCGAAAAACAAGTCCTCTGGAATCTCCTGAGAGAGTCGACTCCGCGCTTTCTGGGGACGTCTCGGAAAGTTTGCTTTTTATGCGTGGGGACGACTCCGCGTCCTTCGGAGACGACTCGCGCGCATCCCTTAAAATTGGTCTTTCTGCCGCCTCTGAGAGAGTCGACTCCGCAAAGTCGGGAGTCGACTCCGACCCTGCGAGACGCCTCGCCAGGTGCCGGGGACGTCTCCAGACGTGCCAATTTTTTCTGTTCGTGCCAGAGACGTCTCTGTGACAAACCGGAGACGTCTCGGCTGTCCCTGATCTGTTTTATTCATCTCAAAAATTCTTCAATAAATCCTTGAAAAATATGGGAACTTGCCTAGACATTTCTTAACAATATTCTTAATTAAACACCTGAAATCCTCAAATAAATTGTTAAGATAAAGGGAATTATACTCTAGTGTTTTGTGTTCATCAAAATCCATTAGGGGGTCAACACTACTTATAGGCCAAGAAGAGGGTGAGATGTCCCTATGAGGTGTCCTGCCAGGACACATGTCACACATGCAAGAAAAAGAGGTGTCCTGCTCCGCCACGTGTCACGCATGCAAAGGGGTGAGGTGGCCTGGAGGGCGATGTCATAGATGACCTCATGAGGCAGATGAGGTCATGGATGACATCAGGAGGAGTGTGAGGTGCCCAGGCCCGCCACATGTCACACATGCAAGTAAAAGAGGTGTCCTACTCCACCACGTGTCACGCATGCAAGCATAAGAGGTGTCCTGCTCCGCCACGTGTCACGCATGCAAGCATAAGAGGTGTCCTGCTCCGCCACGTGTCACGCATGCAAAGGGGTGAGGTGGCCTGAAGGGCGATGGAGAGGTAGGTCCCACATACAGTATGTGGGACCCACCTACGCAGGACGTGGGTCCCACTGAAAGTGAATCCTAGGTTCTTCGGTGTTAAGCATGCTGATTTTTTTTTAAAAAAAAAATCATGGCTAAACCTGATCGGGTTACCTACGTACCCCTTCATAAGGGGGATCAAGCCATACGTAGTTCTTTTTAAGTTTTAAAACGTAGCGGAAAAACCGAATCAAACAATTTAATTCATACATGCTTACAAGATCAAATCTAGAAATCAGCACCTTAAGAACACATAGGATTATGCCGGAATCGTTTAAACAATTATGCTAAAACTTTCATGCATGATTAACTATCAGATCTGAAACTTAAAAACTCTATTCCAATTAATCTCCGAATATCCATTGAATGGATTATGGAGATATCTCCGTGAGGAGCCCCAAAAGAGGGTAAAACCTCGGGAAATCGGACCTAGATCTTGACACCATAATAAAAGATTAATGTAGGATTAATACCTTTTATGATGGATGAAACTTGTGGATCTGATCCTCGACTTCACAGCCACGCACACGAATGGCCTCTACGAGAAGTCCACGCGAAGTTCCTGAAGAGATCCAATCCTGCGGAAGTGCTAGCTTGCGCAGAATTTCTTGAGGCTGAAATTTGATCTTCCCAACGCTATCAACTTTTGATCCGCCTTCTTGGAAGAACTTGGAGGAAAGGTTTAAAGAGATTGAAGAGGACTTAGATCTGATCTAAAGACTCTTATCAGGGACCCCTAAAACTAATGGTGTGATGAACTTAGAGGAGGAAGAAGTCAGCTAGATTGAATGCAGAATTTTTTTTTTATGCATAAACTAGGGTTCCTCTCTTTTCTTTTCCCTTTTTTTCTTCTTCTTTTTCTCTCTTTTTTCCTTGAATTCGACCACCAGCTGATGGAGGTCCTTTTAATGTTGCTCTCCCACCTAACTTCATGCCAACCATCCCATATTTGTGGAGGATTTTGTGGGATTTTGAATTTTGAATTCAAAATTCAAGTTCATGTGCCATTACATGATGAAGCTTGATCTAATCTAAACCATTCATCATGTTGCCACTTCCCTCTTTCAATTTCGAAATTTCCATGCCCCCAAACAGATTAGAGGGTCACGTGGTGATTTTGTGATGATTAAATTCGAAATTCAACCTTAATTAGAAGTGAGATAAAGATAAGGATGACATATGTCATGAAGAGAGAGAATTTGATCTTATCCAATTCTTTTCATGAATTTATCTCTCCATTTCGACCCATCTAATGATGAAAGAGGTCCCTGATATTGCCAAGTGTCCCATGGCACCATTAAATAAATTAAATTAATTTTTAATCATATTAAAAATTAATTTATGGCGCCATGCATGGATATGTGACAAGTGGATTTCAAGATCCGAACAGTTTCAGATCAAACCCATTTAATTTAATTAAATCCTAACAATTAGAATGATCCAATTACCATGGGTTGAACCTAATCCAATTAGGTCAATCCTAATTAAGCACAAATTTAATCTAATTTAATTTGGTCAACCTAAGTCCTCTTGATTCAGATCTAATCCAATCAGGTCAAAAATTCTGATTGAGCCCAGAATTGAATCTAATTCAATTTGGCTCATCCTTAGTCTAATTACTCAATCCAATTGAGTTCATTAGCAATCTAATTACTAATTAATCCTTTGATAATTACTTTAATTATTTTATAAGATAATTTGCCAATCGAATTGACCAAATTATCCCTGAATGATTCTTAATCATTCATCAGCCTTCTTGATCAATCAGGAATCTTCTATGCGTGTGACCTCATAGGTTGGAACCTAAGCCAGTAGTATAGGAACGACTTCCTACACTAATCGATGTGACCATCTAGCAATGGTATCCGACATCCAGATAGGCCGAATATATGCGAAGCAAATATTCTGGAACCCTGAACTATGGTTACTGTATAATTCAATCCCTTTGACTCCTAATGCCAGGATGACTTAGAGCTCACTGTCAACCCTATAATTAGTACATCCATTATGTGATTAACTTTAGATATCTCGTGACTCCTCACTGGGATTACCCTGGCCAAGGTTTTGCTAAATTAATCACAAGACATTATCTCCTGTTTCCAGGAGGGGTCAATTCCATCTCGACTCACAACTGACTACGCAAGTACTTGACTGCACCCAGTGACTTTCCGTCACTGAATTAGAAATTCAGGTAGTCCGGTACCAAAGTACAATGAGTTGCTTGCTAGTCACAGGTTGCGGTCTCAGGTCAGAGGGCCAAACTTATACCCATATCCACTCAGAACATCTGTTGCCCAGAGATGGTCACCCAAGAGGGGGGTGAATTGGGTGTTTTAAAACTTTTTGACTATTTAAAAAATAAAACACGCAGATGTATGAACTAAAGTAAAGATGGAGGGATGAGAACAGTCAATCGCAAACACGAGGTTTTATAGTGGTTCGGAGCTTCCACTGCTCCTACATCCACTCCCCAAAGCACCTTTGGGAATTTCCACTATAATCCAAAATTACAGTCCGGTAGTTTTGCGAGTGCACTACCCAACTCGTTGTTTTACACCGGGCTAACAACGAACCCTATAACCCCCAATTTAACCTAGGCTTGGGACGCCTTTCCCTTGTTCCAAGTCCCTTGACTGGAACAAGCACAATATTGAAAAAGTTTTACAAGGATTTAAAAGCTCTAAATAAGCAAATATAACAATGATAAGCAATAGAACCCGGAAGAACCCTTTTAGCCGTTGGAAGCGTGGGAGATGATGGTTCTTCCGATGTGGATCGCGTTGGCTTGAGTGTGAGCTTTGAATCCCGAGCGGAAGAGAGTAGTCGAGCTTGAAATCAGTTGGAAAGCTTGAAGGCACTTGATTTCTTCACTTGAATGCACTAACTCCCTTGAACCTCTCTCTCTTGCTTCTCTCTTGAATGATCTTGTGTTGGGTTGGTGAGAAGTTGTTGAGAAGCACTTAAGAGGTCCCTTTTATAGCCCAAAAAGCAAATATAGCCGTTAGAGATAAAGTTAAAGAGATTTGAAATTCAAAACATCCTGCAAAAAGGTGTCAGTCGCGTCCCAGGCGCTCCGGAGACGTCTCCGCTTCAACGCGAGACGTCTCGGCTGTAAGATTTTACTTTTGACGTTGTTTGGGGTCGACTCGGCGCTTTATGGGGACGTCTCGGCTTGTTTGCGCTTTTTGCATGGGGACGACTCCGCTGCTTCGGGGTCGACTCCGCTGTTATATCTCCGAAAAACATGTCTTCTGGAATTCTCTGAGAGAGTCGACTCCGCTCTTTCAGGGGACGTCTCCGCTGCCTTAACACCGAAAAAGACATCCTTTGGAAAACCCTGAGAGAGCCGACTCCGCTACCTCGGGGACGACTCGGGAGGTTTACTTTTTACTTGCGGGGACGACTCCGCTTACTGTGGAGACGACTCGCGCATATCACTTGAAATCGGCCTTTCTGCCGCCTCTGAGAGAGTCGACTCCGCTACTGAGAGAGTCGACTCCGCTATCGCGGGGACGACTCGGCAGGTGCTGGGGACGTCTCCAGTCGTGCCAGTTCTTCCTGTTTGTGCCAGAGACGTCTCTGAGACAACCCGGAGACGTCTCGGCTGTCCCTGATCTGTTTTCTTCAGCTCAAAAATTCTTCAATAAATTCATAAAATTATGGAAACTTGCCTAGACATTTCTTAACAATATTCTTAATTAAACACATGAAATCCTCAAGTAAATTATTAAGATAAATGGAATTATACTCTAGTGTTTTGTATTCATCAAAATACATTAGGGGGTCAACAATCTCCCCCTTTTTGATGATGACAAAACACTGAGTATATGCAAAATTCGAAATTTAAACATATACACAGTATTTGATCACATGTACAAGTATAATGTTTTGATTAGAGCTAGATACAGTGTGCATAATTCAAAATAGTCAACTTTCATTTCTATCCTTATGCATAAGATTGATCTTAATAGCTCTTAAGCAATTTTAGCATATCAACTGAATTTGAATCAAGTTAAAATGAAATATTGATGTTCAAGATAATTGAAAGCTAAGTTCTTTTTGACTCCCCCTTTCTTTTCCAGAAGGGCAATTATCTTGAAGCCAATATTCTTCAATTTTATCTCTTCTAATTCTTCAATTTTGCATTCCACCATAAATTTTGCATTCCAATATATCCAATATCCATATTGGTTCTACTCCCCCTTTTTGTCATCAACAATGAAGGGGACAAATTATCCTTAGGTACTTAAAACTCAAGTTCTAGTAAAATTCAGCATATTACCATGAACCACTCAAGGATATTCAAGTTATTTCTATTAATGAATTCTGCATTCATTTTACTCCCCCTTTGTTTTGGAATTCATTTCAGACTCCTCTTTTCTCCCCCTGTTTTATATGCATTGATAAATTATGTCAAATTTGAACATTTAAGGTATGTTATGAGATTTTTATGGCACATCACAGAATCACATACACAGAGTTAGCAACAATGTACACAAGGTTTCAAAAGAAATTGTGTGTCATTCATGTATCATTGTAAACCTTTGAGGTCATTACAAAGTTAAAAGAGGAAATCATTACAAGTATTGATTTCTAATACAAAAAGTGTTTCAAAATGAGCCTAGGGTTTACAAAAGAAGAACCCTAGATGTCTACAAAATGTCCCTCATCGGCGACGTTGCTCATAAGCTCTGGCAGCTGCATCTATAAAAGCATTGATGGAATCTAGCAGTGTTCTGAATTGATCTCCCTGTGACTGATGAAAGGCTGCCACTAGTGCTTCAAATTCAATGCTTGCCCTATCAATTCTTCCTCTAAGTTGGGCAACCAAAGTGCCCACATTGCCTCCAGGGCTTGTCAATTCTTGAAGGCTATTTGAAATGGTCCTCAAGCTGTCTTGTAGCTCAATTGATCTGAAGGTTTGGGTGGCATTCACACTAACTAGTTCTTGCGCTGTAGCTTCTATCTGAGCTCTAATTTTCTTCAGCTCTTGTAGAATCCCTTCATGTGAGGCTCTGATGGGGGCCAACTCAGTAGAGATCATCGATCTCATCTCCTCCCTCATCTGCTGGCAAATTACAGATGCTAAAGTGCGCATCTGGTCTTCTGATAGGGAGTAGGGCCCACTGACTGAAGGAGGTGGTGGCATGGATGTGGAAGGTCCAGCTGAGCTGGAGGGTACATCAGGAAAGTCCATGTGGCTATGTGGAGGAGAGTGGTGGTCAGGCTCCTGAAGTGGTATCTCAGGCTCTAGGGTTTGAGCTTTTCTCTTTGGTACCTTGACCCATGACCCATCTATCTTGTGAAACTCCATTCTACGCATTGTGCTCTCATTATAATAGTCGATGTTTCTCAAGGGTTTTGCAGGCTCATTTTCTGGAATGGGTACTTTGAAATGTTTGAAGAGTAGGGTAAGGATCATCCCATAAGGTATGCTAAACCTAGAATACCTATGACATGTAGCAATGTAGTTCAACATAAGTCTAGGGAGGTTTAGGGGAATCCCTAGTAGGATGTGGTGCATGATAACTAGGTCTCGCTCCGAAACAAAATCGAAGCGGCCGGTTTTAGAGAATAAGACTCGGTTGACAATACTCAAAAGGAGTCTCATCTCGGCATTTAGGTCTTGGGAGTTAACCACATCGAGAGGGCCGCAGTCCTCTCGTCCTAAAAGCAAGTTTAGGGCTATTTCCCTTTGGGGATGTGAGGTCGGAGCCTCACCGTCCTTAGGGATTTGCAAGACGCTAGATAGGACATCTTCATTAATTTCTACCAACGTCCCCCGAACATATGCAGTGTACCCTAAGTCCCCTAAGGCCATATTGCTAAATAGTTCTCTAACTAGACCGGGGTAGGTTGAAGTATTGAGTGTACAAAGATATTCCCAACCTTGGGCACGGAGTCTCTCTCCAATAGAGAACCCCTCACTATCTAGAAAATGGAAATCTATGTACCTCCCAGTGGTTACTGTGCGATTCGCACAAGAAATGGTCATGGTTGGCGGAGCAACCGGAGGAAACGGTGCGGAAGGCTCTTCCCTCCGTTCCTCACCGTCGGTCGCTGCCCTAGGACGCCTCCCACCAGTCCTCCTAGCTCTTTTAGGTGCCATTGAATGGAAAACCTAGGGAAATGAGGAGAAAGAGGCTAGGGTTTTTGTTTTTGTCGGGGATGAAAGGTATAGCTCGGGTCGGCTCGAGCTGTTTCGACTTATTTTAAAAACCCTCGTTCGGTCCCCGAGACGTCTCCGCGACTAAGGCGAGACGTCTCGCCGGGGGGACGTCTCTGCGATTTGCCAGAGACGTCTCCGGCACTGAAAAATTTCAGACTGATTTTTATCTTTTCCTAATTTGTTTCATTTAATCACACTAATCAATATGATTTCTTTTGGTGAATACAAAATGAGTTTGTTTGTGATCCTCCCCCTTAATAATACATCCTATAGAGGTTTGATAATGACTTTTGAATTATTAATGTTGAAATGAGGAATGTTTGACCAAATTTCGAATACCTATGAAATAGGCTCTGAAAATATCTCTATGAAGAGTCCAAGGGAGGGTAACCATCTTCCGGAAAGTCAAACAGTTCGTCATTTAGCTTAGATGGATTTATGCTTTTACTTATGTTGACCTTGAGGTGGATTACTAGCTTGAGTAGCAAAGCATTGCAATACAAGTTGAATTTATTTGCTAAGATCATACAAGTTCAAAGCATTCCTTAAGAAGTTGAACCTATCTTTACAAAGGGGCTTTGTAAAGATATCGGCCAATTGATTTTCAGTACATACATATTCAATCATCACATCATTTTTCAGCACATGATCCCTAATAAAGTGATGCCTAATTTCTATATGCTTTGATTTAGAGTGTTGGACAGGATTTTTTGTTAAATTGATTGCACTTGTATTATCACATTTAATTGGTATGTTGTCCATTTTGATACCGAAGTCTTCAAGTTGTTGCTTAATCCAAAGAACTTGGGCACAACAGCTTCCAGCTGCAATGTACTCAGCCTCAGCTGTGGACAAGGCGACTGAATTCTGTTTCTTGCTAAACCAAGAAACCAAATTAGCACCCAAGAATTGACATGTGCCACTTGTGCTTTTTCTGTCGAGTTTGCACTCGGCAAAATCAGCATCGGAATAAGCAATTAAATTTATGTCAGATTGTTTAGAATACCATAAGCCTACATTAGATGTCCCTACTAGATATCTAAAAATTCTTTTAACAGCTTGCAAGTGTGATTCCTTAGGACATGCTTGGTATCTAGCACACATGCAAACACTGAATAATATATCTGGCCTACTAGCAGTAAGGTAAAGTAAAGAGCCTATCATACCTCTGTACAATTTGCAGTCTATACTTTTACCTTTTTCATCTTTGTCAAGCTTGCAACTTGAGCCCATGGGTGTGCTAATTTCCTTTGCATCCTTCATCTTGAATTTTTCCAACATTTCCTTGATATATTTGGATTGACTGATGAAGATGCCTTCCTCTGATTGTTTTATTTGTAGCCCAAGGAAGAAGTTGAGCTCACCCATCATGCTCATTTCAAATTCTCCCTGCATAAGCTTGGCAAACTCTTGACAGAGACTATCATTAGTAGCACCAAAAATTATATCATCCACATAAATTTGCACAAGCAATAAGTCATTTCCTTTTCTTTTAATGAAGAGGGTTTTGTCTACATTTCCTCTCTTAAATTTATTTTCAATTAGGAAATTACTTAATCTTTCATACCATGCCCTAGGAGCTTGCTTAAGCCCATACAATGCTTTATGCAATTTATAAACGTAATCTGGATGTAAGTGGTTTTCAAAGCCTGGAGGTTGTCCTACATAAACTTCCTCCATTATATAACCATTTAGAAATGCACTTTTTACATCCATTTGATAGAGTTTAAAGTCCATGAAGCATGCATATGCCAAAAGTAGTCTAATAGCCTCTAACCTAGCAACAGGAGCAAAAGTTTCATCAAAATCTATTCCTTCCTCCTGATTATAGCCTTTGGCCACTAGCCTAGCTTTGTTTCTTATTACTACTCCATCTTCATCTAGTTTATTTCTATATACCCATTTGGTGCCTATAATTGAAATATTAGGAGGTCTTTTCATTAAAGTCCAAACTTCATTTCTTTCAAATTGGTTTAATTCCTCTTGCATAGCATTCATCCAATTAACATCTTTTTCGGCTTCTTCTAGTGATTTAGGCTCTATTTGTGAAACGAAAGCAAGATAATTACTAGTATTTCTTAGAGAGGATCTTGTCCTTACCCCTTGTGAGGGATCACCAAGAATTAGATCCTTTGGATGACCATGTGCATACCTCCATTCCTTAGGAAGATCTTGATTTCTCAATGGAGGTTGATCTTCTTCATCTTGCTGAATTGTATCTTCTTTGATCTCATCCTCATGTTGTTTGTCTTGTATGGAGAATTCCTTCATTCGGTCTTCAAGTATACCTGCATCACCATCTTCTTCTTTTGTAGAAGAATCTCCATTAGCTTCATCAAAAACAACATGAATGGATTCTTCAACAATGAGAGTTCTCTTGTTGAAGACTCTGTATGCTCTACTAGATGAGGAATAACCTAAGAAGATCCCCTCATCTGATTTAGCACTAAATTTGCTTAGATTGTCCTTTCCATTGTTTAAAATAAAACACCTACAACCGAACACATGAAAGTAACTTATATTGGGCTTCTTATTTTTTATTAGCTCATAAGGTGTTTTCTTTAAAATAGATCTAACTAATGCACGGTTTAAAATGTGACATGCAGTATTTATTACTTCAGCCCAAAAATATTTTGGTAGATCCGATTCGCACAACATGGTACGAGCCATATCTGCTAGTGTGCGATTCTTCCTTTCTACCACCCCATTTTGTTGGGGTGTCCTAGGGGCCGAGAAATTGTGATTGATACCATTTTCGTCACAAAACTTTTCAAAGTGCTGATTTTCAAACTCGGTACTGTGGAGACGACTCGCTTACTGTGGAGACGACTCGCGCATATCACTTGAAATCAGCCTTTCTGCCGCCTCTGAGAGAGTCGACTCCACTACTGAGAGAGTCGACTCCGCTATCGCGGAGACGACTCGGCAGGTGCCGGGGACGTGTCCAGTCGTGCCAGTTCTTCCTGTTTGTGCCAGAGACATCTCTGAGACAACCCGGAGACATCTCGGCTGTCCCTGATCTGTTTTCTTCAGCTCAAAAATTCTTCAATAAATTCATAAAATTATGGGAACTTGCCTAGACATTTCTTAACAATATTCTTAATTAAACACATGAAATCCTCAAGTAAATTGTTAAGATAAATGGAATTATACTCTAGTGTTTTGTATTCATCAAAATCCATTAGGGGGTCAACAACATCTCTTGACAGTAGAGCGTTTCGGAATTGGTCACGTTCAGTGAAATGTACTCCTACACTTCACCTGTGTGGCATACCAGTGTCTCCACACTCCTTGGTTAAGAGGACAACCAACGTATATGTCACACAACGACCTAATCTTGATAATGCTGTCGTCCTTGTAACAACATATCATTTGGTCGCGAACTAGTTTAAGGACTCGAAGATAAATCCTCCTTTATCATTAATAAGTCCTAAGAACTTCATCATATAAGAGTTCATTTGAAGATGTAAAATGATGAATAATGCCAAAAAATACTTTATTAATTTGTCAATTCATTTACAAAATTCAATCATCAATATGCTGATGATTGACATTTAGGATACAATTTCCAACAACTCCCACTTAGCCTAAAGCCAATCGGCACAGTATCTAATACCCATCTTCGACTTGTGTTCGTTGAACTCTTTGATGCCGAGGACTTTGGTAAATGGGTCAGCCAGATTTTCTTTTGTGTCAATCTTCTGAAGATCAATATCACCTCGTTCGACGATCTCTCGAACCAAATGGTAGCGACGTAGAATATGCTTGGTCCGCTGATGTGCTTTGGGTTCTCTTGCTTGAGCTATGGCTCCAGTATTGTCACAATATATAGACACTGGACCATCAATGGAGGGTGTCACTCCAAGCTCGGTGATGAACTTTCGCAACCATACAGCTTCCTTGGCGGCATCAGATGCTGCGATGTATTCTGCTTCACATGTAGAATCTGCCACTGTATGCTGCTTGGAACTCTTCCAGCAGATGGCCCCACCCTTAAGAGTAAAGATATATCCCGACACACTCTTGCTATCATCTTGATCTAACTGAAAACTTGAATCGGTATATCCCTCAAGTTTTAAGTCAGAATCACCATAGACAAGCCACTGATCTTTAGTATTTCTCAAATACTTAAGAATGGTTTTTATAACCTTCCAGTGGTTGCTACCTAGATCAGACTGGTATCTGCTCACTACTCCTAGTGAGTATGCCACGTCTGGTCTAGTACATGTCATGGCATACATTATAGATCCCACTGCCGAAGCATATGGAATTCTATCCATACTCTCTCTTTCTTGAGGGGTTGTCGGACAATCCCTTTTAGAGAGATTAATTCCATGGCCCATTGAAAGATAGCCTTTCTTAGAATTAATCATACTGAACCTCTTCAGTATAGTATCAATATATGTGGATTGGGATAATCCAAGCAATCTTCTAGATCTATCTCTATAGATCTTCATCCCTAGGATGTAAGATGCTTCTCCCAAATCCTTCATGGCAAATTGAGATGATAGCCAAACCTTTATTTCTTGTAATGCAGGAATGTCATTCCCGATTAAAAGAATGTCATCCACATACAAAACAAGAAATATGATAACTGAACCATTTGCCCATTTATAAATGCAAGGTTCCTCTTCATTCTTAATGAAGCCATATGATTTGATCACCTTATCAAATCGTATGTTCCAACTCCGTGAAGCTTGCTTTAATCCATAAATGGATTTTTGAAGCTTGCACACCTTAGACTCGTCTGCAGATATAAAACCTTCAGGTTGCATCTGTTGCCCAGATAGACAACCCAAGAGGGGGGGTGAATTGGGTTTTAAAAGAATTTAGCTATTTAAAACGTTGTAGATGACTAGTTAATGCTTTACCCAGATGATTAATTAATTGCTATGTGCTGTGAATGAAATGAGAGTAAAGGAAAGAGACAAACAATCACAAACACAAGGATTTTATAGTGGTTCGGAGCTAACCCTTGCTCCTACGTCCACTCCCCAAGTCTCACTTGAGAATTCACTATAACCCCTTGGATTACAGCCGGTTGTTTTACAAGCTCACAACCAAACTTGTTGTTTTACGAGCTCACAACGAACTCGGTCGGTTTTTCCAGGCTCACCGACTAGAACCACTCCGATTGTTTTCCCGGGATCACAATCGAACCCTTACACACGTTGGTTTTACACTCGGCTCACCAACCAACCTCAAGACTCTTGATTCAATCCCCCGATTGAATCAAGCAAAGATAAGTTGTAAATAAAAGGGACAAACAGAAAACAAAGCTTCTCAAAAGCAGATAAGCAACAATATAAACAGAAGAGAAGTTAGAAGCCCTCAAACACGTTTGAGTTGGAGTTGAGTAGGGCTTCTCGAACTTCGGGTCTCCTCTTGAATGTGTGATCGACTTGAATGCAGGAGGAGGCTTCCTTAAATGCTGGAAAGAGGAAGTTGGATGGAGTTAATGTCGCTCTTCCCTTTTTTCCGTTGAAGAACAGGTTGCAGAGATTGAATGCTTGATTTCTTTGAGTGGAATAGTTGTTCTCTTCCTTGCTACAGTCTTCTGAGGCTATTTAAGCCTTCCCCCACGGAAACTAGCCGTTAGAGACCTTTTTCTACCCGTTCTGCACACTCTGCACAACCTGACAATATGTCCGTTGGTGGGTCGGAGTCGACTCGCGCGATCAGGAGTCGACTCGGCTGTAGCAGGAGTCGACTCAAGCTTTTCTGGAGTCGACTCGGCAACTGTTCCGGATTTGAATTAAAGTAGCCTCTTCGACTGGGAGTCGACTCGACTTATCCCGGAGTCGACTCAACAACTTCTGGAGCTGACTAGGCTTTTTCGGAGTCGGCTCATCCCATGAAGTCCGTGGATCTATTTTTGAATTTGTTCCACTCGAGTCGACTCGACAATCCTGGGAGTCGACTCGGCGCTCAGAGCCCGAACTTCCGATCTACTGTCTTTTGGCTCGTCCAGTCTTGGAGTCGACTCGAACTTCCCCAGAGTCGACTCGGCTCTCAGTTTCCGAAACTAAGTCTTCTGCCCTTTTGGTGTATCGCTGCCTTGGAGTCGACTCGAGCTTTCTAGGAGTCGACTCGAATCTCAGAGACAGTAAATTGGTCTTCTGTCTTCTTTGGGGTCGCGGTGTCTCGGAGTCGACTCGTGCAATGCGGGAGTCGACTCGAATCTCAGAGTCCAAAAACTGCCCTCTGACTTTTTCTTTGTGTACCGCTGAGAGTCGACTCTCGCTTTCTTTGGAGTCGACCTGCCAATCCTTGGAGTCGACTCGCGTTCCACCAGAGTTGACTCGAATCTCAGGGTCGAAAACCGCTCTCTGACTTTTCTGCCTGTAACTCCTTGGAGTCGACTCATACTTCTCCGGAGTCGACTCGGTAAACATCGGAGTCGACTCGCGCACTTCAGGAGTCGACTCGCTGACAGGTTTTAAGTTGATTCCTTCTGTCTGTCTGTCTGTTCTCAGTCGGAGTCGACTCATAATGATCCGGAGTCGACTCGATCCCGTGCCAGTGATCCTGATACGCTTGGAGTCGACTCGTAATATCCTGGAGTCGACTCGAGTCTCAGACTTTGGTTCAAACTGACTTCTTAACTTATCCAAAATATCTTGAACCAAGTCTAGAGACACTTAGACAAGATTTTCACTGAAACACTCAATTGAATTCATTAGTAGACAAAAGATATACTCAAATGCTTTGAGCTCATCAAAATCAAATAGGGTTTTAATCAATCACTCCACAATCTCCCCTTTTTTGATGATGACAAAACATTGAGTATATGTAAAGTGAATTGCTCAATAAACAAGGAAATAAAATCCATAAATGAATTCAAATGTCTGGTAATTTAATTTATCCAAGCTTGAAAGGTGTGAAACAGTAAATTTTGGAGTTAAAGCTCCCCCTTTCATTTGGAATTATATAAGCCTTCATATCATTCAATCAATTGTTTGGCTTATATATAATTAATGATTTAGCTTTCTTAAAAATTCAGATTCTCCCCCTCAACATATGCATTCTACTATGTTTTGATTCTCTGAATTTCCTTTTGGTATATTGAAGTTTTTGAATTTTAAATTTTGATATTTAGAGGAAAAATCTGTCAATTTGTTCTTGAGTTGGATTCAGCTAATCTCCGAATATCCCTTGAATAGATTCTGGAGATTACTCCATTAGGAGCCCCAACAGAGAGATAATGAGCCTCGAGGTACCAAATCTACTAAGAACAAATGTTTGTGTGTTTTTAAAAGTTTTTTTTAATGATTCTTTTAATGATTTTCATTGATTCCTTTTACATATTTTATACATATTTCTCCCCCTTTTTGTCATCGTATCAAAAAGGAGGTAAGCACACACAATCAATCATAGATCAAATGGCACAGAATTGAGGATAAGATGTCTACTCATTGTATTGATGTGGATGTGAATACATTTGAGAATACAATAAGTAAAGCAAAACAGTACATGTCAAAATAAAACACAAAAAGCAGCTACGGTCTCCTCGAGGATGTAGCTCCTCCTCTCGAGGATGTATCTCCTCCTCTCGAGGATGTATCTCCTCCTCTCGAGGATGTGGCTCCCCGAGGCATGCGCTCCACGAGTGATTGGACCGCATTGGTGACGTTCTCTAACTGACGAATGATGGCCTGGATGGCCCTGCTCTGTGTCGTATCGAGCTCGAGCACCGACTTCTGCAGTTCGTCCAGCTTGTCGATGAGCACATTCGACAAGCGCTCGGCCCCCTCGGTAGTGGTGTGCATGTCACGTCCTATGTCATCCCGCATCTGTCGAGTGGTGCTCGTGACCTCACTCATGCTATGGAACTGGGCCTGGATCAAGGTCCTCATGTTGTAGATCTCTTCCCGCACATGAGCCGTCATGTCAGTCACGGCCGTCAGGGAAGGGACCAACGCTGAAGATGGAGCGGGAGAGGGAGCAGGCACTGAACCTCGGAGCTCCCGAAGCAGATCATCCCGCAGATCTCGGACTATCTCCTGCCGCAGCTCCCGGAGCTGCTCAGGAGCGATGCGGACCTCCATGGGTGGTGGAGCCGAGGAGGAGGGTCCGGCGGAGGTGGTAGGAGCAGAAGTGGATGGAAAGTCCGGTAAGTCAGGATAGTCAGAATCTGGCTCAGGACTAGGGGAGTGTTTGGTGGTCTGTGTGGTGATAGAGGACTTCCTAACCCATGTCCCCTCTATCTTCCGAAACCCCATCCTGTGTAGGGTCCCCGGACGCATGCGATCAGTCCATCGCAATGCGCGAAAGGGTTCCCCCTCAGGGATAGGAATCTCGTACTCCCTAAACAACAGAGTGAATACCATACCGTAGGGTAGGGTGAGCCTAGGTCTGTCTAGTGGCTCACACAGGTATCGATAAATGAGTTTGGGGAAATTGATTGGGGTGTCCTGAAGCATGTAGAACATGAGAGCTAGGTCTCTCTCAGATACAAAATCAAATCTCCCGGTCTTAGGGAAGATGGACCTAGACAATATACTCAGGAGGATCCGCACCTCAATCGGAAGTGAGCTAGCGGATACCTCGTCTAAGGATGACTGGGGTGGATGCCCTAGAATGACCGTAAGGGCCTCAACCCTGTCCTCGGGGTGTGTGGGAGCCACCCCTACTTGTGGAAGGTGGAGGATGTGGGCAATAAGATCCTCCGTAATGAACAGAGGGACATCGGCTACCGTGCCCTCGATACCCCCATCTCCCCGATGGACGGTACCGTAAAACTCTCTAACTAATCCAGGGTAAGTTGGGAGATCTAATGTGAGGAAATACTCTAAGCCCTGGACACGCAATCTCTCACCTATGGTGAAACCCTCCCGGGAGAGATAGTCGAAATCGACATATCTTCCGGTGGTGACGGCCTTCCCGGCGCACGGCCTCGCGGGAACCGCCCTCGGCGGGGAACGAGCCGGAGGTTGTTGCCTCGCGGGATCGTGCCGAGCCTTGGAGCGCCTCTCGGGACCGGCCTCGGGTCGGGACCTCTTCCGGACTACGGTTTTACGCGGCATAAGGACCTAGATTGGGAGGAAAACCCTAAGAGACGGTGAAAGGTTGACGGAAAAGGCTAGGGGACGACCGGGGACGACCTAGGAGTCGGCTCTAGGGCTTGTGAACAGTGGCAGCGGAGAATAGAAGTATTTTCGAAACGACAAAGTTAGGGTTAAAAAGTCGGATCCCGACTGCGAGTCGACTCCACTGAGTCGCGAGTCGACTCGACCTCGAGTCGACTCCAGAATATGCGCGAGTCGACTCCCCCTCTGCTGCCATCAATCTCGAGTCGACTTCCGCAAATGCGCGAGTCGACTCCCCCTCAGGAGCCGACTCTGAAACTTACTCGAGTCGTCTCTAACTTTGGCACGCACCTAAAAATCACTAAATTATGATCTGATTTGATGATCATTGAAAAGAAACTCTATTTTAACCACAATCTAATCATCAAAATCAACGAATCTAGTGGAAACTACCACTAGGATGGATCAATCACTCCTAATCCCCTCCTAAGCACACTAAACCTCTCTTCACTTAGGAGTTTTGTAAAAATATCTGCTAATTGATCATCAGTACAAACAAATTGTAGTGTCACATCACCATTCAGTACATGATCTCTTATGAAGTGATGTCTTATCTCAATGTGTTTAGTTCTTGAATGCTGAATTGGATTTTTAGTTAGATTAATGGCACTTGTATTATCACAGTTAATAGGTATTTTATCTTGTTTAATGCCATAATCTTCTAATTGTTGTTTGATCCACAAGATTTGAGCACAACAACTTCCGGCTGCAACATATTCAGCTTCAGCAGTAGATAATGCAACCGAGTTTTGTTTCTTGCTAAACCATGAGATTAGGTTTTCTCCTAGAAATTGACAAGACCCGCTGGTACTTTTTCTATCAAGCTTACATCCAGCGAAGTCTGAATCTGTGTATCCTATTAGGTTTAGGCTAGATTCTTTAGAATACCATAACCCTATATTCTTTGTTCCTATTAGGTATTTAAAGATTCTCTTCACTGCAATTAGATGTGATTCCTTAGGATTAGCCTGATATCTAGCACACATGCAAACACTAAACATGATATCAGGTCTACTTGCAGTAAGATACAATAAAGATCCTATCATACCTCTATATAGTTTCTGATCTACAGATTTACCTGATTCATCTTGGTCTAATTTGCATGATGAGCTCATGGGGGTGCTGATTGATTTGTTTCCCTCCATATCAAACTTCTTGAGCATCTCCTTGATGTATTTGGCTTGATTGATGAAGATGCCTCCTTCAGATTGTTTGATTTGAAGTCCAAGGAAGTAGTTTAGCTCTCCCATCATGCTCATCTCAAATTCACTCTGCATCAAATCAGCAAATTCTTCGCAGAGGCGATTGTTAGTAGCACCAAAAATGATATCATCAACATAAATCTGTACTAATAGCATATCTTGGTTTTTCTTCTTTAGAAACAGTGTTGTATCTACATTTCCCCTAGAAAACTCATGTTCTAATAGGAATTTGCTAAGCCTCTCATACCATGCTCTAGGTGCTTGTTTCAAACCATAAAGTGCTTTGTTCAATTTATAAACATGATTAGGGTATTGATGATTTTCAAAACCACGAGGTTGTTCTACATATACCTCCTCATTAATATACCCATTTAAAAATGTACTTTTTACATCCATTTGAAATAATTTGAAGTCCTTAGAGCATGCAAATGCTAGCAAAAGTCTAATTGCTTCAAGTCTAGCTACCGGGGCAAAGGTTTCATCAAAATCTATACCTTCTTCTTGATTATAACCCTTTGCTACTAATCTAGCCTTATTCCTTATTACAGTACCATTTTCATCAAGTTTATTTTTATAAATCCATTTGGTACCTATAATTGAATATTCAGTAGGTCTTTCAACTAGATTCCATACTTTGTTTCTAGTAAATTGGTTTAATTCTTCTTGCATTGCATTTATCCAATTTACATCTTTTTCAGCTTCTTCTATGTGTTTGGGCTCAAAATGAGAAACAAAAGCTAGATGATTATTTAAGTTCCTAAGGGATGCCCTAGTCCTAATAGGTTGAGATGGATCATCTAGAATTAATTCCTTAGGATGCCCGTGAGCATACCTCCAAGCTTTAGTTAGTCCATGATCCACAATAGCCTCTTGGCTTGACGATGCACCTTCAATTAATTTTTGATTATCATCTTGTAATGTCATCTCATCTATCTTTTCTTCAAGAATTTCAGCATCATCATCAAAATTAACTCTCTTGCTAGAAGAGATGTCACTAGAATCATCAAATACAACATGTATAGATTCTTCTATAACTAGGGTTCTTTTATTAAAGACTCTATAGGCTTTACTAGTTGTAGAATAACCTAAGAATATGCCCTCATCAGATTTAGAGTCAAATTTACCTAGATTATCTTTCCCATTGTTATGAACAAAACACCTACATCCAAAAACATGAAAGTAGTTTACCTTTGGTTTTCTGTTTTTCCAAAGTTCATAAGGTGTTTTCTTTATAATGGGTCTCAATAGAACTCTATTTAATATATGACAAGAAGTATTAATGGCTTCTCCCCAAAAATACTTAGGGAGGTTACTTTCACATAACATAGTTCTAGCCATTTCCTCTAGAGTTCTATTTTTCCTCTCCACAACTCCATTTTGTTGTGGTGTCCTAGGTGCAGAGAAATTATGGGTTATCCCCTTTTTACTACAAAACTCATCAAATAACTGATTTTCAAATTCAGTTCCATGGTTACTTCTAATGGCTATGACTGAAGAATCTCTAGCATTTGTTACTTCCTTATGGAACTTTCTAAAAACTGAAAAAGCTTGATCTTTATGTGCTAGGAACATAACCCATGTGTATCTAGAATAATCATCTACAATGACTAGACCATATTTATTTCCACCTAGACTAGTGGTTCTAGTTGGTCCAAATAGGTCTATGTGTAGTAGTTCTAGAGGTCTAGAGGTAGAGACACACTTTATAGATTTAAATGAGTTCCTAGATTGTTTGCCAAATTGACATGCTTCACATATTTTATTCTTTTCGAATTTTAATTTTGGCAGACCTATCACGGAATCTCTTTTAACTAGTTTGGTTATTGTGTCCATGCTTGCATGACCTAACTTACGGTGCCATAACCAACTAGCATCATTATCCTTAGTTTCATTAACAACTAAACATTGGTTATGTTTGGCAAGATCTTCAAGGTCTATAACATACACATTCCCACGTCTAATTCCTTTAAAAACTAAACTATTGTCATTTGGGTTTGTTATAATGCATAGTGATGGTTTAAACATAACATCATAACCTTTATCACATAATTGACTAATGCTTAATAAGTTATGCTTAAGACCATCAACATATCTAACATTATCAATAAAAGTAGAAGGGATAATTTGAACTTTACCAATACCAATGATGTGACCTTGGTTGTTGTCTCCAAAAGTCGCAGCACCTCCCTTTTTAGCTTCAAGGGTGAAAAATTGATCCTTGTCACCCGTCATGTGCCTTGAGCAGCCACTATCCAAGTACCAGCAATTTTTGTTGACCTTGGCTGCAAGACACTCCTACACAAGCGGATCATATAATCTTAGGTACCCAAGTTTTCTTGGGTCCTTCATGGTTAGTCATATTGGTTCCTTTTGGAACCCATACTCTTTTAATTTTTCTTTTAGTTTTCCCTTTCCTATAGTTATATACATTTGCCTTATGTCCTACAGTTCCACAACAAAAGCAGATTACTTTCTTAGTTTTGCTTTCTCCAGCTTTAACAAAGAAGTTACTAAGAAGTTTTTGCTTATTTTTAGGTTTATATCATAAACCCGCTCTATTGAATACCGCTCGTTGACTATTAAGTATCATATTCAATTTTTCTGAACTATATGTAAATTTTTCAACCAAAGGTTTGTATTTTTCAAGTTCTTTAGTTAGTGTTTGATTTTCTGCTTTTAGATCATTTAGTTCTTTTGTGAGATCCTTGTTTAAGATTTGTTTATATTTTTTAGGTTCTAATGTTTCTTTATTCGGCCTTTCATTTTCTTTAGTTAAGATATTAGTCTTTTGAGTTAAGAGTTGGTTGCTTGTCTTAAGTTCTATATTTTCTTTGGTGATTAATTCCTTATCCTTAACTAATTTATCGTATTTATGTAGGTATGATTGATTAGCTATTTTTAGTTCTTTATTCTTAAGATTTATGGCCTTATATTCTATCATTAATTCATTAAATGCATCATAAAGTTCATCAAATGTAAAATCTAGATGCGATTCGGACGTTACCTCATTTTCATTGGCCATGAAGCAGAGATTGGCCTTTTCTTCTTGTTCATCATCCGATGATGATGATGATGAGTCCGAGTCCGATAGGGTGGTGACGAGAGCTTTCTTCTTCTTGTATTTGCTCCCTTTCTTTAGTAAGGGACACTCAGCTCGAATGTGCCCCGATTTCTTGCACTCATAACACCCAATCCCCTCACTTTTCCTTTCCTTACCTTTATCCTTGCGGTAGGAATTTGAGGGGCCTCTCCTTTGATGATAGAACTTCTTGTGGTTGATGAATTTTCTGAACTTGCGCACAAGAAGAGCCTCACCATCATCTCCCTCAAGCTCTTCTTCTTCACTGCTGCTGCTGCAAGACAAGTCTTTGTTAGATGAAGTAGATTTAAGAGCTATTACCTTTTTCTTATGGGAGGACTCTTCTTCGCTGTGCTGCTTCATTGTTAGCTCGTGGGTCATTAGGGATCCAAGGAGCTCTTCAAGTGGAAGCTTGTTCAAGTCCTTAGCTTCTTGGATTGCCGTCACCTTGGCTTTCCATGACCTTGGTAGACAGCGAAGAATTTTTCTGATAAGATCACTGTTAGTATAATTTTTGCCAAGGCTTTTTAGGCCATTGACAATGTCAGTAAACCTAGTGAACATGCATGTGATTGTTTCATTAGAATCCATTTTAAATAGTTCATACTTATGAACCAAAATATTTATTTTGGATTCTTTGACTTGATTCGTGCCCTCATGGGTCACTTCAAGTCTGTCCCAAATCTCTTTTGCAGAATTGCAAGTTGAGACCCTATTGAATTCATTTCTATCTAAGGCACAGTAAAGCACATTCATAGCTTTAGAATTTAGTTGTGCCTTTCTCATGTCATGCTCATCCCAATCCTTTTCTAGTTTGGGTACAGTGACACCCTCTACATATATGGATGGGATGTATGGCCCATTTACTACAATGGTCCACATCTCATAATCTTGGGCTTGGATGAATATTCTCATCCTAGCCTTCCAATATGAGTAGTCGGATCCATTAAAGAATGGGGGTCTTTGGGTGGACTGACCGTCAATGTGGGAAGATCCAAATGGGGTTGTCATTTTGATCTTTGACTCTTAGGGTAGAAGAGTTTAGGCTCTGATACCACTTGTTGCCCAGATAGACAACCCAAGAGGGGGGGGGGTGAATTGGGTTTTAAAAGAATTTAGCTATTTAAAACGTTGTGGATGACTAATTAATGCTTTACCCAGATGATTAATTAATTGCTATGTGCTGTGAATGAAATGAGAGTAAAGGAAAGAGACAAACAATCACAAACACAAGGATTTTATAGTGGTTCGGAGCTAACCCTTGCTCCTACGTCCACTCCCCAAGTCTCACTTGGGAATTCACTATAACCCCTTGGATTACAGCCGGTTGTTTTACAAGCTCACAACCAAACTTGTTGTTTTACGAGCTCACAACGAACTCGGTCGGTTTTCCCAGGCTCACCGACTAGAACCACCCCGATTGTTTTCCCGGGATCACAATCGAACCCTTACACACGTTGGTTTTACACTCGGCTCACCAACCAACCTCAAGACTCTTGATTCAATCCCCCGATTGAATCAAGCAAAGACAAGTTGTAAATAAAAGGGACAAACAGAAAACAAAGCTTCTCAAAAGCAGATAAGCAACAATATAAACAGAAGAGAAGTTAGAAGCCCTCAAACACATTTGAGTTGGAGTTGAGTAGGGCTTCTCGAACTTCAGGTCTCCTCTTGAATGTGTGATCGACTTGAATGCAGGAGGAGGCTTCCTTAAATGCTGGGAAGAGGAAGTTGGATGGAGTTAATGTCGCTCTTCCCTCTTTTTCGTTGAAGAACAGGTTGCAGAGATTGAATGCTTGATTTCTTTGAGTGGAATAGTTGTTCTCTTCCTTGCTACAGTCCTCTGAGGCTATTTAAGCCATCCCCCACGGAAACTAGCCGTTAGAGACCTTTTTCTGCCCGTTCTGCACACTCTGCACAACCTGACAATATGTCCGTTGGTGGGTCGGAGTCGACTCGCGCGATCAGGAGTCGACTCGGCTGTAGCAGGAGTCGACTCAAGCTTTTCTGGAGTCGACTCGGCAACTGTTCCGGATTTGAATTAAAGTAGCCTCTTCGACTGGGAGTCGACTCGACTTGTCCCGGAGTCGACTCAACAACTTCTGGAGCTGACTAGGCTTTTTCGGAGTCGGCTCATCCCATGAAGTCCGTGGATCTATTTTTGAATTTGTTCCACTCGAGTCGACTCGACAATCCTGGGAGTCGACTCGGCGCTCAGAGCCCGAACTTCCGATCTACTGTCTTTTGGCTCGTCCAGTCTTGGAGTCGACTCGAACTTCCCCGGAGTCGACTCGGCTCTCAGTTTCCGAAACTAAGTCTTCTGCCCTTTTGGTGTACCGCTGCCTTGGAGTCGACTCGAGCTTTCTAGGAGTCGACTCGAATCTCAGAGATAGTAAATTGGTCTTCTGTCTTCTTTGGGGTCGCGGTGTCTCGGAGTCGACTCGTGCAATGCGGGAGTCGACTCGAATCTCAGAGTTCAAAAACTGCCCTCTGACTTTTTCTTTGTGTACCGCTGAGAGTCGACTCTCGCTTTCTTTGGAGTCGACCTGCCAATCCTTGGAGTCGACTCGCGTTCCACCGGAGTCGACTCGAATCTCAGGGTCGAAAACCGCTCTCTGACTTTTCTGCCTGTAACTCCTTAGAGTCGACTCATACTTCTCCGGAGTCGACTCGGTAAACATCGGAGTCGACTCACGCACTTCAGGAGTCGACTCGCTGACAGGTTTTAAGTTGATTCCTTCTGTCTGTCTGTCTGTTCTCAGTCGGAGTCGACTCATAATGATCCGGAGTCGACTCGAGCCCGTGCCAGTGATCCTGATACGCTTGGAGTCGACTCGTAATATCCTAGAGTCGACTCGAGTCTTAGACTTTGGTTCAAACTGACTTCTTAACTTATCCAAAATATCTTGAACCAAGTCTAGAGACACTTAGACAAGATTTTCACTGAAACACTCAATTGAATTCATTAGTAGACAAAAGATATACTCAAATGCTTTGAGCTCATCAAAATCAAATAGGGTTTTAATCAATCACTCCACAGCATCATATACACCTCCTCTTCTAAATCTCTATTTAGAAAAGCGGTTTTAACATCCATCTGCCAGATCTCATAATCTAAGTGTGCTGCTATCGCAAGCATAATCCGAATGGATTTGAGCATTGCCACAGGAGAAAACGTCTTGTCATAGTCAATACCATAACGTTGACGATATCCCTTGGCAACCAGATGGGCTTTATAGGTCTCTACTTTTCCATCTGCGCCCCGTTTCCTTTTGAAAATCCACTTACACCCTATGGGTTTAATCCCTTCGGGTGGGTCAACTAATGTCCATACATCATTGACCTTCATAGATTCCATTTTGGATTGCATGGCTCCAAGACATGCATCAGAGTCATGCCTCTGCATAGCATCCATATAGGTGATCGGATCCTCATCATTTTCATCAAGTTCGACAGGATCCCCGTCCCGGACCAAGAAACCATAGTATCTGTCCGGCTGACATGGTACTCTACCTGATCGCCTTAATGATGCATCTAAGATGGGTTCTGAATCTGATCTAATCAAATCTGACTCAATTGGTTTAGTGGATGGTGTCGGGTCTTCTACATGTTGAACTTTCCTAAGCTCAACATTAGAGCTTTTAGTTCCTTCACTAAGGAATTCTTTCTCTAAGAAAACAACTCTATTGCTTACGAACAACTTTTGTTCTTCAGCAAAGTAGAAGTAATATCCTTTAGTTTCTTTAGGATAACCAACAAAGAAACATCTGTCAGACTTGGGTTCAAGTTTGTCTGTTTTCAAACGTTTAACATATGCCGGACACCCCCAAACCCTAAGGTGAGAGAGCATTGGCTTACGTCCAGTCCACATCTCATGTGGTATTTTATTTACAGACTTACTTGGAACCTTATTTAGAATGTAGCAGGCTAACTCAAGTGCATATCCCCAAAAGAATATGGGCAGACTCGTAAACCCCATCATGGATCGAACCATGTCTAACAGAGTTCGATTTCTTCTTTCTAATACACCGTTATACTGTGGTGTACCAGGAGGAGTCCATTAGGAGAGAATCCCATTCTCTCCTAAATATGTCAAAAACTCATTGGAAAGGTATTCGCCTCCTCGATCTGATCGAAGAGTTTTAATACTCTTTTCAGTTTGTTTTTCTACTTCATTACGATACAATTTGAACATTTCAAATGCTTCAGATTTATGTCTCATTAAATAGACATAACCATACCTAGAAAGGTCGTCTGTAAATGTAATGAAATATGAATACCCACCTCTAGCATTTGTGCTCATTGGCCCACATACATCAGAATGTACAAGGGTCAATAAATCACTGGCTCGTTCACCTTTTCCGGTAAAAGATGATTTGGTCATCTTACCAAGAAGACATGACTCACAGGTTGTCCATGATTCACAATCATTAACATTGAGGATTTCCTTTTTACTTAACCTGTTCATCCTGTTCTTGTTAATATGACCTAGCCTATGATGCCAAAGGTAGACATCCATGACATTATCTATTCTAGGACGCTTACTTGACGTGTACATTACATTAACAGGTTGTGATAACAAGTAGATACCATTGCTCAATTGTCCATTCATTACAGTAACACCATTCATAATGATATCACAAGAATATTTCTTTATTAAAATTTCATAACCGTTCATGGTCAAAAGGCCTTCGGAAATTGCATTCAATAAGAATGTAGGACAATAGTGACAATCACTCAAGATAACTACATGAGAATTGAAAACAAGTTTGAGATTTCCTAAAGCTAGAACTGGAACAGATCTTCCATCTCCAACATTCAGGAATCTCTCGTTGTTTTCAAATCTCTCATTGACCTGAAGTCCTTGCAACGAATTGCATATATTAAACGGACTTCCAGTATCTAATACCCAGGTCGAATTATCACATATAGAGAAATTACAAGGTGTTATCATATAAATACCTTGATCAGCAACTGATTGCCCTTTTCTCTTGCTTAGCCTGTTCGGGTCAAGTGAGGTAAGGTACTGAGGACAATTCCTCTTCCAATGCCCCTGCTTCTTATAATAGAAGCATTCTGCCTGACTTTGGTCATCCTTAATCCTTTTGGTCTGACTATGCTGAGTTTTCAGCTTTCTATACCAATTATTGAAGTTGGGACCAGTCAACTTGTCATTATCCAATAATGAGCGAAGTGACAAACTTGTGGCCATTTCTACATAAAAGAAAATTTGGCTATTAGTATATGAATTGACTAAACACAGTAGACTTGGACTTTAGTCTAAAGATACTCCCACTATTTTATACAAATTGGTAGCCTCTACCTCCAATTCGAAAAATTACTCCTAATTCTTTAGTGGGCACTAGAACCCAATAGATCGCATGTAGGCCCGAGTGTGGCTCGGCTAACCCATATGCACCTATTGGTAGGTTCTAAACTAGTTGCTTCACCAAGCAACTTCTAGTGATAATTTTGCCCTAGGTTCTTCGGCAGGCGTGTGGCACCTCCACCGAATACCCTAGTCAGGTCCAACCATTAAATGATAGGTTAAGTCTAATCAACTAATAGATGACCAAGCCCGAGTGTGGCTCGGCTCACCTGACCGCCTATTGAAGGTACACTTAACTCATCATATATTGAATGACAATTCCAATGCTTGATAAGTACCAGGCGTGTCGCGCCTCCAATAATTATCAAAATATTGGACCCATTATCACCCAACTTAATGGGAGGCTATGACCTAGTTATCCCCATAACCATTTCATTTTAAGGACCTAATAATTTTAGAGGATTTCTTAATTAGGATAGATAAGAAGATCCGATTAGTCTAATTTCTCCCACTGACTTCACCAAATCAGATTAGACTCAAACCGGTTAAGGAGGCACCTAAATCAGTCAAACTGATTTTTCTTATAGGCATGGGCTAACTCGAATCATTAAGTGATCTAATCAAAATGTGATTGACCATGTCGGCCAGGTAAGTGAGAACGGTGGAAGGGATATGCCATTAACTCGACAAAGACGAATCAGTGCGAGTATCTCCCAATTAAAAACCACCGGTCACAACTGCCAAACTTACCTTAGACAGACTGGTTAATCAATTTTGATTTGATTACTTAAATGACTCGGGCTACACCTCTGAGCCTAAATCAAGTTCCATCTTGGTCTAATCAAAGACATGGACTTGATCCATCTACAACTATTGTAAATTGACCTAGAATTTCCTTGACCTAATCTAATTACTACTTAATTAGATTTGATCAATTAATTCTATTTGTCCATGTATGATTCTAACCTTAGGTCTAACCCAATCCTAGAAACTTGATTCAAGCTAACCCATATGCCCAAATAATTATGCAACGTCAATTAATTGAGTTACAATTCTATTTCATAATACTTAATTCTCAATTAAGTTTAGACTTATGAAAGTTTTGATCATTGCATATTTCTTTTTAATTACATATTAATTACAATCTTTCAGTTCTTAAAACATATTTTCAGATCTGAGTTTTTGTAATTAATCACATGTAATCAGATTTAATTCATGTTTAAGTCATTATGTTTTATGTTCATGCATCACATATACACAACAACATGAATTAATACAAACAACATGCATCTTATGTATTTGTTTTATTTTTTACTTTTATTTTCAGATCTGATTTGTTCATTAAAATCAGAGATCATATAAATCATAAACTTTATTTAGATCTAATCTAAATAATATTATAATTTCAAATTTATTCATGTTACTAATCCTAATACAAACATGCATCATATGCATCCAAAATTTCAGATCTACTTAATCATGCATAATCAGCAATTAAATCAATCATAAAAAATACTTTAGATCTAATCTAAATATGTTAATGATTTCAGATTTAATTACAAGAATTAAAACATAAAAGTTTAAACATGAACCTGGCTCTGATACCACTGAAAGTGAATCCTAGGTTCTTCGGTGTTAAGCATGCAGATTTTTTTTTTAAAAAAAAAATTATGGCTGAACCTGATCGGGTTGCCTACGTACCCCTTTATAAGGGGGATCAAGCCATATGTAGTTCTTTTTAAGTTTTAAAATGTAGCAGAAAAACCGAATCAAACAATTTAATTCATGCATGCTTACAAGATCAAATCTAGAAATCAGCACTTTAAGAACACATAAGATTATGCCAGAATCGTTTAAACAATTATGCTAAAACTTTCATGCATGATTAACTATCAGATCTGAAACTTAAAAACTCTATTCCAATTAATCTCCGAATATCCATTGAATGGATTCTGGAGATATCTCCGTGAGGAGCCCCAAAAGAGGGTAAAACCTCGGAGAATCGGACCTAGATCTTGACACCATAATAAAAGATTAATGTAGGATTAATACCTTTTATGATGGATGAAACATATGGATCTGATCCTCGACTTTGCAGCCATGCACACGAATGGCCTCTACGAGAAGTCCACGCGAAGTTTCTGAAGAGATCCAATCCTGCGGAAGGGCTAGCTTGCGCAGAATTTCTTGAGGCTGAAATTTGTCTTCCCAACGCTATCAACTTTTGATCCGCCTTCTTGGAAGAACTTGGAGGAAAGGTTTAAAGAGATTGAAGAGGACTTAGATCTGATCTAAAGACTCTTATCAGGGAGCCCTAAAACTAATGGCGTGATGAACTTAGAGGAGGAAGAAGTCAGCTAGATTGAATGCAGAATTTTTTTTTTTATGCATAAACTAGGGTTCCTCTCTTTTCTTTTCCCTTTTTTTCTTCTTCTTTTTCTCTCTTTTTTCCTTGAATTCGACAACCAGCTGATGGAGGTCCTTTTAATGTTGCTCTCCCACCTAACTTCATGCCAACCATCCCATATTTGTGGAGGATTTTGTGGGGTTTTGAATTTTGAATTCAAAATTCAAGTTCATGTGCCATTATATGATGAAGCTTGATCTAATCTAAACCATTCATCATGTTGCCACTTCCCTCTTTCAATTTCGAAATTCCCATGCCCCCAAATAGATTAGAGGGTCACGTGGTGATTTTGTGATGATTAAATTCGAAATATAACCTTAATTAGAAGTGAGATAAAGATAAGGATGACATATGTCATGAAGAGAGAGAATTTGATCTTATCCAATTCTTTTCATGAATTTATCTCTCCATTTCGACCCATCTAATGATGAAAGAGGTTTCTGATATTGCCAAGTGTCCCATGGCACCATTAAATAAATTAAATTAATTTTTAATCATATTAAAAATTAATTTATGGCGCCATGCATGGATATGTGACAAGTGGATTTCAAGATCCGAACAGTTTCAGATCAAACCCATTTAATTTAATTAAATCCTAACAATTAGAATGATCCAATTACCATGGGTTGAACCTAATCCAATTAGGTCAATCCTAATTAAGCACAAATTTAATCTAATTTAATTTGGTCAACCTAAGTCCTCTTGATTCAGATCTAATCCAATCAGGTCAAAAATTCTGATTGAGCCTAGAATTGAATCTAATTCAATTTGGCTCATCCTTAGTCTAATTACTCAATCCAATTGAGTTCATTAGCAATCTAATTACTAATTAATCCTTCGATAATTACTTTAATTATTTTATAAGATAATTTGCCAATCGAATTGACCAAATTACCCCTGAATGATTCTTAATCATTTATCAGCCTTCTTGATCAATCAGGAATCTTCTATGCGTGTGACCTCATAGGTTGGAACCTAAGCCGGTAGTATAGGAACGACTTCCTACACTAATCGATGTGACCATCTAGCAATGGTACCCGACGTCCGGATAGGCCGAATATATGCGAAGCAAATATTCTGGAACCCTGAACTATGGTTACTGTATAATTCAATCCCTTTGACTCCTAATGCCAGGATGACTTAGAGCTCACTGTCAACCCTATAATTAGTATATCCATTATGTGATCAACTTTAGATATCCCGTGACTCCTCACTGGGATTACCCAGGCCAAGGTTTTGCTAAATTAATCACAAGACATTATCTCCTATTTCCAGAAGGGGTCAATTCCATCTTGACTCACAACTGACTACGCAAGTACTTAACTGCACCCAGTGACTTTCCGTCACTGAATTAGAAATCCAGGTAGTCCGGTACCAAAGTACAATGAGTTGCTTGCTAGTCACAGGTTGCGGTCTCAGATCAGAGGGCCAAACTTATACCCATATCCACTCAGAACATCTCTTGACAGTAGAGCGTTTCGGAATTGGTCACGTTCAGTGAAATGTACTCCTACACTTCACCTGTGTGGCATACCAGTGTCTCCACACTCCTTGGTTAAGAGGACAACCAACATATATGTCACACAACGACCTAATCTTGATAATGCTGTCGTCCTTGTAACAACATATCATTTGGTCGCGAACTAGTTTAAGGACTCGAAGATAAATCCTCCTTTATCATTAATAAGTCCTAAGAACTTCATCATATAAGAGTTCATTTGAAGATGTAAAATGATGAATAATGCCAAAAAATACTTTATTAATTTGTCAATTTATTTACAAAATTAAATCATCAATATGCTGACGATTGACATTTAGGATACAATTTTCAACACCCACATACAGTATGTGGGTCCCACCTAGGCAGGACGTGGGTCCCACATTCAGGACGTGGGTCCCACATAGGCAGAACGTGGGTCCCACATAGGCAAAGAAGTCCTAGTCCAATTTGACTCAGGCCAAATCTAATTTGGTTGGAGGCAAATTGAGTCTAATCAGTGATCCAATCACCAATTAACTTTTCCAAGCAACAATTGCTTAGGGCAATCAGTCAATCACATTGACTATTTTACCTCTAGACGATTCTCAATCGTCAATCAGCCATTTGATCAATGCAGAAACTTCTAAGCGTGTGACCTCACAGGTTCGAACCTAAGCCGGTATTACAAGAACACTTCCTGCACTAATCGAAGTAACCATCTAGCAATGCGACCCGACGACCGGATAGGCCGAATAGATGCAAAGCAACATTCTAGAACCTATGGACTATGGTTACCGCATAATTCATCCTCTTGACCAAAAAATACCTAGGGTGGGTTCAGAGTCTGTCTACCCTGAAACAATCCATCCGGAAATATGTTTTAATTCAATAAGTCAAGTGATAGAGATTTGACTTTTCCTGGCCAGGGTACTACGTAATTGAAAACACAAGGCATTCACCCTTATTCATAAGGGAGGTCAATCCCATCTTGATTTGCAACTGACTACCACAAGTACTTGACTGGACCCAGAAACCTTTCGTTGCTGGATTAGAAATCCAGGTAGTCCGGCACCAAAGTACAGTGAGTTGCTTGCAAGCCACCGGTTGCAATCTCAGGTCTAAAGGATACATATACCCATATCCACTCGGAACAACTTTTGACAAGAGAGAGTCCGTCAATTGGTCACGTTCAGTGAACGTACACTACCATTCACCTGTATACCATACTAGTATCTCTATACTCTTTGGTTTGGAAGACAACCAACAATTATGATACACAATGACCTATGCCCGATAATACTATCGTCCTATTAATAGTATATCATACGGTCATGAACATTTAAGAACCTATGTGACAAAATCATATTTTATTACATAAAGCAGTCCTAAGGACTTCATCACATTGGAGTTTGTGAAGATGTTCTGGTGATGAATAAATACCATATTATTTATAATTGATTCAAATACATTTACAATCACCAATTGATTGGATTTAGGACATAATTTCCAACAACAATTGTATGACTGGTCCTTTGACCTGCGATGCCTTAGCTATTCACTGTGAGGTTGCTTTAGTTTGATGAGCATGTGAACTAAGACCCTAGTCATTTGGATCCTTGTAGTGCGGATTGGCTACAGTAGGTTCATTTTGGAATAGGGTTGCATATAGATGGGATCTATCGACCTTGATAGATTAGGAGTGCTCCTATGTGATTTATGAGACTGAGTTCGATAAATTCCGGGCCAGGTATTTTGGAAAAAGAGTTTTTCATATCTCGAATTGGAAGTTGTATAAATTTGACATATGACGGGACGATGGGGTCTGACGAGATATCCATAACCTCCGTCACGTCGGGATCCATGATAGAGGGACTGTATCATATACTAACTGCACCTAGAGGTTCAGATGTTCCATTCTGCTGGGTTGCCACCACATACTGCTAGGTGTCACAAATGGATTGTGAGACTCAAAGGCATTCACTTGGTGATCAATGAACCCTGAGAGTAGAACTGAAATCGTTTCAGTCCACTGAAAGAAGTTTCAGTGATATTGAGATGGAGATCTTAATATGTCTCTCTACCAGTCAGAATAAAACCTACGGGGTAACACACATAGAGGATTTAATTAGTCAGACTATCATAATTGTGATTATGAATCACAATAGAAATCAATCATCAATATGATTGGTGATTGAATTAACCCACTAAGTGTTAGTGAGTTAATGGAAGAAAAATTAAGTGGAATTGATTGCAATTGGATTGAAAATGGGCTGATTTAATGAGCCAAATCAAATTGGGTTCGACCCAAATTGATTTGGGTTCATGATTGGGTCTATTTGATTAAACCAAGATTTGTACGAATTTTAAAGACCACATATCGTCGTAGGATGAATATGACTTAAGTCATGTTCACACTATGCGGACTTTAAAGTCCACATGGCGTCGTAGGATGCACGCTCCCAAATCAATTAATTTTTCTAATGAGATTAGGACTCCTAATGTGATTATAAAATTAATTAATTGATTAAGTGGACACATGTTATGCATCTATGAGCACAAGGATAGGACACTTGGCATTAATCCAAGGGTAGGTTATAGTCCCATACTCCTAATAAGATTAGGAGAAGCCCTAAACCCAATCTATAAAAGGGTAGCAAGGAAGACATTATGAATTAATTCTCTCCTCTAGATCCCCACGCCTCCTCTCTCCCTCTCTTCTTCCTTCCTTCTCCACGGCAGCAAGGGGACCTCGTCTTCCTCTTCATCCACGGGAGCAAGGCAAGGAAGATCCACGCTTAAAGCTTCATCCCTCATCTTCCTCTATTGCGAGCAAGGTTGAAGAAGAAATCGTTCTTCTTCAAAGAAGTATGCTGCGGATTTTTATCTTCCAATATTATGATAGTAATAAGAGGTCTTTGCAAGGAGCTAGCACTCCGGTAAGACTTATTCTCAGATGATTAGATCCTCGTGTGCATACCTGTAGAGGCCGGACAATTGTGCGGCTCAAACAAGAACCTAGAATAGATCATCAGGCTACGGTGTTCTACACCTGCAGAATTTTTGAAGATGAGATCTTCAAATTTATAACTTCTGATTTTTATTTCAGTTTTATGAATCTTAATCAACCCTCCTCAGATCCTAATCTTCCCTTCCTAATGAGTTCAAAGATCTTCTGGATTTGAATCCAAAAAAAATTTTGAATTCTACGATCCGAGGCATGTTCATACGATGAACGACGTTCCGTTCAAATTTCGTTGCGAACATCGCGTCGAACGGGGCATATAACTCAGCAGTGGTATCAGAGCCATGGTTCTAAGGAGCATGATTAGGACTTAAGAAATGATTGTCATGTTTTTAATCTGATTTTTTAAAAGAATTAAGCATGCAGATTTTTATTTGCTATGATCTTGCAAATTATTTTAGAGTTGCAATTAGATTATAATATTTTAAATCAAGTAATGCATGATCTGAACTCCAGAGAATAGCATAATAGGTTTAAGTTTCAGATCTGAAAATATACATGAGATGCATGTGGTAATCATAATATTCATACTTGTTTAAGGTTATGTTTAAAACAATGTATGCATGAGATATATGTATTAGATAAACAAAATTTATTTGCATTAGATGTAAATAAAATCCTTAAACAATAGGACACTTACATAAGATGTAAACTAAAACAATTATGTCATTTACATAAGATGTAATCACATAATATATGAAAGGGTTTCATAATTACATAGGATGTAAATATGAACTAATGTGACGTTTATATAAGATGTAAATCGAATGACATATAGTATGGGGTAGATTGTTACATTAGATGAATCCCAACAGACCTAAAATCTTCCTAAATCAATCGAAAGTGAACGATACATTGAGTTAGCCATATTTGATTAATTGATCTAATTGGTGTCCAGGCAAACTCAAAGGTAGTTACTTAATTAGGACCTTATTCTTTGAGTAAGGGGAACCTCCCACTTACTTACCTAACCAATTGATCGATTACCTCCTATGGAAAGCTCAAAGTTGGAATCACTAAGATCTGATTACCTAATATTAAATCGATTGGTCTTCCACCGTAGTAGAGTTGCTAAGATCTTTCCGGCGTTGATTAGTCTCGACTGGATACAGTGGGCTAGTTGCATCGGAGGATTGGACCTCTCTATTAACATGAGATGCTGTGGGGTAAAGGTGGGGTTGGGCTCCAATAACTGTTAGGTGAGGATCCAATCATAGTTTTATTTTTGCGGAATATACGGTGGGTCTGACTTAACCAAGGAACGGGTCCAATAACTGTTAGGTGAGGTCCTTATGACTTGGAGACCAGGTTAGCTCAATATGCTTACGAAGCATTATACAAGAGTTGTACACTCGTCGTCTATGTGTCTCCAATAACTGCTAGGTGAGGTGACATGTAGATTGGTGGGACCGCAGCACCCCACTCGAAATCCTAAGTCGCAGGTTTCCATATCTTTACTAGGGAAGTGTGAGAGATCCGAGAAATAGTGGAAGGATTTGATCCAATTTTGTTTTAAAAGTTCCTAAAACAAATTAATGTCAAATACAAATTTTTAATTATAATCTTTACTCTCTGCAGATGTCAATGGCTTCCAATCCGATAGTTCGAATTCTAGATAACAATAGGTTGACTGCACCAAACTATAAAGATTGGCTCCGCAACTTGAAGATTGTCTTGAGTTGTAAAAGGATAGCTTATATTTTAGGTGCTACATTTTGGCATCCATGTCCAACGAATTGCAATGTCAGCATGAGAGCATGAAGACTGCTAAGGACATACTTGATCACCTACAAGAGTTGTATGGTGAACAGAGTCGCGCAGCAAGGTTTGAAGTGTCCAAGCAGCTCTTCAAAGCCAAGATGCGTGACCATGATCAAGGATCTTGAGGAGCTTGAGAAGCTTGGCATGACCATGCATAAGGATTTGCAAACGGATTTGATCCTACAATCGTTGCCATATTCATATGGGCAGTTTATTGTAAACTACCATATGAATAAAATTGAATGCACCAAACTTGAATTGTTGAATATGTTAGTGACAACTGAGGAAACCTTGAAAGGTTCAAGGGGCACAGTTCTCGCTGTTGAGCTAGCTTCTACTTCCAAGAAAAAGTCTACTGGGAAGAAGAAGAAGCCTGCGAAGAACCAGAAGACCGAGAAAAAGCCGAAGAAGGAAGTTCCTAAGAAGAAGGCCGAACCCAAAGAAAAATATTTCCATTGCAATGAACACGGCCATTGGAAGAAGAATTGTCCTATCTACATGGGAAACATAAATAGCAAGAAGGTTGACACGCCTTCTAAAGGTATGTCTAATATGCTCATTATCGAAACTAATCTAACGGTTTCTTCCAGTTGGGTTATAAACTCTAGTTCTAGTGTTCACTTGTGCACTACCATGCAGGATCTAAAGGAAAGTAGAAGGCTTACGGAAGGTGCGGTAACCTTACGGGTTGGCAATGGAGCAAGAGTTGCTGCTGTTACTATGGGCACATTCCCTTTGCATTTACCGTCAGAATTTAGTTTGATACTTAGAGATTGTTATTTTATACCTAGTGCTTGCAGAAATCTGATTTCTGTATCTTGTCTAGCACAGAAACATTATGAATTCAATTTCAATAAAGACTATGTTTCCATTTATTTGCGAAATAAACTGTTTGGACGTGGTTTTATGATTGACGGTCTCTATCACATACATATGGATGTATCTGTGAACGTATCTGAGCATATAGTGAGTACCATAGAATCTAAAAGATCTAGAGATGAGATAAATCAAAAGTATTTGTGGCACCTCAGACTTGGTCATATAGGAGAAGATAGAATTAACAAATTGGAGAAACATGGGCTTTTGAGTTCATTGACTTCTGAGTCATATCCGATTTGTGAATCCTGCCTTTTAAAAAAAAATGGCCAAATTATCCTTTATAGGACACAGGGAGAGGTCCGCCGAAATACTTGTCCTAGTACATACTTATGTGTGTGGCCCATTCGATGTGCAGGATAAGGGTCAATTTTTCTACTTTATTACTTTTACCGATGATTTCTCACGGTATGGTTATGTCTATCTTATGAGACATAAATTTGAAGCATTTGAAAGGTTCAAAGAATTCAGATTTGAAGTAGAAAAATAGACAGAAAAACTCATTAAGGTTCTTCGATCAGATCGAGGAGGAGAATATCTTAGTGGAGGGTTTCGCGATTATCTCAAACAAAATGTTATAGTTTCACAATGGATACCTCCTGGAACACCTCAACTCAACGGAGTGTCAGAAAGGAGGAATCGGACTCTATTGGATATGGTCAGGTCCATGATGAGCTTCACTGACTTACCCTTATTCTTGTGGGGAGATGCCCTACTTACAGCTATCTACATATTGAATAGAGTTCCCTCTAAGTCCGTTCTTACCACGCCGTATGAGATATGGTATGGTAAGAAACCAAGTCTTGGTTATCTCAAGATTTGGGGATGTCCGGCCCAAGTCAAACGACAACAGACAGACAAGTTAGAGGCTAGGACAATTGGTGCTCGTTTCATTGGATATCCTAAAGAGTCATTAGGATATAATTTTTATATCCCAGAAGACCATAAAGTGTTTGTGAGCCGACATGCCATCTTCTTGGAAAAACAGTTTATCCTTGATAGAGGCAGTAGGAGGAAAATTGAGCTCGAAGAGAAAGTCTCTCAAGAGCAACGAGCAATGAGCCTAGTGAACCTATTTACATTGAGCTAATACATGAAGAACCTTATCCACTTCGTAGATCCAGTAGGATCTCCCATCCTCCTGAAAGATACTTAGATATGATTACAGAGGGCATAGAGGAAGAGTTCCTCATGGGAGAAAGAGATCATAGTAATGATCCCAAGACCTACAACGAAGTGATGTTAGACATCGACTCCGAAAAATAGATGGATGCAATGAAGTCAGAAATAGACTCCATGCATTCCAACCAAGTATGGACCTTAGTAGATCCACCTGAAGGTATTGTACCTATTAGGTGTAAATGGATCTACAAAAGAAAAATGGGTTCGGATGGCAAGGTAGAGACCTATAAGGCAAGGTTGGTGGCAAAAGATTATAGTCAGCGCGAAGGCATTGACTATCTGGATACCTTTTCACCGGTAGCCATGCTGAAGTCCATTCGAATGTTGCTTGCCATTGCAGCTTATCATGATTATGAGATATGGCAGATGGATGTGAAAACTGCATTCCTTAATGGATATCTTGAGGAAGATATCTATATGAAATAGCCTCAGGGTTTCACTTCTAGTGATGGTGATCACAAGGTCTGCAAGCTGCAAAGATCTATTTATGGACTAAAGCAAGCATCTCGGAATTGGAACACTCGTTTCGATGATGTGATCAAATCGTTTGATTTCATCGAAAATGAAGAGGAACTATGTGTGTACATAAAGGTCAGTGGGAGGGCTATAGTATTCCTCGTATTGTACGTGGATGATATACTCCTGATTGGGAATGATATTTCCATGCTCACATCGGTCAAGTTATGGTTGTCTAAGAAGTTCTCCATGAAAGACCTAGGTGAAGCATCTTATATTTTGGGGATTAAGATCTATAGAGATAGATCTAAGAGGATGCTTGGGCTATCACAGAAAATGTACATAGAGAAAGTGCTGAAGAGGTTCAGCATGGAAAACTCTAAAAGGGGATTGTTACCCCTAAGGCATGGGATAAATCTCTCCAAGAAAATGTGTCCTAAAACATCTGAAAAGATTCAGCGCATGAGTAGGATCCCTTATGCATCGGCAATAGGGAGCCTCATGTATGCCATGCTATGTACTCGACCTAATATAGCACATGCTATGAGTGTCACGAGCAGATATCAGTCGAATCCAGACGAGAAGCATTAGATAGCTGTAAAAAAATATCCTTAAGTACTTGAGAAGGACTAAGAATATGTTTTTGGTCTTTGGGGGAGGCACAGAGTTAAAGGTAGAAGGATATATTGATTCAGACTTCATGATTGACCCTGATGATAGAAAGTCTACATTAGGATATGTATTCTTATACAATGGAGGATCGGTAAATTAGAAGAGTTCCAAGCAACCGATTATTGCTGATTCTACCATGGAAGCAGAGTACATTGCTGCATCGGATGCTGCGAAGGAAGCATTCTGGTACAAGAAGTTTGTTGAAGAGCTAGGAGTCATGTCATCAGATGCCATAACCCTTTTCTGCGACAACAACGGTGCCATAGCACGGGCTAAGGAGCCGAGGTCTCACTAGAATTCCAAGCACATAGAGCGGCGATTTCATCTAATTTGCGACTACCTCGAAAAGAAGTATGTAGAAATGTAGAGAGTAGACTCCACTGATAACGTGGCGGACCCATTCACTAAGCAACTGAGTCAGAATAAAATTTGAAGTCCATCTTGAAAAAATGGGACTTAAATACATGTCTGATTGGCTTTAGTGCAAGTGGAAGATTGTCAGAAGTATGCCCTAAAAGCCAACGTGTCTAACGCATATTTATAATCTGGGGCACAAATTTGTAATTTGACTCTTATTAATAAATAAGATTGGGCAATTTGTTTTTCATTCATGTTTGTATGTATCCACGAATCGTCCAAAAAATTAATAAATGATGACACATATTCTCAAGGAGTTGAGAATTTGAGGCATATGTCATTAGGGATTTTTCTTAATGCTCCTGATCGATGGATCCATCACGAGGGACGGTGATCGATCCGCTGAGATTAGTACACAGATCACTTAGTTAGATGGACGAGTCTCGAGTCTACGGTGTAGAGACACGGGAGTGATTATGCAAGAACTTGTTAGAGAACAAAGTACTGAGCGTGACCAAAGATAGTAGTCACATGAATGTCTATCCACTCGTCAGTTACTACTTATGCTGCAGTTGTATGACTGGTCCTTTGACCTGCGATGCCTCAGCTATTCACTGTGAGGTTGCTTTAGTTTGACGAGCATGTGAACTTGGGCCCTAGCCATTCGGGTCATTGTAGTGCGGATTGGCTACAGTAGATTTATTTTGGAATAGGATTGCATATAGATGGGATCTATCGACCGTGATAGATTAGGAGTGATCCTATGTGATTTATGAGACTGAGTTCGATAAATTTCTGGCCAGGTATTTAGAAAAAAGAATTTTTCATATCTCGAACTGGAAGTCATATAAATTTGACATATGACGGGACGATGGGGTTTGACGAGATACCCATAACCTCCGTCACGTCGGAATCCATGATAGAGGAACTGTATCATACACTAACTGCACCTAGAGGTTCAAATATTCCATTCTGCTGGGTTGCCACCACATACTGCTAGGTGTCACTAGTGGATTGTAAGACTCGAAGGCATTCACTTGGTAATCAGTGAACCTTGAGAGTAGAACTGAAATCGTTTCAGTCCACTGAAAGAAGTTTCAGTCCACTGAAAGGAGTTTCAATGATATTGAGATGGAGATCTCAATATGTCTCACTACCAGTCAGAATAGAACCTACGGAGTCACACACATAGAGTATTTAATTAGTCAGACTATTATAATTGTGATTGTGAATCACAATAGAAATCAATCATCAATATGATTGGTGATTGAATTAATCCACTAAGTATTAGTGAGTTAATGGAAGAAGAATTAAGTGGAATTGATTGCAATTGGATTACAATTGTGCTGATTTAATGAGCCAAATCAAATTAGGTTCGACCCAAATTGATTTGGGTTCATGATTGGGTCAATTTGATTAAACCAAGGTTTGTGCGGATTTTAAAAACCACGTGTCGTCGTAGGATGAATATGAGTTAAGTCATGTTCATACTATACGGACTTTAAAGTCCACATGGCGTCGTAGGATGCATGCTCGCAAATCAATTAATTTTTCTAATGAGATTAGAAATCCTAATATGATTAGAAAATTAATCAATTGATTAAGTGGACACATGTCATGCATCTATGAGCATAAGGATTGGACATTTGGCATTAATCCAAGGGTAGGTTATAGTCCCATACTCCTAATAAGATTAGGAGAAGCCCTAAACTCAATATATAAAAGGGTAGCAACTAGCAAGGGAGACATTATGAATTAATTCTCTCCTCTAGATCCCCACGCCTCCTCTCTCCCTCTCTTCTTCCTTCCTTCTCCACGGCAGCAAGGGGACCTCGTCTTCCTCTTCATCCACGGGAGCAAGGCAAGGAAGATCCACGCTTAAAGCTTCATCCCTCATCTTCCTCCATTGCGAGCAAGGTTGAAGAAGAAATCGTTCTTCTTCAAAGAGGTATGCTGCAGATTTTTATCTTCCAATATTATGATAGTCATGAGAGGTCTTTGCAAGGAGCTAGCACTCCGATAAGACCTATTCTCAGATGATTAGATCCTCATGTGGATACCTATAGAGGCCGGATAATTGTGTGTCTCAAACAAGAACCTAGAATAGATCATCAGGCTGCGGTGTTCTACACCAACAGAATTTTTGAAGATGAGATCTTCAAATTTATAACTTCTGATTTTTATTTCAGTTTTATGAATCTTAATCAACCCTCCTCAGATCCTAATCTTTCCTTCCTAATGAGTTCAAAGATCTTCTGAATTTGAATCCAGAAAAATTTTTGAATTCTACGATCTGAGGCACGTTCATATGATGAACGACGTTCCGTTCGAATTTTGCTGCGAACATTGCATCGAACGGGACGTATCTCAGCAAAGAGATCATGTCCAAATGTCTGGACCAGCTCAAGCAGTAGTTCTGCTCCACCTTTGAAATAGAGTAGATGAAGAAAGACTCCATGAAGAGTACTGCATCAAAGAAGACAGTATCAATGAAGGATACTGCATCACAGAGTTCATCTAACTCTATATCTGATGATAATAATAAATTCAGGTGTCTTGCAGGAGAAGCCCAAGATCCTTATGTAGAGGAAAATCAATCTCCTGAAGAAGAAGAAGAACAGTCGACTTCTATGCATAATCAAATGCATAAGACGAGTAGAGCTGAAGCTACAGAACATATGTGGCAGAGTATTTTGGCAATTAGGCCAAGAAAGGGTGCAATCAAGACTCAACATCAATTAATTATTGATGATCCCAGGTTTAAGCCAGTAAAGTTGCATCAAACCAAGGGGAAAGAACATGCCTCTAACTAAGCAGAGGAAAAGCATATTGCTTTGAGACCGGAAGAATCTACTTTCGGCTGAACAACCAAGCCTTGTATCTTCATCAGCAATGCTTGCGGTGGAAGAAATCACTTCTCACCAACATAAGGACAAGTCCAGAGAAGATGCTCTGAACAAAGCTGATGCAAATCTAATCAGCAGTGCCAGCTCGTGAAGCCAATGATAAGTGCTTAATAATTTATAATTTAGTTATCTTTCCATAGCACTTATCAATGTTCTTAAACTGATAAATACATATTTTACTATGAAATTGAATAATCATTGAAATAAATTTAAAATATGGTAAGAAGTAAATAATTCTTTTCTTAAACCAGACTCTGAACTTGTCTCTCTCTTGGTTTCGATCTTTCATGAAAACTATAGGAAAATATATAAGGAGGAGATTGTGTTGGCCCGGTTTGGTAACCTGATAGAGTTGTAATCAAGCTAAGGTTATAATTAAATGGGTTTTGGTCCTGATTAGATTGAAAGTTATAATTAATTATTTTTGTATGGAGAAAATATTTGATTAACCCTTTTTATTAAGACACGGTCTTGTTTTTAGTCTTGTTTAATTTATCTGATCGAGTTCGGTCTGAAGCAGTTTAGCAAGAATTAAATTTAAATAATATTAGGCTCGAGAACAAATTCAAGCAAATCAACGATCATGACCCACCTCAAATCCAAAGCCAATTCCCAACCAATTTCTTACCTGCCTTCGTATAAGATTCATAATTTTAAAATAAAAAAATAATAATAAAATATCCACAGTAATTTCAGGAAAAATTACTGGAATCACTGTTCATATGAACAGTGTTCTGTGAAAACACTGTTCAAATGAACAGTGTTACAAAAAAACAAAATCCTTTCATTGTTTATCTTCTTCCTCTCTGTAAGCATCACGGCCGTCGAAGACATCCTCCCGACGATCCCGCGACCAGATCCTCCGGCCCTTCTTCCGCCCGTGATGCATCCGGAGCCAATCCCATCTTCCTGCGATCCGGCCTCCACCGAGAGCTCGTGATCCATTTCTTCCACCATGTCTATGCCACGTTCTTCCTCCGATCAGCCCGTTCCAACCACGAGACCCACGAAATCCTCCACGCGTGCAGCCAGCAACCGAGTAGAAGACCAATCTCCTCTATGATCCATGCAGTGCACCAGCGCCATCAGCCCGTTCCAGCCGCATCAACCGCGTGCCCACCGCTTCCAGCTCCTCTGTCTTCAACCGAATCCACTCCCAGCAACCGAAATCCAGCTCCTCCGCCATCAGCCCATTACAGCCGCATCCACCGACGATCTCACCATCCGCATCTCCTTTGGATTTGAAAGTGAATCCTTGGTTCTTCGGTATTAAGCATGCTGATTTTTTTTTAAAAAAAATCATGGCTGAACCTGATCGGGCTGCCTACGTACCCCTTCATAAGGGGGATCAAGCCATACGTAGTTCTTTTTAAGTTTTAAAATGCAGCGGAAAAATCAAATCAAACAATTTAATACATGCATGCTTACAAGATCAAATCTAGAAATCAGCACCTTAAGAACACATAGGATTATGCCGGAATCGTTTAAACAATTATGCTAAAACTTTCATGCATGATTAACTATCAGATCTGAAACTTAAAAACTCTATTCCAATTAATTTCCGAATATCCATTGAATGGATTCTGGAGATATCTCCGTGAGGAGCTCCAAAAGAGGGTAAAACCTCTGGAAATCGGACCTAGATCTTGACACCATAATAAAAGATTAATGTAGGATTAATACCTTTTATGATGGATGAAACTTGTGGATCTGATCCTCGACTTCGCAGCCACGCACACGAATGGCCTCTACGAGAAGTCCACACGAAGTTCCTGAAGAGATCCAATCCTGCGGAAGTGCTAGCTTGCGCAGAATTTCTTGAGGCTGAAATTTGATCTTCCCAACGCTATCAAATTTTGATCCACCTTCTTGAAAGAACTTGGAGGAAAGGTTTAAAGGGATTGAAGAGGACTTAGATCTGATCTAAAGACTCTTATCAGGGACCCCTAAAACTAATGGCGCGATGGACTTAGAGGAGGAAGAAGTTAGCTAGATTGAATGCAGAATTTTTTCATGCATGAATTAGGGTTCCTCTCTTTTCTTTTCCCTTTTTTCTTCTTCTTTTTCTGTCTTTTTTCCTTGAATTCGACCACCAGCTGATGGAGGTCCTTTTAATGTTGCTCTCCCCTCTAACTTCATGCCAACCATCCATATTTGTGGAGGATTTTGTGGGGTTTTGAATTTTGAATTCAAAATTCAAGTTCATATGCCATTACATGATGAAGCTTGATCTAATCTAAACCATTCATCATGTTGCCACTTTCCTCTTTCAATTTCGAAATTCCCATGCCCCCAATTAGATTAGAGGGTCACGTGGTGATTTTGTGGTGATTAAATTCGAAATTCAAACTTAATTAGAAGTGAGATAAAGATAAGGATGACATATGTCATGAAGAGAGAGAATTTGATCTTATCCAATTCTTTTCGTGAATTTATCTCTCCATTTCGACCCATCTAATGATGAAAGAGGTCCCTGATATTGCCAAGTGTCCCATGGCACCGTTAAATAAATTAAATTAATTTTTAATCATATTAAAAATCAATTTATGGTGCCATGCATGGATATGTGACAAGTGGATTTCAAGATCCGAACAGTTTCAGATCAAATCCATTTAATTTAATTAAATCCTAACAATTAGAATGATCCAATTACCATGGGTTGAACCTAATCCAATTAGGTCAATCCCTAATTAAGCACAAATTTAATCTAATTTAATTTGGTCAACCTAAGTCCTCTTGATTCAGACCTAATCCAATCAGGTCAAAAACCCAGATTGAGCCCAGAATTGAATCTAATTCAATTTGGCACATCCTTAGTCTAATTACTCAATCCAAATGAGTTCATTAGCAATCTAATTACTAATTAATCCTTCGATAATTACTTTAATTATTTTATAAGATAATTTGCCAATCGAATTGACCAAATTATCCCTGAATGATTCTTAATCATTCATCAGCCTTCTTGATCAATCAGGAATCTTCTATGCGTGTGGCCTCATAGGTTCGAACCTAAGCCGGTAGTATAGGAACGACTTCCTACACTAATCGATGTGACCATCTAGCAATGGTACCCGACGTCCGGATAGGCCGAATATATGCGAAGCAAATATTCTGGAACCCTGAACTATGGTTACTGTATAATTCAATCCCTTTGACTCCTAATGCCAGGATGACTTAGAGCTCACTATCAACCCTATAATTAGTACATCCATTATGTGATTAACTTTAGATATCCCGTGACTCCTCACTGGGATTACCCTGGCTAAGGTTTTGCTAAATTAATCACAAGACATTATCTCCTGTTTCCAGGAGGGGTCAATTCCATCTCGACTTACAACTGACTACGCAAGTACTTGACTGCACCCAGTGACCTTCCGTCACTGAATTAGAAATTTAGATAGTCCGGTACCAAAGTACAGTGAGTTGCTTGCTAGTCACAGGTTGCGATCTCAGGTCAGAGGGCCAAACTTATACCCATATCCACTCGGAACATCTCTTGACAGTAGAGCGTTCCGGAATTGGTCACGTTCAGTGAAATGTACTCCTACACTTCACGTGTGTGGCACACCAGTGTCTCCACACTCCTTGGTTAAGAGGATAACCAACATATATGTCACACAACGACCTAATCTCGATAATGCTGTCGTCCTTGTAACAACATATCATTTGGTCGTGAACTAGTTTAAGGACTCGAAGATAAATCCTCCTTTATCATTAATAAGTCCTAAGGACTTCATCATATAAGAGTCCATTTGAAGATGTAAAATGATGAATAATGCCAAAAAATACTTTATTGATTTGTCAATTCATTTACAAAATTCAATTATCAACATGCTGACGATTGACATTTAGGATACAATTCCCAACAACTCCCATTTAGCCTAAAACAACTCCCACTTAGCCTAAAGCCAATCGGCACAGTATCTAATACCCATCTTCGACTTGTGTTCGTTGAACTCTTTGATGCCGAGGACTTTGGTAAATGGGTCAGCAAGATTTTCTTTTGTGTCGATCTTTTGAAGATCAATATCACATTGTTCGACGATTTCTCGAACCAAGTGGTAGCGATGTAGAATATGCTTGGTCCGCTGATGTGCTTTGGGTTCTCTTGCTTGAGCTATGGCTCCAGTATGTCACAAAATATAGGTACTGGACCATCAATGGAGCGTGTCACTCCAAGCTCGGTGATGAACTTTCGCAACCATACAGCTTCTTTGGCAGCATCAGATGCTACGATGTATTCTGCTTCACATGTAGAATCTACCACTGTATGCTGCTTGGAACTCTTCTAGCAGATGGCCTCACCCTTAAGAGTAAAGATATATCCCGACACACTCTTGCTATCATCTTGATCTGACTGAAAACTTGAGTCGGTATATCCCTCACGTTTTAAGTCAGAATCACCGTAGACCAGCCACTGATCTTTAGTATTTCTCAAATACTTAAGGATGGTTTTTACAACCTTCCAGTGGTTGCTACCTGGATCAGACTGGTATCTGCTCACTACTCCTAGTGAGTATGCCACGTCTGGTCTAGTACATGTTATGGCATATATTATAGATCCCAATGCCGAAGCATATGGAATCCTATCCATACTCTCTCTTTCTTGAGGGGTTGTCAGACAATCCCTTTTAGAGAGGTTAATTCCATGGCCCATCGGAAGATAGCCTTTCTTGGAATTAATCACACTGAACCTCTTCAGTATAGTATCAATGTATGTGGATTGGGATAATCCAAGCAATCTTCTAGATCTATCTCTATAGATCTTCATCCCTAGGATGTAAGATGCTTCTCCCAAATCCTTCATGGCAAATTAAAATGATAGCCAAACCTTTATTCCTTGTAATGCAGGAATGTCATTCCCGATTAAAAGAATGTCATCCACATACAAAACAAGAAATATGATAACTGAACCATTTGCCCATTTATAAATACAAGGTTCCTCTTCATTCTTAATGAAGCCATATGATTTGATCACCTTATCAAATCGTATGTTCCAACTCCGTGAAGTTTGCTTTAATCCATAAATGGATTTTTGAAGCTTGCACACCTTAGACTCATTTGCAGATATAAAACCTTCAGGTTGCATCATATACACCTCCTCTTCTAAATCTCCATTTAGAAAAGCGGTTTTAACATCCATCTGCCAGATCTCATAATCTAAGTGTGCTGCTATCGCAAGCATAATCCGAATGGATTTGAGCATTGCCACAGGAGAAAACGTCTCGTCATAGTCAATACCATAACGTTGACGATATCCCTTGGCAACCAGACGGGCTTTATAAGTCTCTACTTTTCCGTCTGCGCCCCGTTTCCTTTTGAAAATTCACTTACACCCTATGAGTTTAATCCCTTCGGGTGGGTCAACTAATGTCCATACATCATTGACCTTCATGGATTCCATTTCGGATTGCATGGCTCCAAGCCATGCATCAGAGTCATGCCTCTGCATAGCATCCATATAGGTGATCGGATCCTCATCATTTTCATCAAGTTTAACAGGATCCTCGTCCCGGACCAAGAAACTGTAGTATCTGTCCGGCTGACATGGTACTCTACCTGATCGCCTTAATGGTGAATCTAAGATGGATTCTGGATCTGATCTAATCAAATCCGACTCAATTGATTTAGTGGATGGCGTCGGATCTTCTACATGTTGAACTTCCCTAAGCTCAACATTAGAGCTTTTAGTTCCTTCACTAAGAAATTCTTTCTCTAAGAAAACAGCTCTATTGCTTACGAACAACTTTTATTCTTCAGCAAAGTAGAAGTAATATCCTTTAGTTTCTTTAGGATAACCAACAAAGAAACATCTATCAGACTTGGATTCAAGTTTGTCTGTTTTCAAACGTTTGACATATGCCGGACACCCCCAAACCCTAAGGTGAGAGAGCATTGGCTTACGTCCAGTCCATATCTCATGTGGTGTTTTATTTACAGACTTACTTGGAACCTTATTTAGAATGTAGCAGGCTGACTCAAGTGCATATCCCCAAAAGGATATGAGCAGACTCGCAAACCCCATCATGGATCGAACCATGTCTAGCAGAGTTCGATTTCTTCTTTCTGATACACCGTTATACTGTGGTGTACCAGGAGGAGTCCATTGGGAAAGAATCCCATTCTGTGGAGTGATTGATTATAACCCTATTTGATTTTGATGAGCTCAAAGCATTTGAGTATATCTTTTGTTTACTAATGAATTCAATCGAGTGTTTCAGTGAAAATCTTGTCTAAGTGTTTCTAGATTTGGTTCAAGATATTTTGGATAAGTTAAGAAGTCAGTTTGAACCAAAGTCTGAGACTCGAGTCGACTCCGGGATATTACGAGTCGACTCCAAGCGTATCAGAAGCACTGGCACGGGCTCGAGTCGACTCCGGAACATTACGAGTCAACTCCGACTGAGAACAGACAGATGAATAGAAAGACACAATTTAAAACCTGTCAGCGAGTCGACTCCTGAAATGCGCGAGTCGACTCCGATGCTTACCGAGTCGACTCCGGAGTAGTTTGAGTCGACTCCAGGGAGTTACATACAAAAGTCAGAGAGCAGTTTTCGGACACTGAGATCCGAGTCGACTCCCGCAATGCGCGAGTCGACTCCGAGACAACGCGACCCCAAAAAGACAGAAGACCAAATTGTTGTCTCTGAGAGCCGAGTCGACTCCAAGACAGCTCGAGTCGACTCCAAGGCAGCGCTACACCAAAAAGGCAGAAGACTGAGTTTCGGAAACTGAGAGCCGAGTCGACTCCAGAACAGTTCGAGTCGACTCCAAGACTGGACGAGCCAAAAGACAGAAGATAGGGAGTTCGGGCTCTGAGCGCCGAGTCGACTCCCAGGACTGTCGAGTCGACTCGAGTGGGCCAAGTTGAAAAATAGCTCCATGAATTCCATGGGATGAGCCGACTCCAAGAATGCCAAGTCAGCTCCAGTTTTTGGCGAGTCGACTCCGGGTTAAGTCGAGTCGACTCCCAGTCGAGGAAGTCACTTTAATTAAAATTCGGAACAGTTGCCGAGCCGACTCCAAAAAAGCATGAGTCGACTCCTGTTACAGCCGAGTCGACTCCAGATCGCGCGAGTCGACTCCGACCCCAACGGACACATTGTCAGGATGTGCAGAGTGTGCAGAACGGGCAGAAAAATGTGTCTAACGGCTAGTTTCCGTGGGGGATGGCTTAAATAGCCACAGAGGACTGTAGCAAGGCAGAGAAGTACCATTCTACTCAAAGAAATCAAGCATCCTTTCTCTACAAACTGATTTCAACGGAAAAGAAGGAAGAGGGCCATTAACTCCATTCAACCGACTCTTCCCAGCATTAAAAGAAGTCTCCTCCTACCTTCAATTCTTCCAGATTTTCAAGAGGAGACCCAAAGTTCAAGAAGCCCTTCTCTTCTCCAACTCAAACGTGTTTGAGGGCTCTTAACTTTACTCTTATTAATATCGCTGTATATCTGCTTTTTAGAATCTCTGTTTTTCTATTTGTCTTTGTTCTTTCCATCTTGTCCTTACTTGATTCAATCAGGGGATTGAATCAAGGGTATATAGGTTTGTTGGTGAGCCTAGGTTGAAACCAACGGTGTAAGGGTTCGATTGTGATCCCGGAAAAACAATCGTGGTCGTTCTAGTCGGTGAGCCTGGGAAAACCGACCGAGTTCGTTGTGACCTCGTAAAACAACAAGTTTGGTTGTGAGCTTGGAAAACAACCGGCTGTAATCCGAGGGGTTATAGTGAATTCCCAAGTGAGACTTGGGGAGTGGACGTAGGAGCAAGGGTTAGCTCCGAACCACTATAAAAACATTGTGTTTGCGATTGCTTGTGTCTCTCTCTCTTACTCTCATTTCACTCACAGCACATAGCAACTAATTAATCATCTTGCAACAGTATTAATTAGTCATCCACAAACATTTTAATTGCAAAATTATTTTAAAACCCAATTCACCCCCCCCTCTTGGGTTGTCTATCTGGGCAACAAGTGGTATCAAAGCCTAAACTCTTCTACCCTAAGAGTAAAAGATCAAAATGACAATCCCATTTGGATCTTCCCACATTGAGGGTCAGTCCACCCAAAGACCCCCATTCTTTAATGGATCCGACTACTCATATTGGAAGGCTAGGATGAGAATATTTATCCAAGCCCAAGACTATGAGATGTGGACCATTATATTAAATGGACCATACATCCCATCCATCTATGTAGAGGGTGTCACTGTACCCAAACTTGAAAAGGATTGGGATGACCATGACATGAGAAAGGCACAACTCAATGCCAAAGCAATGAACGTGCTTTACTGTGCATTAGATAGGAATGAATTCAATAGGGTCTCTACTTGCAATTCTGCAAAAGAGATTTGGGATAGACTTGAAGTGACCCATGAGGGCACGAATCAAGTCAAAGAATCCAAAATAAATATATTGGTTCATAACTATGAACTATTTAAGATGGATTCTAATGAAACAATCACTTGCATGTTCACTAGATTTACTGACATTGTCAATGGCCTAAAAAGCCTTGGCAAAAACTATACTAACAGTGATCTTGTCAGGAAGATTCTTCGCTGTCTACCAAAGTCATGGGAAGCCAAAGTGACGGCAATCCAAGAAGCCAAGGACTTGAACAAGCTACCACTTGAGGAGCTTCTTGGATCCCTAATGACGCACGAGCTAACAATGAAGCAACACAGCGAAGAAGAGTCCTCCCATAAGAAAAAGGTAATAGCTCTCAAATCTACATCATCTAACAAAAACTTGTCTTGCAGTAGCAGCAGTGAAGAAGAAGATCATGAGGGAGATGATGATGAGGCTCTTCTCGTGCGTAAGTTCAGAAGATTCATCAACCGGAAGAAATCCTCATATCAAAGGAGAGGCCCCTCAAATTCCTATCACAAGGATAAAGGTAAGGAAAGGAAAAATGAGGGGATCGGTTGTTATGAGTGCAAGAAGCCGGGGCACTTCAGAGCTGAGTGTCCCTTGCTGAAAAAGGGGAGCAAGTACAAGAAGAAGAAAGTCCTCGTCTCCACCCTATCGGACTCCGACACTTCATCATCATCATCGGATGAAGAACAAGAAGAAAAGGCCAATCTGTGTTTTATGGCCAACGACAATGAGGTAACATCCGCACCACATTTAGATTTTACTTTCGATGAATTATATGATGCTTTCAATGAATTAATGGATGAATACAAAACAATAAACGTTAAAAACAAAGAACTAAAAGTAACTAACCAAACTCATCTCCGTAAGTATGATTCATTAGTTAAGGATAAAGATGTTCTTATCAAAGAAAATGCAGAACTTAAAACAAGCAACCAAATCTTGATACAAAAGAATAATACCTTAACTAAAGAAAATGAAAGGCTGAACAAAGAAACATTAGAACCCAAAAACAATAAACATATAAATGAGAGTCTCACAAAAGAACTAAATGATCTAAAAATAGAAAAACAAAAATTGACACTAGAACTTGAAAAATACAAGCCCATTGTAGAAAAATTTACATATAGCTCAGAAAAATTAGAGATGATACTTAATAGTCAACGAGCTGTATTTAATAGAGCGGGTTTAGGGTATAAACCTAAAAATAAGCAAAAACTCCTTAGTAACTTCTTTGTTAAAGCAGGGAAAAGTAAAACTAAGAAAATAACCTATTTTTGTTGTGGAACTTTAGGACATAAAGCAAATGTATGTGATTATAGGAAAGGAAAAACTAAAAAAAAAATTAAAAGAATTTGGGTTCCAAAAGGAACCAACACTACTAACCATGAAGGACCCAAGAAAACTTGGGTACCTAAAACTATATGATTTGCTTGTGTAGGAGTGTCTTGCAGCCAAAGTCGACAAAAATTGTTGGTACTTGGACAGTGGCTGCTCAAGACACATGACGGGTGACAAGGATCAATTCTTCACCCTTGAAGCTAAGAAGGGAGGTGCTGTGACTTTTGGAGACAATAACCAAGGTCACATCATTGGTATAGGTAAAGTACAAATTACCCCTTCAACTTTTATTGATAATGTTCGATATGTTGATGGTCTTAAGTATATAGAGGTTATGATGTTATGTTTAAACCATCACTATGTATCATAACAAACCCAAATGACAATAGTTTAGTTTTTAAAGGAATAAGACGTGGAAATGTGTATGTTGTAGACCTTGAGGATCTTGCCAAACATAACCCATGTTTAGTTGTTAATGAAACTAAGAAAAATGATGCTAGTTGGTTATGGCACCGTAAGTTAGGTCATGCAAGCATGGACACCATATCAAAACTAGTTAAAAGAGATTCCGTGATAGGTTTGCCAAAACTAAAGTTTGAAAAGAATAAAATATGTGAAGCATGTCAATTTGACAAACAATCAAGGAACTCCTTTAAATCTATAAATTGTATCTCTACCTCTAGACCTCTAGAACTACTACACATGGACCTATTCGGACCAACTAGAGGAAATAAATATGGTCTAGTTATCGTAGATGATTATTCTAGATACACTTGGGTCATGTTCTTAGGTCATAAGGATCAAGCATTTTCAATTTTCAAGAAATTTCATAAAGAAGTAACAAATGCTAGAGACACTTCAGTCATAGCTATTAGAAGTGACCATGGAACCGAATTTGAAAATCATTTATTTGATGAGTTTTGTAGTAAAAAGGGGATAACTCATAATTTTTCTGCACCTAGGACACCACAACAAAATGGAGTTGTGGAAAGGAAAAATAGAACTCTAGAGAAAATGGCTAGAACCATGTTATGTGAAAGTAATCTCCCTAAGTACTTTTGGGGAGAAGCCATAAATACCTCATGTCATATATTAAATAGAGTTTTATTAAGACCCATTATAAAGAAAATACCTTATGAACTTTGGAAAAACAGAAAACCAAAAGTGAACTATTTTCATATCTTTGGATGTAGGTATTTTGTTCATAATAATGGAAAAAATAATCTAGGAAAATTTGACTCTAAATCGGATGAGGGTATATTCGTGGGGTACTCTACAACTAGTAAAGCCTATAGAGTCTTTAATAAAAGAACCCTAGTTATAGAAGAATCCATACATGTCGTTTTTGATGATTCTAGTGATATCTCTTCTAGTAAGAGAGTTAATCTTGATGATGATGCTAAAATTCTTGAAGAAAAGATAGATGAGATGACATTACAAGATGATAATCAAAAATTAATTGGAAATGCATCATCAAGCCAAGAGGCTATTATGGATCATGGACTGACTAAGGCTTGGAGGTTTGCTCACGGGCATCCTAAGGATTTAATTCTAGATGATCCATCTCAACCTGTTAGGACTAGAGCATTTCTTAGGAACTTAAACAATCATCTAGCTTTCGTTTCACATTTTGAGCCCAAACACATAGAAGAAGCTGAAAAAGATGTAAATTGGATAAATGCAATGCAAGAAGAATTAAACCAATTTACTAGAAACAAGGTATGGCATCTAGTTGAAAGACCTCCTGAATATTCAATCATAGGTACCAAATGGATATATAAAAACAAACTTGATGAAAATGGAATTGTAATAAGGAATAAGGCTAGACTAGTAGCAAAGGGGTATAATCAAAAAGAAGGTATAGATTTTGATGAAACCTTTGCTCCTGTAGCTAGACTCGAGGCAATTAGATTATTATTAGCATTTGCATGTTCTAAGGATTTCAAGTTATTTCAAATGGATGTAAAAAGTGCATTTCTAAATGGGTATATTAATGAGGAGGTGTATGTAGAACAACCTCCTGGTTTTAAGAATCATCAATACCCTAATCACGTGTATAAACTTAACAAAGCACTTTATGGTTTGAAACAAGCACCTAGAGCATGGTATGAGAGGCTTAGCAAATTCCTATTAGAACATGAGTTTTCTAGGAGAAATGTAGATACAACATTGTTTCTAAAGAAGAAAAACAAAGATATGTTGTTAGTACAGATTTATGTTGATGATATTATTTTTGGTGCTACTAACAATCGCCTCTGCGAAGAATTTGCTGACTTGATGCAGAGTGAATTTGAGATGAGCATGATGGAAGAGCTGAACTATTTCCTCGGGCTTCATATCAAACAATCTGAAGAAGGCATCTTCATCAATCAAGCCAAATACATCAAGGAGATGCTTAAGAAGTTTGATATGGAGGGAAACAAGTCAATCAGCACCCTCATGAGCTCATCATGCAAATTAGACCAAGATGAATCAGGTAAATCTGTAGATCAGAAGTTATATAGAGGTATGATAGGATCTTTATTGTATCTTACTATAAGTAGACCTGATATCATGTTTAGTGTTTGCATGTGTGCTAGATATCAGTCTAATCCTAAGAAATCTCATCTAATTGCAGTCAAGAGAATCTTTAAATACCTAATAGGAACAAAGAATATAGGGTTATGGTATTCTAAAGAATCTAGCCTGAACATAATAGGATACACAGATTCAAACTTTGCTGGATGTAAACTTGATAGAAAAAGCACCAGCGGGTCATGTCAATTCCTAGGAGAAAACTTAATCTCATGGTTTAGCAAGAAATAAAATTCGGTTGCATTATCTACTGCTGAAGCTGAATATGTTGCAGCCGGAAGTTGTTGTGCTCAAATCATGTGGATCAAACAACAATTGGAAGATTACGGCATTAAACAGGATAAAATTCCCATTAATTGTGATAATACAAGTGCCATTAATCTAACTAAAAATCTAATTCAGCATTCAAGAACTAAACATATTGAGATAAGACATCACTTCATAAGAGATCATGTAATGAATGGTGATGTGACACTTCAATTTGTTTGCACTGATGATCAATTAGCTGATATCTTCACAAAACCCTTGAGTGAAGAGAGATTTAGTGTACTTAGAAGAGGATTAGGAGTGATTTATCCATCCTAGTGATATTCTCTTCTAGTTCATTGATTTTGATGATTAGATTGTGGTTAATATAGAGTTTCTTTTCAATGATCATCAAATCAGACCATAACTTAGTGATTTTCCCTCATTCGGCACGAACATAGCATGATTTTTAGGTGCGTGCCAGAGTTCGAGACGACTCGAGTAAGTTTCAGAGTCGGCTCGTAAGAGGGAGTCGACTCGCATATTTACGGGAGTCGACTCGAGATCGATGGCAGCAGAGGGAGAGTCGACTCGCATACAGTCGGGAGTCGACTCGAGGTCAATAGGCGCATAAAGAGAGTCGACTCGCGCATATTTTGGAGTCGACTCGAGGTCGAGTCGACTCAAGACTTACAGGAGTCGACTCGCAGTCGGGATCCGACTTTTTTAACCCTAATTCAAGCGTTTACTCAACACTTCTATTCACCGCCGCCACTATTCATAAACCCTAGAGTCGTCTCCTACGTCGTCTCCGGCCGCCCTTAGGGTTTTTCCCGTCGACCTTCCTCCATCCATTAGCGTTTTACCCCATTCTAGGTCGACCATGCCTCGTAAAGCCGTTGTCCCAAGCCGGAGGAGGTCCCAACCCGCGACCGGTGCCGAGAGACGTTCCAAGGCTCGGAACGATCCCGTGAGGCCACAACCTCCGGTTCGTTCCCCGCCGAGGGAGGTTCCCTCGAGGCCGTGCGCCGGGAAGGCGGTCTCCACCGAGAGATACGTCGATTTTGACTATCTCTCCCGGGAGGGCTTTACCATAGGAGAGAGATTGCGGGCCCAGGGTTTAGAGTATTTTTGTTCCTTAGATCTCCCCACATACCCTGGCCTAGTTAGAGAGTTTTATGGTACTGTCCATAGGAGCAATGGGGGAATAGAGGGAACTGTAGCCGGTGTCCCATTGTTTATTTCCAAGGATTTCATAGCCCAAATCCTCCACCTTCCACAAGTAGGGGTAGCTCCCACACACCCCAAGGATAGGACTGAGGCCCTTACGGCCATTCTAGGATATCCACCCCAGTCCCCCTTAGATGAGGTGTCCGCTAGCTCACTTTCTGTTGAGATGCGGCTCCTCCTTAGCATCATCTCTAGGACCCTCTTTCCGAAGACTGGCCGCTTCGATTTTGTTTCTGAGAGGGACCTAGCCCTTATGTTCTACATCCTCCAGGACACCCCAATCAACTTCCCGAAACTCATTTATAGATATCTATGTGAGCCACTAGATAGACCTAGGCTCACCCTCCCCTATGGCATGCTATACACACTTATCTTTAGGGAGGCCGAGATTCCTATTCCTGAGGGGGAACCCTCTCGCGCATTGCGATGGACAGATCGCATGCGTCCGGAAACCCTACACAGGATGGGGTTTCGTAAGGTAGAGGGAACCTGGGTTAGAAAATCATCTACCTCCACACATACTTCCAGACATTCCCTCAGTCCTGACCCTGATTCTAACTTCCCTACCTTTCCCTCCACCTCAGCTCCCACCACTTCAGCCGGACCCTCCTACTCAGCTCCACCTACTCAGCCCATGGAGGTTCGCATTTCTCCTGAGCAGCTCCGGGAGTTGCGGCAGGAGATAGTGAGGGATCTTCGGGACGACCTGCTGAGGGAGCTCCGAGGTCCAGCGACTGCTCCCTCCCCTGCACCCTCTTCTGCATTGGTTCCTTCCCTGTCAGCCGTGACCGAGATGACGGCCCATGTGCGGGAAGAAATCTACAATGTCAGGAGCCTGATACAAGCCCAGTTCTCTAGCATGAGCGATGTCACGAGCACCACTCGGAAGATGCGCGATGACATCCGACATGACATGGGCACCACTAGTCAGGGGGCCGAGCACTTGGCGAATGTGCTCATCGCCAAGCTGGACACACTTCAGCAGACTATGACCGAGCTCGACACGACACACAGCAGGGCCACCTCGGCCATTATCAGACAGTTAGAGCACGTCACCAATGCGGTCACCCTACTCGCGGAACGAATGCCCCAGGGAGCCGCATCCTCCTCGAGGAAGCCTTAGCTCTTTTTGTATTTTGACTTGTATTTACAGCTTTACTTATTGTATTCACAAATACATATACATCAATACAATGAGTAGACAATTTTCTTCAATATTGTGCACATTTATCTCTACTTGCTTGTGTGTTCTGCTTACCTCCTTTTTGATACGATGACAAAAAGAGAGAGAAATATTTAATAGATATGTAAAAGAAATCAAAATGAAAATCAAAAAATTAAAACAAACAATAATTTGTTCTTAGTGGATTTGATACCTCGAGGCTCATTATCTCTCTGTTGGGGCTCCTAATGGAGTAATCTCCAGAATCTATTCAAGGGATATTCGGAGATTAGTTGAATCCTACTCAAGAACAAATTGACAGATTTTCCCTCCAAAAAAAAAAAAAATTAAGTTCAAAAACTTCAATGCATTAAAAGGAAATTTAGAGAATCAAAATAAAGTTGAATGCATATGTTGAGGGGGAGAATCTGAATTTTTAAGAAAGCCAAATCATTATATCTATATAAGCCAAACAATTGAGTGCATGACATGAAGGCCTATATAATTCCAAATGAAAGGGGGAGCTTTAACTCCAAAATTTATTGTTTCACACCTTTCAAGTTTGGATAAATTAAAAAACCAGACACTTGAATTCATTTATAGATTTCATTTCCTTGTTTATTGAGCAATTCACTTTACATATACTCAATGTTTTGTCATCATCAAAAAGGGGAAGATTGTGGAGTGATTAATTATAACCCTATTTGATTTTGATGAGCTCAAAGCATTTGAGTATATCTTTTGTTTACTAATGAATTCAATCGAGTGTTTCAGTGAAAATCTTGTCTAAGTGTTTCTAGATTTGGTTCAAGATATTTTGGATAAGTTAAGAAGTCAGTTTGAACCAAAGTCTGAGATTCGAGTCGACTCCGGAATATTACCAGTCGACTCCAAGCGTATCAGAAGCACTGGCACGGGCTCGAGTCGACTCCGGAACATTACGAGTCGACTCCGACTGAGAACAGACAGATGAACAGAAAGACACAATTTAAAACCTATCAGCGAGTCGACTCCTGAAGTGCGCGAGTCGACTCCGATGCTTACCGAGTCGACTCCGGAGTAGTTTGAGTCGACTCCAGGGAGTTACAGACAAAAGTCAGAGAGCAGTTTTCAGACACTGAGATCCGAGTCGACTCCCGCAATGCGCGAGTCGACTCCGAGACAACGCGACCCCAAAAAGACAGAAGACCAAATTGTTGTCTCTGAGAGCCGAGTCGACTCCAAGACAGCTCGAGTCGACTCCAAGGCAGCGCTACACCAAAAAGGCAGAAGACTGAGTTTCGGAAACTGAGAGCCGAGTCGACTCCGGAACAGTTCGAGTCGACTCCAAGACTGGACGAGCCAAAAGACAGAAGATAGGGAGTTCGGGCTCTGAGCGCCGAGTCGACTCCCAGGACTGTCGAGTCGACTCGAGTGGGCCAAGTTGAAAAATAGCTCCATGAATTCCATGGGATGAGCCGACTCCAAGAATGCCAAGTCAGCTCCAGTTTTTGGCGAGTCGACTCCGGATTAAGTCGAGTCGACTCCCAGTCGAGGAGGTCACTTTAATTCAAATTCGGAACAGTTGCCGAGCCGACTCCAGAAAAGCATGATTCGACTCTTGTTACAGCCGAGTCGACTCCAGATCGCGCGAGTCGACTCCGACCCCAACGGACACATTGTCAGGATGTGCAGAGTGTGCAGAACGGGCAGAAAAATGTGTCTAACGGCTAGTTTCCGTGGGGGATGGCTTAAATAGCCACAGAGGACTGTAGCAAGGCAGAGAAGTACCATTCCACTCAAAGAAATTGTCATGCCCCCGGCCCGAGATCGCGAGCCGGGTCGCGCCAACCGCCGCACACCCGTAGGGAACTCTCCCTACAAGCATGCAAGGCATCTAAACCAAATATCTCAAATATATAACTAAAATAATTCAGCTGAAATAAATGCAATCTTATTCAATTGACTAACTCAAGTCATAGGGTTTCACAAGTCTAAATACGCAGCGGAACAATAAAGATAAAACATCAATTTAAACAAAGCCTAATCTAGGATAACTTGTGTTTCAGTTCTTCTAGTCGCTCTCCCATTTTAAACCCCCGATAGGTTAGTTCTCAGAATCTGTAAAACAACAAGAAATTGTATAATGAGCTAGACAGCCCAGTAAGTAATAAACACCTTAACTAGTCAATTCATATAATAACATAAAATATAAATACAAATTACAATGAATCAACATAATAACATAATCAATTCCTTTTCAAGCACAAATTCATTGAAATCCGTATCTTTCAAAGATCCACATACATAATCATAAATCTGATTCGAAACAAATCACATTCATCTCATCAGCCTTTAGCTACGACCACACTTATACCCTGTGGCTAGGCCAGAACAGAACCGCACTTATACCCTGCGGAGTGGGCCAGAATACCGCACTTATACCCTGCGGAGTGGGCCAGAATACCACACTTATACCCTGTGGTGGGGCCAGAATTGCCAATGCATAACCCCCTATTGGCAGGGTCCAGAACATAGCCAGGCTGAGAGTTCTAAATCTGATGCACATCAAAATTCTTTTGTAACATAATAGATATATCATAATTCGATCTAAATATGCATATACGATAAAAAAAAAGTAATATAACAATAATCCAAAAAATATTATTCCAATTCACATATCCATTTTTCATTCAAAGCATCATCTCGTAAAATTCATAAATCACATATAATATCCATTAACAATTTATTCGATGCAAAAATAATATTATATAAATGAAGAGTCTAAAGAAGGCAGTTCATTACTTACATTGAACGCGATCCACAGTAAATCCAATTAATCTCACAAATTCCTCGCAGGACCTAATATCCAAAAATCATATTTTCTTTCAAAATTAATCATAATATATATAAAAACTTAAATTTAATATTTTCCCATGGCCGACCCTGCAGGAGTGCCTAGCACCCTGAGTTCGGGTTCGGGTTCGGGTTCATACCCGTAAACCACCCCGCTTCTCTTTTTCTTTTCTTTTTTTTTTTCTTTCTTTTCGTTTTCTTTCTTTTCTTTTCTTTTCTTTTCTTTTTTTTTTCTTTTCTTTTTCTTCTTTCTCTTTCCCTCTTCTCCCGACTCGTCTCTTCTTTTCTTCTTTGATGAAACAGGGGCCCGTGACCCCCCCTTCTACATCTTCTTCCCTCCTCGGTCGATCCCAAAGGCGGCCACGGTGGCCGGCCTTGACGGCGGCAGGAGGTGGCGGAGCAAAGCCGACCACCCCCGGCGGCTGGCAGCGGCGCACAAGGCCGGCGGCGAGAGGACAAGCCCGAACAGGGCTCTTCTGTTTTTGAGTAAAAATCCCGATGATAGCCGGCTCAAAGCCATGTCAACTTGCATCACGGAAGGAGGAAATGAAAGTTAGCAGCCCTTACCTTAGCCTCCGACGAAGACCGGCGATTCTCTTTCTCTCCGGCGGCAATGGAGGAAGAGGAAGACCCGTGCCGAAGAAGACCCACTTTTTTTTTTTTTTTAATGGTTCTCTCTCTCTCTCTCTCTCTCTCTCCCTCTCTCCCTCTCTCTCTCCCTCTCTCCCTCTCTCTCGGCCGGCAGCGACTCCTCTTCCCCTCCATTCAAAGAGAGAAGCCCTAAAAAGAATGGGGGAGCCGGCTTCTTCGGGATGGCTCCCCCCCCTCTCACATGCCCTCACGTGGACGCACGTGAGGCCAAAATTTGGGCTGGGCCGGTCAATGGACCGGGCCCAGTTTCGGGATCTCACAGAAATCAAGCATCTTTTCTCTACAAACTGATTTCAACGGAAAAGAAGGAAGAGGGCCATTAACTCCATTCAACCGACTCTTCCCAGCATTAAAAGAAGTCTCCTCCTGCCTTCAAGTCTTCCAGATTTTCAAGAGGAGACCCAAAGTTCAAGAAGCCCTTCTCTTCTCCAACTCAAACGTGTTTGAGGGCTCTTAACTTTACTCTTATTAATATCGCTGTATATCTGCTTTTTAGAAGCTCTGTTTTTCTATTTGTCCTTGTTCTTTCCATCTTGTCCTTACTTGATTCAATCAGGGGATTGAATCAAGGGTATATAGGTTTGTTGGTGAGCCTAGGTTGAAACCAACGGTGTAAGGGTTCGATTGTGATCCCGGAAAAACAATCGGGGTGGTTCTAGTCGGTGAGCCTGGAAAAACCGACCGAGTTCGTTGTGACCTCGTAAAACAACAAGTTTGGTTGTGAGCTTAGAAAACAACCGGCTGTAATCCGAGGGATTATAGTGAATTCCCAAGTGAGACTTGGGGAGTGGACGTAGGAGCAAGGGTTAGCTCCGAACCACTATAAAAACATTGTGTTTGTGATTGCTTGTGTCTCTCTCTCTTACTCTCATTTCACTCACAGCACATAGCAACTAATTAATCATCTTGCAACAGTATTAATTAGTCATCCACAAACGTTTTAATTGCAAAATTATTTTAAAATCCAATTCACCCCCCCCCCCTCTTGGGTTGTCTATCTGGGCAACACATTCTCTCCTAAATATGTTAAAAACTCATTGGAAAGGTATTCGCCTCCTCGATCTGATCGAAGAGTTTTAATACTCTTTTCAGTTTGTTTTTCTACTTCATTACGATACAATTTGAACATTTCAAATGCTTCAGATTTATGTCTCATTAAATAGACATAACCATACCTAGAAAGGTCGTCTGTAAATGTAATGAAATATGAATACCCACCTCTAGCATTTGTGCTCATTGGCCCACATACATCAGAATGTACAAAGGTCAATAAATCACTGGCTCGTTCACCTTTTTCGGTAAAAGGTGATTTGGTCATCTTACCAAGAAGACATGACTCACAGGTTGTCAATGATTCACAATCATTAACATTGAGGATTCCCTTTTTACTTAACCTGTTCATCCTGTTCTTGTTAATATGACCTAGCCTATGATGCCAAAGGTAGACATCCGTGACATTATCTATTCTAGGACGCTTACTTGACGTGTATATTACATTAACAGGTTGTGATAACAAGTAGATGCCATTGCTCAATTGTCCATTCATTACAGTAACACCATTCATAATGATATCACAAGAATATTTCTTTATTAAAATTTCATAACCGTTCATGGTCAAAAGGCCTTCGGAAATTGCATTCAATAAGAATGTAGGACAATAGTGACAATCACTCAAGATAACTACATGAGAATTGAAAACAAGTTTGAGATTTCCTAAAGCTAGAACTGGAACAGATCTTCCATCTCCAACATTCAGGAATCTCTCGTTGTTTTCAAATCTCTCATTGACCTGAAGCCCTTGCAACGAATTGCATATATTAAACGGACTTCCAGTATCTAATATCCAGGTCAAATTATCACATATAGAGAAATTACAAGGTGTTATCATATAAATACCTTGATCAGCAACTGATTGTCCTTTTCTCTTGCTTAGCCTGTTCGGATCAAGTGAGATAAGGTACTGAGGACAATTCCTCTTCCAATGCCCCTGCTTCTTATAATAGAAGCATTCTGCCTGACTTTGGTCATCCTTAATCCTTTTGGTCTGACTATGCTGAGTTTTCAACTTTCTATACCAATTATTGAAGTTGGGACCAGTCAACTTGTCATTATCCAATAATGAGCAAAGTGACAAACTTGTGGCCATTTCTACATAAAAGAAAATTTGGCTATTAGTATATGAATTGACTAAACACAGTAGACTTGGACTTTAGTCTAAAGATACTCCCACTATTTTATACAAATTGGTAGCCTCTACCTTCAATTCGAAAAATTACTCCTAATTCTTTAGTGGGCACTAGAACCCAATAGATCACATATAGGCCCGAGTGTAGCTCGGCTAACCCATATGCACCTATTGGTAGGTTCTAAACCAGTTGCTTCACCAAGCAACTTCTAGTGATAATTTTGCCCTAGGTTCTTCAGCAGGCGTGTGGCGCCTCCACCGAATACCCTAGTCAGGTCCAACCATTAAATAATAGGGTTAAGTCTAATCAACTAATAGACGACCAAGCTCGAGTGTGGCTCGGCTCACCTGACCGCCTATTGAAGGTACACTTAACTCATCATATATTGAATGACAATTTCAATGCTTGATAAGTACCAGGCGTGTCGCGCCTCCAATAATTATCAAAACATTAGACCCATTATCACCCAACTTAATGGGAGGCTATGACCTAGTTATCCCCATAACCATTTCATTTTAAGGACCTAATAATTTTAGAGGATTTCTTAATTAGGATAGATAAGAAGATCCGGTTAGTCTAATTTCTTCTACTGACTTCACCAAATCAGATTAGACTCAAACCGGTTAAGGAGGCACCTAAATCAGTTAAACAGATTTTTCTTATAGGCATGGGCTAACTCGAATCATTAAGTGATCCAATCAAAATATGATTGACCATGTCGGCCAGGTAAGTGAGATCGGTGGAAGGGATATGCCATTAACTCGACAAAGACGAATCAATGCGAGTAGCTCCCAATTAAAAACCACCGGTCAAAACTGCCAAACTTACCTTAGACACCGACTGGTTAATTAATTTTGATTTGATTACTCAAATGACTCGGGCTACACCTCTGAGCCTAAATCAAGTTCCATCTTGGTCTAATCAAAGACATAGACTTGATCCATCTACAACTATTGTAAATTGACCTAGAATTTCCTTGACCTAATCTAATTACTACTTAATTAGATTTGATCAATTAATTCTATTTGTCCATGTATGATTCTAACCTTAGGTCTAACCCAATCCTAGAAACTTGATTCAAGCTAACCCATATGCCCAAATAATTATGCAATATCAATTAATTGAGTTACAATTCTATTTCATAACACTTAATTCTCAATTAAGTTTAGACTTATGAAAGTTTTGATCATAGCATATTTCTTTGTAATTACATATTAATTACAATCTTTCAGTTCTTAAAATATATTTTCAGATCTGAGTTTTTGTAATTAATCACATGTAATCAGATTTAATTCATGTTTAAGTCATTATATTTAATGTTCATGCATCACATATACATAACAACATGAATTAATACAAACAACGTACATCTTATGTATTTGTTTTTTTACTTTTATTTTCAAATCTGATTTGTTCATTAAAATCAGAGATCATATGAATCATAAATTTTATTTAGATCTAATCTAAACAATATTATGATTTCAGATTTATTTATGTTACAAATCTTAACGCAAACATGCATCATATGCATTCAAAAATTCAGATCTAGTTAATCATGCATAATCAGCAATTAAATCAATCATAAAAAAATACTTTAGATCTAATCTAAGCATGCTCATGATTTCAGATTTAATTGCAAAAATTAAAACATAAAAGTTTAAACATGAACCTGACTCTGATACCACTGAAAGTGAATCGTAGGTTCTTCGGTGTTAAGCATGCTGATTTTTTTTTTAAAAAAAAAACCATGGCTGAATCTGATCGGGTTGCCTACGTACCCCTTCATAAGGGGGATCAAGCCATACGTAGTTCTTTTTAAGTTTTAAAATGCAGCGAAAAAATCGAATCAAATAATTTAATTCATGCATGCTTACAAGATCAAATCTAGAAATCAGCACCTTAAGAACACATAGGATTATGCCGGAATCGTTCAAACAATTATGCTAAAACTTTCATGCATGATTAACTATCTGATCTGAAACTTAAAAACTCTATTCCAATTAATCTCCGAATATCCATTGAATGAATTCTGGAGATATCTCCGTGAGGAGCCCCAAAAGAGGGTAAAACCTCGGAGAATCGGACCTAGATCTTGACACCATAATAAAAGATTAATGTAGGATTAATACCTTTTATGATGGATGAAACTTGTGGATCTGATCCTCGACTTTGCAGCCACGCACACAAATGGCCTCTTCGAGAAGTCCACGTGAAGTTCCTGAAGAGATCCAATCCTGCGGAAGTGCTAGCTTGCGCAGAATTTCTTAAGGCTGAAATTTGATCTTCCCAACGCTATCAACTTTTGATCCGCCTTCTTGGAAGAACTTGGAGGAAAGGTTTAAAGGGATTGAAGAGGACTTAGATCTGATCTAAAGACTCTTATCAGGGACCCTTAAAACTAATGGCGTGATGGACTTAGAGGAGGAAGAAGTTAGCTAGATTGAATGCAGAATTTTTTCTTGCATGAACTAGGGTTCCTCTCTTTTCTTTTCCCTTTTTTCTTCTTCTTTTTCTCTCTTTTTTCCTTGAATTCGACTACCAGCTGATGGAGGTCCTTTTAATGTTGCTCTCCCCTCTAACTTCATGCCAACCATCCCATATTTGTGGAGGATTTTGTGGGGTTTTGAATTTTGAATTCAAAATTCAAGTTCATATGCCATTACATGATGAAGCTTGATCTAATCTAAACCATTCATCATGTTGCCACTTCCCTCTTTCAATTTCGAAATTCCCATGCCCCCAATCAGATTAGAGGGTCACGTGGTGATTTTGTGGTGATTAAATTCGAAATTCAACCTTAATTAGAAGTGAGATAAAGAAAAGGATGACATATGTCATGAAGAGAGAGAATTTGATCTTATCCAATTTTTTTCATGAATTTATCTCTCCATTTCGACCCATCTAATGATGAAAGAGGTCCTGATGTTGCCAAGTGTCCCATGGCACCATTAAATAAATTAAATTAATTTTTAATCATATTAAAAATCAATTTATGGTGCCATGCATGGATATGTGACAAGTGGATTTCAAGATCCGAATAGTTTCAGATCAAATCCATTTAATTTTATTAAATCCTAACAATTAGAATGATCCAATTACCATGGGTTGAACCTAATCCAATTAGGTCAATCCCTAATTAAGCACAATTTTAATCTAATTTAATTTGGTCAACCTAAGTCCTCTTGATTCAGACCTAATCCAATCAGATCAAAAACCCTGATTGAGCCCAGAATTGAATCTAATTCAATTTGGCTCATCCTTAGTCTAATTACTCAATCCAATTGAGTTCATTAGCAATCTAATTACTAATTAATCCTTCGATAATTACTTTAATTATTTTATAAGATAATTTTTTGATGGAATTGACCAAATTACCCCTGAATGATTCTTAATCATTCATCAGCCTTCTTGATCAATCAGGAATCTTCTATGCATGTAGCCTCATATGTTCGAACCTAAGCCGGTAGTATAGGAATGACTTCCTACACTAATCGATGTGACCATCTAGCAATGGTACTCGACGTCCGGATAGGCCGAATATATGCGAAGCAAATATTCTGGAACCCTGAACTATGGTTACTGTATAATTCAATCCCTTTGACTCCTAATGCCAGGATGACTTAGAGCTCACTGTCAATCCTATAATTAGTACATCCATTATGTGATTAACTTTAGATATCCCGTGACTCCTCACTGGGATTACCCTGGCTAAGGTTTTGCTAAATTAATCACAAGATATTATCTCCTGTTTCCAAGAGGGGTCAATTCCATCTCGACTCACAACTGACTACGCAAGTACTTGACTGCACCCAGTGACCTTCCGTCACTGAATTAGAAATTCAGGTAGTCCAGTACCAAAGTACAGTAAGCTGCTTGCTAGTCACAGGTTGCGATCTCAGGTCAGAGGGCCAAACTTATACCCATATCCA